>NC_063361.1:25486209-25536945 GCF_021869965.1 Rhincodon typus
TTCAACGTGAGCAATACCAGGAAGTCCTCATATTCTGCTTTTCCAAGTTTCATTAATCTTCAAACATTGTATACTTTATTACATTAACACACTGTTTTGTGGTACCCATATGGATGTCCTGACGGGTCACGAGGTTTGAAACGTTAACTTTATTTTTCCCACTGCTGAACCTGCTGAGTTCCTCCATTGCTTTTTGAGTTTGTTTCAGATCCTCCAATCTCTGCAAATCTTAGCTCTATCTTATATCTGGATGTCCACCAGAATTTTGTCCTCTCTTTTTCTGCATCCTTCTCTCAATCAATAAGGATTGCCTATTTTTAACAAGACTCTTTCCCTCACCATCGTATGTATTGCTATCTCTGCTTATACCCCATAACAAGGTTCAATGGGTTACAGTCTTTGTCTTTTCTCCACTCACCTGCATATCCTGAAATATCCTGTTTATCTGCACACTCAGACATGCATGATATGAGTGCAAGACAAATACACAGACTGAATGGTCACTAAATTTCGAGTGTAAGTAAAACACATGTAAACTCCACGACTGTTTACATTCCCTTTAATCCTTCTGCCAAATTTATCTTCCTCCATAACAACTGTCCCAAACCCCCCACCGTCCCCAAACTCAAATTAAAAAGATTTTGTGTAAGGTTCCTGCAATTACTCAGTGCCACGTTTCGGATTATGACCGGGATTTTCAAGCATCATATTTTTTCTGATTTTCACTGCTTTAAAATATAAACCACACCGAGACCTTGTCTGTATTTTCTGTGGCTTTTAATGCAATCTCACAGCATTAAATGATACATGAAAAATTAAAAAAGTTTTCCCAACTGCAACCTAATGTACTTGAATGATAGTCAAATGAATTGAGTTTTAATTTTCATACTTAAAGAGGAATTTATCCTGTAGACTTAATGTTTCTTTTGAGCCTGACTTTTAAAAATATCTTTCAGAGGTTACAGATGCAGGTTCTGCACTCGATGCCCATCTAATGTCACGTACATTACTGTGGATCTAGAATCCCTTGCAGGTCAGATCAGGTAAGAATGGCCCTAAAGTAAAATAGTGAACCAGATGGATTTTTACAACAACTAGTAATACTTTGACGGTTACCATCACAGATAGCCATCTTGATATTCCAGAATGATAAACTGAATTTAAGTTCCATCAATTGAGATTTGAACCCATATCGCAGCACATCAGCACAAGCATCTGGATTATTAGTTCAGTGATATCATCACTGCTTCAGACTCCAATGTACCCCCACCCCCGGCCCAGGCAGATTATTTTATATTTGGGCATAATGGAATTAGCAGGAAATTTGAAGGTAATTTGGAAATGGCAGAATGGGCACAGGAATGGTCCCAAATTTCAGGCCTATTTCTTAATTATATCCATTAAGGAATATCCAAGCCCATGTACCCGTCTCCCCAATGTCAAATATTGCAGATCTCTCACTCTCTTACATCCCCTCTGGCCCAAACAGGATCTCTCCCATTTCCGTGCATATTCATCCAAGTCTCTTTATTTTGTTTCCTCTTTACCTCGACCTCGGTGTCACAATCTGGAGGCTGTTCTTTAGGAGCAGATGCTTTGGATGCTTTTCCTTCATTTTTCTCCATTCCTTTATCTGATCAGAGGTATAGATAGAGTAGACAGCCAGAGACTTTTTCCTACGGTAGAGGTAGCTTTTACGAGGGGACATAGTTTTAAAGTGAGTGGAGGTAGATACTGGGGAGGCGTCAGAGATAGATCCTTTACTCAGAGAGTGATCGGGGCGTGGAATGCATTGCCGGAGAGGGTAGTGGAGTCGGCCTCATTAGGGGCATTTAAGCGGCTATCAGATAGGCATATGGATGATAGTATAAGTTGGCGGTGGAGGTTAGATAGATCTTAGGTTTAGGGTAAAAGTTCAGCACAACATCGTGGGCTGAAGGGCCTGTACTGTGCTGTACTGTTCTATGTTCTATGTTTATCTCTTTCCTCAATGGCTTCACTTCACGTTTTCACTTGCTGGTGTTGTTACCAAAATCTAGTCTTTTAATTCCTACAAAGTAACACATATATTGGATTTCCCTGATATCCCAGACCAGCCGCTCAGGCAGACCCAGCTCCTGAGTCTGACCAGAGTCATATGGGATTAAAAATCTCCGCTCTTATTCCCAGTATTGTTAATTCTCATTCCTGACATCTATTGTAATAGTTCATCTCTAACATCCACGTTGTTTAATGCTTCATCAACCATAAAGTTCCCAACATCATACTGCACAGCATTAGAAATAGAGCAACAAAGAAACTTGTTCATAGAATAATGGCTGGTTAAGTGAAGGATTTGTGGAGACCAAAGGAGTCTCTGGTTTATGCACCTTAGACCACCTCAATCTCTCGTGTAATAAACATCAACCATCAAGTACAAAGTTAGTGCAGGATGTGCTGGTACAGGGGATGCATCCAAACACAAAACGTGACCATTTGGTGTTACTTTGGAATCAATATAGATCAAATTAGATCAGAGTGATGTATGGCAGCACTGCAGAAAGTTTTAAATATGTTGTGAAAGCTTCGTTTATCAGGCAACAACAGGTCTTCAATTAGGAACACAAGTTTGAAAATGTGCCGATTCATTTTATCAGTTAATTTGAAGCTTTTGCAACTTCAAACAGAAGACAAGCAGCGTAAGAGAAAAGGAGAGCATCTTCCACCCACTGGGCAACACCTACAGATTCTGTTAAAGCTCAATCAATTCTGAATTACTCTGACATGCTGTGTACAGCAGAGCAAGCTGGGCTCGTTTCATCTTTTAACCAACAGGTTGAAGACTTGGGAAAGTATAAACCTATATAAAAGGCCAATACAGATTCAAATCAAACCTGAAATGCAGCAATCAAGACAGTCTGAATTGGGCGGAAAGCCAAGGCTGATTGTTCAGGATTTAATCATCATAGTTTCAACTATCTCAACAATGTGACTATCCAGCGCTGGACGAAGACAGTTTTAACCATTCGATTAATTCTCCATCACAGTGTAGGTTGTTGGCAGAGAATGCCAATAGCCAGAAACCTGTTCTATTTTGCATAGTTGGATCTATTTAAATTTGAATGGAAACTGTCGTGTTAATTGAACTACTTGGAGGCACCTTGTTGATTGGGAGTGTGGAAACTTCACTGGATGTGCCACTTCATAAAGCTGGCTTGCCTGCTTGGCAGCAAGATGTGCAGTGTTGGTGCGTGTACCTAGCATTGCTTCTAACAATTACACCATTCTGATTTTCAAATGGTGCAGTGGACGTGTTTATTGAGCAAGAACAGATCAGGAAAAAGGTCTTGTTTCTTCAGATGGCAGATGGGCTCCCATGCCAGTCAGTCAACAGACATGGAGAGAGGTGACAAAGGAGATCAGTGGCAGCAGCATCAACCCCAGGTCCTGGCTGTGCTGCCTAGATTGTCAAAGTCTTTATATCTCCTTTAGTCTGTAGGCCGCTCTTTTGGCCAGCAACACTAATCCTTCTCTCCTCTGCTGTATAAGGTTCTCTTTCAATCACAACAGGGTTCTTCTCTATATCACCTTCTGCTCACACTTGACACCTGCTAATGCCCTCAAAATTGGCCCAAACAACTTTCTGTTTCTTTTTTGTTTTGGATTAATTCCAAAGCTTCTCTCATGGCCTTTAATATTTCACACTGTGGCCACTTTATTTTATGCAACAATTTACAGATGGCTGATTCCTTTCAGCATGCATTAAGCTGCTTTTGCACATTCTCACAACCCTTTTACAGGCCATACATTAACCATTTTTGGTCTTTGTGCAAATCCAGCTTGCATAGTACAGAAGAGAGTCAGCAAGAACTGAGGGAGGTGTGGCCAAACTCTCACACATTACCTGGTAGAGACCCCACATGGTTGCCATTGCACAGACAAACTTCCACAGGGTGAAGCAAACCATAACAGTATGATATATTCTCTCCGGACTGGGCTGGCGAAAGTTGTCAGGCCAGGTCAGGCAGCAGGGGTTCTCCTTGAAGACTCAGATAGTCTGCTGAGAGAAGACTCTGGTCAGCTCATGGGCCTGATTGTAATGCAGGATGATTGATGAACCAAACATGCAGGAGAAAGCCCTCATCTTCAAGCACCTGCACTGCCCTGCAGGTTCACATTGGTACAATATGAATGCCACCATGACTCCAAAGTAAACACACTCATCTCACCCCAACCTGGCTCATCATTAATAAAGAATGGGTGTGGTCAAATTTGAGCACTCACTAGCGATGACAGAAGATGGAAGTAGGAACGTATTGAGAGCATCATAGTGGTTAGAACTGCTCACTATAAAATGCATGAGTGCATTGCCAGGATCTCCCTGACTGCAATGTGGAAACATTCATGGTCCACTGAATGATGGTTACATGGGATGTGGCCTCCAAATGAATATTGACTGTGAAAGATAGAAGTGCTTCAGAATTTTCCATCACAAATTTGCATCTCACTTGGAATTTGTATTGGGTAAATTTATCATTGAGAGAACAAACATGACAAACCAGTACAGTTAAGGTATGTTGGACAGTTTACAGGGAGTCTAGTGATGTAATTTTAAAAAGTAATTTTTGATTCCTGGGCTAAGGGGGAAAGACAAAAACGAGTAAACGATCCCCAAAGTAACTTCATAGAAAGAAAAATAAACCAGTGATAGGAAGGAAAGTGTAAAAAAGATCAACAGAAACGCCATTTTAGATGGACTTCAGCCAGTTGCAAGATGTGCAGCAGCTAAGATGAGTTATGGAACCGTTCATATTTGTGTAACCTTCTAAACAGCTCAGAGTTTTAGAGATATTATCAGTGTTATTTTTTCAAATAAAACCTCCATTATTTTCTTCAGTTGTTGCTGCATTTTTAACTGTTTAACAGCTGCTTTGTCTTTGCAATGTGGTTTCCACATGTCTTTTTGCTTTGAGTGATGTGGTCTTCACTATAGCTTAATCTGCACTGTCAATAACAGAAGTGTCAACTGTAGGTTGCACACCTCTTGAGTCAGAAGATTGTGGGTTCACAATCCCACACCAGGATTCGAGTAGAAATAACAAAGTTACTGACACTCCAGTGTAGTTGTTGCTGCACTGTCAGAGGATTCACCCTTCAGTTAAGATGATAAACTGAGGCTGTTTCTGCCCTCTCTGATGGACATGTAAAATGCCATGGCACTACATTGAAGAGCAGCAGGAGAGTCATCCACAGTGTCCCAGCCAATAGCAATCAATCAACATCAGGAAAACAGATCACCTAGTTATCATCACATCAACAACACCTTCCGGTCACCGACCATTTTAACTCCCCCTCCCACTCCCTAGGTGACACGTCCATCCTGGGCCTCCTCCAGTGTCACAATGACATCACACGCAAACCGGAGGAGCAGCACCTCATATTCCGCCTCAGGAGCCTACAGCCCAAGAGCCTTAAAATAGAATTCACCAGTTTTAAAATCTCCCCCCTCCCGGCCTCATCCCATGTCCAACCCTCCCTCTCATCCCCGCCTCCTTGACCTGACACAACCTGTCTATCTTCTCTCCCCACCCATCCGCCCCACCCATCCCACTGACCAATCCCCACCACTGCCTACCTGCACTCACCTATCACCTCCCGCCTACTTACCCCAGCCCCACCCCTCCCCCCTCTAGTTATTTCCCCGCTCCTTTCCCCCTCCGTATTTCTGAAGGGTCCCAACCCGAAACGTCAACTTTCCTGCTCGTCAGATGCTGCCTGGCCTGCTGTGTTCCTCCAGCTCCACACTGTGTTATCTCCTTTGTTGGAACTTGCTGCATGTAAATTGGCTGCTGTTTCCCAAATTACAATAGTGACTATATTTCCAAAATGGCTGCAAGATGCTGTGAGACCTCCTGAGCTCATGAAAGTCACAAGGTTAATCCAATTGCTTCTTTTCACATCCATTTGACACTCCCATTAAAGCTGACATAGAATAAAATTGGGTGTAGCACATTAATAGGCATCAACATCCATGCAGAATCTAGCCCATCCTAATGGCTGGATGGTGTTATCATTGAGAGTTATGAGCTGTAACAATCAAGACTCTCGATCTTCATTCTTACCAGATTAGAAGATAAACTGTATTGACCAAAATTAGAAAAAGCAAATTATCTTTCACATCCTTAAAAATTTCTCACAAAACCGCTCAATGAATAAATGTTCCTGTATTAACTACTGTCATCTCCTGGCCTGATTTCCCAAAGATGTTACCGCAATGAGGGGTGCAGTTATTCAACTGTTTTCTTTCTCCCCTTTGGCTGTGTGTAATAACTTGTTCGGACCAGATTGAAGACGTACAGATGGAAAGCAGTCAGTGCTGGACAGTGCGAACAAAGTGGGCATGTATTGCTGCAGTATTACATTTCCTTTCTCATAGAAACAGTGACCTGCAGGCATGCAAATTGCCAGCAAGATTCTGATACGAACAAATTCTACTGCTTCGGACTTCCTGTTTTCTAACATGTTTGCTTCAAGACTGCTTTGAAATGCTGGTTTTAAAAGAATTCCCCAGACACTGACACCATGACGTTATATGGGTTCACCCATTTAATGTGCAATTTACTGAGTTGATAGAGGTCACTGGAGGGGAGAATCCATACAAAATGTCAGCACCTTGGCTGCATCTAACAAGCAACTTAGAACATAGTGCACAGAAACAATAAGGGATGGAGAAAGACAAATTAATGCATGTCTCCATTTAGAATCATGCGGCAATTTTATTTCCCACCACATTAAATAACTGTTTCTCTCTCTAACTGTATATCCTCTAACTGTGCAGTACCAGCCTAACACTCTACTGTTGCCCAATTCAGTTAGTGTTTGCTTATGATTCTCTCAGTAACCTGTGGTTCAGCATTTTATCCTGTAAACTAATTAATCAGGCAAGTCTATAAACAGTTTGGGGTTTGCTTTATTGTCCAATAAAACAATATTAACTGTCAGTAGATTCAGTACACAGGAAATACTAAAGCACAAATGAGCACATACAGTCTCTAGGATGAACTATCAAAAGGCACAGGTTAATTTTTTTTAAAAGTATGCCAACTCCATTAAATGTGAAACATAAATTGGGAGTAAAACATTCACAAACAGATTAAATGAGCATGTCAGCATGAAAATAAAGCTTCAGCGACTGTGATCAAAATAAGCCACAGATTCTCACAGCCTGGGGTAATGATTGTTATGCAAGTATTTCAAAAAATGAAACAGAAAGATTGCAAAAATGCCAAATTATGTGGACATGGAATGGTTTTTCATACCGAGTGCAAATCAAATTGAGATCTTTAAAAGGATTCAATGAGGTAAAGGCAAAGAAATGACTTCTTCTGGCAGGGGAAGATAGAAAAAGGGAGCACCTTCTTAAAATTAGAGCTGGACCATTCCGCAGTGGAGTCAGTAAGGCAGTTTTTCCACACAGAGGGTAATGAAAATCTGGATGTCTCCACAATGCTGCACAGGCTGTATCAGCAGAAATGTTAGGGCTGAGAGCAATAGACTTCGGTTAGGTAAATGTATAAAGGGCTGGAGTAAAGGGTTGAGGTATCATAGCCATGATCTAATTGAATGGCAAAATAAGTTGAAAGAAATAAAAGGCTGTCTCCCTTTTTTTTTACTTAGATATTTTTTACTTTATTTAACTATGGATACACTTGCATTGGAAGCAGTGCAGCCTTAGTTCATTAATGTGGTGCTTGGGACGAGAAGGTTATCTGATGACGAGAGGCTGAGTAAATTGTCCGTATAGTGTCTGAAGTTTAGAGCAACGGGAGGTAATTTCATTGAAACACAAGATTCTGAAGGGGCTTGACAGGGTAGACACCTTACCGTTGTTTCTGCCAGTCAGGGAATCGCACATGCCCAGCATAGTGTCAGGATAAGGGACTTATTATTTAGGGCGGAGATGAGAATAAATTTCTTCGCACAAATGTTGCGAAGTTGGGTAGAGTAGTTGTGGATCGGGAGGCAGGAAATTAAAATTTGGTGCTTGTAAAATGCTGGGGTGATAGCATTGTGTGGTCCCTTTAAAATATTATGTGCTATTTCTGTGCTGAGAGATTTAAAATGGATGTCTGTGAGCAGCAGCTTGAAAGTTTGCAAGTACACAGAGAGGCACCCGAATTGAAGCATTTGTATCAAAAGGCCATGCAGTTAGCAGGCCAAGCAGCAATTTTTTTACCAAGACAACAGCCTTTTGAATTTAGCCAATCAATTTGAACCAGGCACTTAGATACCAAAAATCTATCAAAATTAAATCTGATGGTTTGGACAACATAGGACCCAATTCTATTGTAAGAAATATTGATATGTCATCAAGGGTATAAAAAGAAGGGGGCAGTTGGGCAAAGACCCCAGAGCTAGCTGCCATCTGCCAGATCTAACAGCCCTCAGCTCTCAACAGAGAATTGCTGGCTCTCACAGCCTCTTCTACATGTTAGAGAAAGCACCATCTACATAACAATGGTAGCAACAGCACAACTAAATAATATTCCTGACAGAAGAATCGACGGAAAAAGCGCAGAACATTCAGGAAGACATGTAACCTGGCTACAATTCCGAGACACTAAATTTTTTTTAATGTAATTGGGACTTATATTTATTGGAACAGCACAATTGACAGAGAAGGCACAGAACATTCAGGAAGACATGTAACCTGGCTGTAATTCAGAGAGACTAAATTTTTCTTTAATGAAAGTGGGACTTGTATTTACTGGAACAGCACATCATTAGAATTTTGCTTTATTCGGGAATAGATAGTACTTAGAAAGGATTTATTCAGTTTGTTAACAGTTTAGCTAGTTTGTTCACTGTTAGAGTTAGACGAATAAATTGTTACTTGTTGATTTTAAAGTGAGTGTCAGGGATATATTTTATTTAACCACTAGAAGTTGCTGAAAGGCAGGTTATATCACTTTCCACACTCCTTTTACAGATTATAGGGCGAGGTGCTCCTCTTTGGGTGTTTCGGTTTTAGCTCTCGGGGGGGGGGGGGGGGGGGAGGGGGTCAACCTGCACTTTATAACACAAAGGATGGGGTATCTTTGGAATTCTATACCTAAAGAGTTGTGGATATTCCATCGTTGAATATATTTAAGGCTTGGATAGACAGATTTTTGGTCACTTCTAAAATCAAGAGAAACAGGGTACAGGCAGAAAGGTGGAATTGATGCCCAAGATTAGTCATGATCGTTTTAAATGGCGGAGCAGAATCGACAAGTCATATACTCTATTCCTTCTACCTTCTGTATTCTTACACAACCAGCTAAAAACAAATGAGATCCTAATGTCTTGCAAACTATGTCGACAGAGGAATCGGGTAGCAGTGCAACCTAATTGGTTATGGACTTAATCGATCTGGTAAGGATTTGAAATGCTTACACATGAATGCTGCAATATGGCCACCTCATCGACTTCCAAACATAAATCAGGCTGACGTGTGGTTTGTGTTCCTTTGGGTAAAACACTTTAGTGAATTCAGCAACCCTTTCATGAAAAATGGATTCATCACTGTCAATACCAACATGAACTACAATCAGGAATTGCTGGAGAGACTCAGCACATCTGGCAGCATCTGTGGAGAGAGAAATAAGAATTAATGTTTCAGATCCAAAGACTCCTCTTCAGAACTGGTCAACAAGGACTGATTGTCTTGTGGGACAACTGTAATTTTTAAGTAAAATAAGATTCACAAAAGGATAATTACAAGAAAACATCAATGTATAAACTTGCAGCAGGAAGTAACTCCTATGGATGAATGAATTGGTCAAATGTCATGACGTAGACTTTAATCTAGTAATACACTGATATTCCACAATAACTCAAATATCAGTTCAGTTGCTAGAGACCTAAGAATAACCAAATTGGAAACTATTAGCAAACACTAGAAGATATATCCTTGCTAGCAGAAAGATTTGTACCATTTGGAGTAGACAGGGGAGTGTCCTTACAGCTCTGCTTCAATAAACAATCCAAGGTGCAAACAAGGTGCCACTCACTTCGTTGATAGGGCACTTCAATAATAGTCAGGGGCACTGTGACCAGTTGATACTCCCTATGCAAATATTCAATCAGCTAGTCAACCCCACCTTCATGGATAAATTGTGAGAAAAGTCAAGCTGTTGCTGACAGAGAATCCCTAGTGGTAGTGAGCTGCCTTCTTAAATTTCTGCAGTCCATGTGATATAGATACACACTCAATGTTGTTAGCTTCCAGGATGTTGCGCCAGCAACTGTGATGGAACAACAAAATAGTTCCAAGTCAGAATGGTGTGCAACAGAGAGGGGAACATGCAGAAAATGGTGTTTCCATGTACCTGTTGCCCTTGTCTTTGAAGATAATAGAGGTCAGGGGTTTGGGAAGTGCACTCTAAGGAACCTTGGTGAGTTGTTGTAGTGCATTTTGAAGATGGTGCACACTGCTGCCACTATGCATCAGTGGTGTAGGGAGTGAATGTTGAAAGCATCAGATGAGGTCTCGATCAAGCAGACTTGTGTCTCCTGGATGGTGTCGAGCTTCTTTAGTGGTGTTGGAATTGCACTTATCCAGGCAAGTGGGGAATATTCCATCACACTCCTGACCTGTGCCATGTAGATGGCGGAGTAGCTTTGAGAAATTGCGTGGTGAATTGCTGTAGAATTCCCAGTCTCTGGCGCAGTGACATAGCCTAAATATTACAGCTGGCCCAGTTCAGTTTCTGCTTAATGGCAACCCTGATGATGTTGATAGTTGGGGATTCAGTGATGGTGGAATCCCTGAATGCCACAGGGCAATAGTTCCAGTAAATTTTTCAAAATAATAGAGATAAGCGTGATGTGTTGATTGTACAAAGCAAAACATCAGGGCAAATCTACTAGCCAATTCTACAGATTTGTAATGTATAGCATATCTTTTAACTCTCTGCACTTGTTGAGATGATGTACACATTAATGACCATCTGCATTGTCAACACACCATTGCTTTGCCCGCAAGGTTGGTCCCGTTGTCATTCTGCTACAATGCAGCTGTGGTCTTTCAAGGACCCCTATTATTATTGTTATTAAGGAAACACAAGGACAAAGTCAGAGGTTAATTTCTATTTTCCAAAATAAACTGCATTCATGACATTTCTGAAGGTACATTAAATAACAATTTAAATTTAATTACATAAACTGCAATACATAATAAATTGCTTCAATACTACAAGAGATGCTTTTAAGGGTCCTCCCTACACCACTGATGCATAGTGGCAGCAGTGTGTATCATCTCCAAAATGCACTACAACAACTCACCAAGGTTCCTTAGAGTGCACATGTACATATACATTTGAAGTCAAATATTCTTTGAAGCAAGCGGACTGTGAGTATCACAAGCAGCTCCTAGCTCTTCAGTATGCCAAGGCAGGTAGCCTCAGATAATTATCTACTAATCAATCACTCCTCGGGGATTGATTAACTCCATGGGTTAGTTTATTTAAGGTAAAAAAAACACACTAAGTTTTGATGCAGACATGACAGCAAACTGATATCTGTGTGTTCAGTTTGCCAATACACATACCAGACTAACTGCCCAAGCAGAGGTGCAACATTGTATACACACACTACATGGTGTCCTTAAAGGTGACCTTTATTATTTAAGGCACTACAAAAGCCACCGTCTGTCAAGATGCGTTTTGGGGCTTGTTTGAAAGTTCTGGTGATGAGGTTTTCTTCCAAATGACTTTGACGTCTGCTCACGGAATCATCTGACAGGATCCAATCAGACCTCAATTATTTAGTAGAGAATTGTGCTGAGATAAATCATCATCATTTTAGTCAGAATCCAGGTTGAAGTAGTTTGACTTCCATCTTTTAAAGTATGATTGGCAGCATTACATTTGAGACACTGGCTGCAACTACCTTAGGTACTGTGTACATAACTAATTTTCTGATGGACGAATCCCAAAAAACCGGTTCTTTTGAAAATCCAAACTGAAAGAAATTTGCATGTCAGCATCCAGATGTAAAAAAGTTACTTTGAATAAGTTTATAACTAAATGTGTCAGTGAAACATGCACTGCACAATCACTTGGATTATTAGTGGCAAATCCTCAGCAGCTCTAATCACAGAAAGATAAGTTGGAGAATCTTCAGATTTGAGAGAACAATATTTTAGTGTGTAAAGCATCTTCTTCTGCAGTGCCAGTCCCTCATAAACTACAAGGTCTAATTGTTAGGCAGCAAACTCGAGGCAAGTTCATTCAGTGGTCAATTAAACTGAAAAAGTTCACGGAAATGTTAAGCAAGAGGCTGCCAACATTCTGGCTTTGTTATTTTGTCTTCTCAAATTTTCCTGGGTATGTTAAACATTTAAAAGAGACACCCCTTCTAGCAGGTGACTCAAGATATGACATACTGCCACAAGCTTATAAATAGGCAAAGGTGCTTATGGAATGAGAACAGCACAATTACTCCAAGAAAGAAAACAACCTGGTGCACATGGTGAAGAAATGTGAACCTTTTTATTCTATCTAAATAGGCATTAGATTTTTGGCAGAACTGGTTGTTTCTGCAACCATTTCCATTATCCTCCTTTGGAAGCCAAAATGACTGTCACAAACATTTTCTATTCAGCGTTAGAGGTATACTACAGTACACTCAAGCTCCCCAATCCACCCAATCACCATCCTGACATATCCACCATTTATCAAGCCTGACTTAAATTTCCCCAGGCTTAAATTTTCCCTAAACGGTCCCAGAAGTCTCATCATCGTCGGCAATCTCTCACTAACGAGCATGATTGTCCACCTAGGAAATTGCACATTCCTGATGCCAGAAGATTATTGAGGACATCATGGACTACAACTCAACAATCTGCATCGGTCAGACATCAGTATTTTTTTTTAAAAAGACAATTGATTGAACAATGATAATGACTGATGAAGTCAAATGAGATGTGGATTGGTGCCCATCTGGATTGTTGCTTACTTGACAAACCTCTCAAAAGAAACATAATTATTGCAAAGCCTAATAAATAACCAGGTTGCCCAAGGAAAACATCTTTTGAAAGCTCAATGTCATTTTATGAATGACTTTCCATTCACTCTAACATTAACACGGTACTATCAATACTTCACATAATTAGCAAATTAAATGTCAGAAATTGATGGAGGAGGTTATTTGCTCTTACTCAGCAAGTCGAAATGGGAGAGGCAGAATTATGGAGATTCAAACCTGTCAAAGGAAGCATAGATTTACCACAAATGTTAGCCATCAGATTTGGTTAAAAAAAGAGACTCCTAAAATTGGAAATTTGAGATTAAATGTTGACAAAACAGCGGGAATCCATCAGAGTCTCAAAGAATGTGTTTCAAGTGTGACCCATCAACAGAAGGATTAAACATGAACACTCAACCGTATTTCTTTATGTTTCAATGCTACAGCCTGCATTCCTTTCCTTCCTGTACATATTTCTGCATCACTAACTCATTGATCATATTGGTCAAGTATACATCACACCCTTAGCCCACCTCCTCAAATCTCACCAGTGGAAGAGTGACAAATGCCAATATTTTGCACTAAAGAACCCTTAATAGGCACAACCTAGGTTGGCAATGCTGGCGTTAGTCAAAGGTACGGTGGTTTTAGGATGTTTCACAAATGTATTCTATTGACATAACAGTGACAACATCAATATTAGAGAGCTTTTATATTACTTTTGGAAAGTGATTTTTGCTTCACACAGACACATTAGCGTGTCATAACTTTGTGAGAATTAAATGGATTTTGAATTTCTTTTCTGGACGAGTTACCTTGTACGAAAACATAAACAGAAAACATGCAAAATGCAGAGGTCAAGTAGCAACTGTGAAAAGAATTGGTATTTCTAATTAACGAGAAATCACCAGGCCAGGAAAAACCATTGAAACTGCTCAGTACAGAGGCAAGAACAGTGGAGTGGGTGGGACAGGATGGGGGTTACAGGGGAGCCTTGGGGATAAGTTTGCAACTGGAAGGAATGTGAGATGGCAGAAGGTTGAAGAGATTAAAGGGCAAAAGTGATGATGGTGCAAAACAAGAGAAGGCGGTAATGGGATGAGTGAAGAAATAAAAAGGTGAATCTGAGCGTGTAAGTGACAACAGCAGAATCACTAGCATCTGATGCGGGGGATGAGTGGGGAAGAATGGGAGCAGAGCTTATGGTTATTATAATTGTGTGCAGTTTTGGTCTCCTTACCTGAGGAAAGTTGTCCTGACTATTGAGGGAGTGCAACAAAGGTTTACCAGCCTGTTTTCTGAGATGGCAAGACTGATATATGAAGAGAGTCTAGATCAGTTAGGATTATATTCACTGGAGTTTAGAAGAACAAGGAGGGAATCCCATAAAGTTCACACAGGATGTTACAGAACAAGGATCATGGTCTAAGGATATTAGGTAGACCATTTAGATCTGAGATGAGGAGAAATTTCTTTGCCCAGATAGTGGAATTGTTTGTCATAGATAGCAGTTGAAACCCAAACACTGAATGTTTTCAAGAAGGAGGCCCTTAGAGCTAAAGTGGATCAAAGGGTATGGGGAGAAAGCGGGGAAAGGGGTATTGAGTTGGATGATCAGCCATGATCGTATTGGATGCAATAATACATCTAATTGAGAGCCTCAGAGGTAAAACTTCAGCTCAGCATAGCACAGATTGGGTGGCAGCAGCATGTTGACACATACACTGCCACGATATTGAGCTCCATTACAGTCAATGGAAGGATTGCAGCAAAGAAGTAAAATGGTACGCGACCAAAGCTGACAGTCTGTTCACAGACTGAACAAAGGAAGTGGAGTGATGAACAGAGTGTTTGAGGGGTGAGACCCCCTTTAAAGGGTTTCTCTCTTCACAGTTCTTGCCTGATCAGCTGAGCATTTCCGGCATTTTTTGACTTACATTTCAGATTTCAGCATCTGCAGTATTTTGCCTTTGTAACCTTGTACTGCTTTGATTTCATATCAGTTGCAGTTACAGTAATACAAACTGGCACTGGTCCAAACTTCAAATGCATGTTAAAGATAGTTCAGAAACCGACTGAACCTTTAGAAATTTCTTTTTAATGATATAAAGGAATTAATGCAACCTTCAGCTCTGTGTAAAATCAAACATTTCACTAACAGCTGGTAGTTTGTGGATCATATACTCCACTGGTCCTTCTTTGTATATGGCTCTCTTTGATTTGAGAATGTATAAGCTAGTAGCTAACTCGGAATTTGAATGACTTTAAAAATTATAGCACTATCCGCAGTACAGTGCCAGCTGTGTCTCTTGACACTGAGTTCAAGTGGGCTCAAATCCCTTTTCCATGCACTTGAGAATGATCATTTGTTCATTCATTCAAATGTGCTCTGGCCAATGCAGGTGCTTGGCTCATTATCTGTTGATGCCTCATCTTGAGCTGTTTCATTGATAGTTTTTGTCAGTGGAAGTTTGCCATCATCTTCCACTTCTGTGGCAGGAATCAAAGACAGGTCTGAAGTCTACCTCAGCTTGTTCAGAAATCGAATCTGCATTCTTGGTGTTATTCTAAACCCAGACAGGTAAGACACACAACTGTAGTACTGAGAGAGTGCTACATTATCAAAATCGTAGAGTCATAAGGTCATAGAATGTACAGCATGGAAATAAACCCTTTGGTCCAACTCATCCATGCCAACCAGATTAATTAATCTAGTCCCATTTGCCAGGATTTGGTCCATATCCCTCTGAGCCGTTCCTATTCATGTACCCATCCAGATGCCTTTTAAAAGTTGTAATTGTACCATCCTCCACCACTTGCTCTGGCAGCTCATTCCATACACGCACCACCCTCTGCGTGAACAATCTACCCCTCAGGTCCTTTTCACATATTTATACTCTCACCTTAAACCAATGCCCTCTCGTTTAGGTCTCTCCTACCCTTGGAAAAAGACCTTGACTGTTGAGATCAGTCTGGAGGGGATAATCTTGTCGATGGCAGAACTGTAGTCAATGAGCAGGAGTCTGACGTAGGTGTCTTTGATGTCCAAACACTCCAGGGATGATTGCAGGGCTAGGGATATGGCATCCGCTGTGGACCTGTTATGTTGGTAGTCAAACTGTAGGGGATAGAGGCAGGTTGGGAGACTGGAGTTGATGTGTGCCATGACCAGCCTCTCAAAGCATTTCATGATGACTGAGGTCAGAGCCACTGGGTGGTAGTCAGTAAGGCACGTTGCATGTGTTTTCTTAGGTACGGGGATGATGGTGGTCTTCTTGAAGCAGGTGGGGACTTCGACTTGTAGGATGGAGAGGTGGAAGATGTTGGTGAATACCTCCGCCAATTGGTCTGCACAGGATCTGAGTGCTCGGCCGGTGACATGTGTGGATCTGTTGCTTTCCTTGGGTAGACTCCCAGGAAGACCGCTCTGACGTATGAAATGATGATGTAGGGAATAGGTGTGACTGGAGTTGTTGGGGCAGGCATGACTGCACCACTGGCATTCTGTTCAAACCAAGCATAGGAAGCATTGATCTTGTCAGGGAGGGATGTGTCTTTGCCTGCTATCTCGCACTGCCATTTTTACAGGAGTTCAAGTGCTTTGGGTTACAAACTGGGAAACATTTCTAAAGAATTGATGATCTTTCCCTGGCCAATATCTCTATCTCGGGCTTGCTGCAGTGCTCCAGCTGGAAGAACAATACCTCATTTTCCACTTGGGGAATGTGCAATCTTCCAGACTCGATAAGTTCAATGATTTTAAGGCCTGAGCACCTTCTCCTATGTCCTTACCCAACCCCAAAACACCAGGCTTCATCTTCACATGGGCTGCTACCACAAACAACCCATTGTCACCACTAACAGTTCCCATGATTCTCCCAGGCTGACCTTTGTCTGTTCAACTGATTTTCTCTCTGCCTGGGCTCCACATCCACCTGTCTGTTGCTCGTTCCTTATCCACACTCCTCCCCCTACCCCGCCTTCAGCATATATACCAATTTTTTCCTAGCTATGACCAGTTCTGAAGAAGAGTCACTGGGATCCAAAACATTAACTCTGTTTTCTCTCCACAAAGACAGCCAGACCTGCTGAATTTTTCCAACAATTTCTGATTATGATCCTGATTTCCATGACCCGCAGTTCTTTGGGTCTTTGTTTAATCTTTGCACAGGCATGGGATTCAAAGGCTTTCTGCCTATAGTGTAAGGGCTAATGTGAATATGCAAATAAGACAGCTTACATCATCATTGGGAAGTGTACGAGCATGTGACCACAAAGAGATGGTTCCCTCCAGCAGTCTCATAGCAGAGGTGAATGTGAAGGTAAGGTCTCATGAATGTGTACATGCACCTCTGAAGTAAGTTGTGACATGACTGGGACCTCAATAGTAATGTTGCGTACAGAGAGATATATAGCACAGAAACAGACCCTTTGGTCCAACTCATCCATGCTGACCAGATATCTTATAAAGATCTAGCCCCATTTTCCAGCACTTGGCCCATATCCCTCTAAATCCTTCCTATTCGTATACCCATCCAGATGCCTTTTAAATATTGTAATTGTACCAGCCTCCACCACTTTCTCTGTCAGTTCATTCCATACATGCACCACCCTCTGTGTGGAAAATGTTGCCCGTTAGGTCTCTTTTAAATCTTTCCTCTCTCATCTTAAACCTATGTCCTCTAGTTTTGGACTTCCCCACTATGGGTAAAAAGGACCTTGCCTATTTACCCTATCCATGCCCCTCATGATTTTATAAACCTCGATAAGGTCATCTGGCACTCCAGGGAAAATAGATCCAGCCTATTCAGCCTCTCCCTTTAGCTTAAACCCTACAACCCTGGCAACATCCTTGTAAATCTTTTCTGAACCCTTTCAAGTTTCACAACATCTTTCCCATACAAGGAGACCAGAATTGCATATAATACTCCAAAAGTGACCGAACCAATGTCCCGTATAGCTACAACATGACCTCCCAACACCTATACTCAATGCACTGACCAGAAAAAGCAAGCATACCAAACGCCTTCTTCCCTATCCTATCTACCTGTGACCTCACTTTCATTGAACTATGAACCTGCACTTCAAGATCTCTTTGTTCAGCAACACTCCCAGGACCTTACCATTAAGTGTATAAGTCCTGCCCTGATTTGCCTTTCCAAAATGCATCGCGTCAGATTTATCTCAATTAAACTCCATCTGCCACTCCTCGGCCCATTGGCCAATCATGTTGCTGGAATGTTACAAGTTGTATGGCTCAGTATGTTGCTGCTCTGTAGATACATGAGAATCAGTGCTTTGCAAGGCATGGGGGCATGGTACATCTCATTTTGCCAGTTCTCTCTCCTTCCTGTAATCTTTGCTGTCTGTTTTGAGCGGCTCTGCCTGACGTAAATGAACGATTCACCCTGTAACAGTGTTGGAGTTGCTGCATCTGGGTGATACATCACCTGCTGAGCACAGCAATACTGCAGGCTTCATGTGGTTCCAAGCGATTACTAAAACCTGCCAAAGTGGCTACAGACTGCTGGACCATCGCAATCGTGAGAGGCAGGCTGTCAACAAGCTATGGTTTGACCAAAGCTAAAGAATTCCTTTCATCTGAATTTAATCCTGAAGCCATTCAGAATCCCGCTTCACACTAATCTAATGCTGCACCCCATTGAACTATCAAACAAAAGTAACATGAAACAGGCCGTCAGTCAGGGGGACATGTCCGTGGTTCTGCTTGGCCATTGGCTATTCCACCTGAATCTCGTGGTTGATACTTGTGTTAATGCTTCTAATCCACTTCCTATCACTGTCTGAAAGGAAAGGTTTACGTTGCCGAGTTGTTTTGTGCTCTGAATCCGTACTTTGCCCCCACTTGTTGATTTCAGTAACAACTAACCACTTCTGTCTGTTGCTATGGAAGTCACTATTTGACGACCAGAAAACTTGCTTTATTAATATGTACTTGAGCCCCATTCACACTGCAGCTACTTTACATCAGTGCAAGTCAGTTGTGTCAACCTACTGAAACCCCAGCATTTTCCTAGCATATGTGGTATCTCACTGAGGTGAGACTTGCAGTGAGGCAAAGCTGATCGACACGTGAATAAATTTGTAAAAGAAATCACACATGCAAAATACTTTACTGAAACCTGAAGTGAAGCTATCGTTTTGCCCAAGATTCAGAAAGGCAACAGATGTGTGACCAGTGCCTTAACATGTGTCCTGTGATCAATAATCTCCATCCTACGATATTTTTAAAAAATATTCTTGTGTCACTGTGGTAGTGTCCTTACCTCTGAGCCAGGAGATCCATGTTCAAAGTCCCCACCTGCTCCAGAGTACTGTAATAACATCGCCAAACGGGTTGGTTAGAAAATATTTTTAGAAAATCAGACCTCCCATTCTGCAAATAGGTTACGTGCGCATAAAATCATGAGAGATGTAATCTGCCAAAAGCTGTTGCATTTCCTCACGACAAGTTAAAATCTAAATAGCAACATCTACATTTTTAAAAAATATCCGGTGAGGAGGACAAGGCTTTGCTGCCATTCTTCCGCACTCTGAGACTCACTTGTCCTTAATTCCATACATGAAGCTGTGGTGAGGGGCTTTGCTGTTACTAGCCTGAAAGCTGCAACTTTAGCCAGTTCAGAAAGACCAGGCTAGGGCTGGAGGAGGCTGGCAGTGCACAGGCTTGACAGTGGTAGCAGTTTGAACAGTTTCTTCTGAAATGCAGCTTGCTGCTCTGTTACTCTTCAAAATAACATCAATCAAGCTGAGTGAGCCTGTGGCAGGATGCTTTGCTACTAATTGCGAAAAGAAAGCTTGGCCTTTGTGGCATCAATGCTGACCTCTTTACAGTACACTCCCATTACAAGATCATTCACAGATTTCTCGTAGACAGTGTCAGGGATAGAGATAAGTGTAAGGTGAACACCTAAACAAATGCTCCCATAGATCATTTTGGAGTTTGTTAGTTTTGTATTAAAAATATGAAGGACTGGGTTCAGATCCAGGTCCAACTGGAAGGAGCTCAACTGGATTTCCCTTTTTTCTACCTTCCTATCTAAACTAAATGCCTGGTTTCCAGCCTTTTGATCTTTCTTATTTACTGCTTCGCTACAGTGAGCTCTCATATTTGTTGATGTCTCACTGGAATTCTCTGGGATGTTTTGGGTAGATTCACTGCCACCTCTTCTAGGTATTCGTCTGCGTTATTGACACACAATGGGAAAGGAACATCTTAGGCACAGTCTGGATAAATGGAATAGTTTATTTCATGTTACTTTATGCATCTGACATACATAACTCTTAAATAATCGCTTGGTGGTCGAGAATGTAAGCATTGCAAACAGCAGACTAGAAGTTGAAATTTTTTGTCTCGTGTTCATCAGGACTAGGACACAAGAACCAGACTTGAAAAAAATAGACACCATTTTATACTGCATGAGAAGAGGGTACTGAGTGGATGGGCCATCATTGACCTGGAAGTGCGGCAAGAGCAGTTACCTGCCAATCTTCTCATACCAGACAGGTAGATTCTGATTGGCAGGGTGTCGCCATGGGGATGGAGCAGTTGTGACCACGACCCACTATTTTCTCGAAAAAAAAATGCAATGTTTGTCCAAATATGCCAAACGTATACAAAACTGTCCCAAATCTTTCTGTATTTAGCTTCTAGATGCACAAATGCATTGCACAGTGAGCCTGGCTAACGATCTTAAATTAGTTTCCAGTGTAACTCTTGGCACAAAATGGGTTATTTAATAAATTATTTCTAAGAGCAGAATCACATCTCATGGTGGATATACATATCTCTGGCTCAATTTCAGAAGCAAAAGTTACCACAGTCCCAGAGGACTACAGGCCGCTCTCTCATTACAGAAAGACACATGCCTGGTGGCAATTTTAACCTGAGGATCATCACACCTCAGTGAGGGTAAGATGGAGGACTGTCATTGCAGTACAGGAATTAAACAGAGATAACACAGTGTGGAGCAGGAGGAACACAGCAAGCCAGGCAGCATCAGAGGAGCAGGAAAGCTGACGTTTCAGGTCGGACCCTTCTACTCCTCTGATGCTGCCTGACCTGCTGTGTTCCTCCAGCTCCACACTGTGTTGTCTCTGACTACAACATCTTCAGAGGGTTCAGGGTTCAGAGATAACACAGTGTGGAGCTGGAGGAACACAGCAGGCCAGGCAGCATCAGAGGAGCAGGCAAGTTGACATTTCGGGTCGGGACCCTTCTTCAGAAATGGGAGGGGGAAGGGAGCTGGGAAACAAATAGAGGGAGGAGGGGTGGGGCTGGTTAAAAGCAGGTGGGATAGTGATAGGTGAGTGCAGGTAGGGAGTGGTAGGGATTGATCAGTGAGGTGGGTGGGGCGGATAGGTGGGAGAGAAGATAGACAGGTTGTGTCAGGTCAAGGAGGTGGGGATGAGAGGGAGGGTTGGACATGGGATGAGGCCGGGGGGAGGCCGATTTTAAACCAGGTGAATTCTATGTTCGTGCCATCGGCCTGTAGGCTCCCAAGCCAGAATATTAGGTGTTGCCCCTCCAGTTTGCATGCGGTGTCATTGTGACACTGGAGGAGGCCCAGGATAGACATGTCACCCAGGGAGTGGGAGGGGAAGTTAAAATGGTTGGCGACCAGAAGGTGTTGTCATTTGTCGCATACAGAACGCAGATGCTCTACAAAACAGCCTCACAAGTGTCCGCTTGGTCTCATCGATGTAGAGGAGGCCACATCGGGAGCAGTGGATACAGTAGACCAAGTTGATGGATGTGCAGGTGAATCCCTGTCTGATATAAAAGGTTTGCTTTGTGCCTTGAATGGAGGTGAGGGGGGAGGTGTAGGGGCAGGTGTAGCATTTCCTGCAGTTGCAGGGAAAGATGCCAGGGGTGGTGGGGTTAGTGGGGAGTGTGGAGCGGACGAGGGAGTCACGGAGAGAGCGTTCCCAATGAAAGGCAGATAGGGGTGAGGAGGGAAATATCTCTTTGGTTGTGGGGTTGGATTGTAGATGGCGCAAGTGGTGGAGAATGATACGTTGGGTGCGGAGGTTGGTGGGTTGATATGTGAGGACCAGGGGTTCCTGTCTTTATTTTGTTGTGGGGAGGGGGTGTGAGGGCAGAGGTGCAGGAAACGCAAAAGATGCGGTTGAGGGCATTTTTAATCACCGGAGGGGGGATGTTGTGGTCCTGGAAATAGGAGGACATCTGGGATGTGTGGGAGTGGAACGCCCCATCTTGGAAGCAGATGCGGCAGAGGCGGAGGAATTGGGAGTAGGGGATCACATTCTTGCAGGAAGGTGGGTGAGAGGAGGTATAGTCCAGGTAGCTGTGGGAGTCGGTGGGCTTGAAATAGATCTTTTCTGCTTTGGGCCTTGAATGAATCCCCCTGTTCCTCACATATCACCCCACCAATTTCCGCATCCAGCGTATCATTCTCCACCACTTCCGCCACCTACAATCTGACCCCACAACCAAAGAGATATTTCCCTCCCCACCCCTATCTGCCTTTCATAGGAACTGCTCACTCCACGACTCCCTCATCTGCTCCACGCTCTCCACTAACCCCACCACATCCGGCACCTTTCCCTGCAACCACAGGAAGTGCTACACCTCCCCCTTCACCTCCATTCAAGGCCCAAAGCAAACACTCCACATTAGACAGGGGTTCACCTGTACATCAACCAACTTGGTCTACTGCATCCGTTGCTCCCGATGCGGCTTCCTCTACACCGGTGACACCAAGCGTAGACTCAGATACCGTTTTGTAGAGCATCTGCACTCTGTACACAACAAACAACAACACCTCCCGGTCACCAACCATTTTAACACCCCCTCCCACTGCCTGGATGACATGTCCATCCAGAGCCTCCTCCAATGTCACAATGACACAACCCGCAAACTGAAGGAGCAGCATCTCATATTCCTCAGAAGTTCTGAGGAAGGGTCACTGGACCCGAAATGTTAACCCTGATTTTTTTCTTCACAGATGCTGCCAGACCTGCTGAGCTTTTCTTGTTTTTGTTCCTGATTTACAGCATCCGCAGTTCTTTCGGTTTTTATAATCGTTCAGTGTTCAGTTCGAATGAAGGGTAATGGCTGTAACATTAAATCTCTTGATGCCCTCTGACATGCTGCATGTTTCCAGTAATATTTGTTTCGTCCTAATTCTAAATGGAGTATTTGTTTACTGACTGTGCACAGTACATAGAAAGCTAGCACACAGGCAGCAGGTAATCTGGAAGGCTAATGGAATATTGGCCCTTATTTCAAGTGGGTTGGAGTACAAGAGTAGGCAAGTCTTACAGCAAATGTACAAGGTGCTGGTGAGACACATCTGGAGTACTGAGGGCTGTTTTGGTCCCCTGATTTAAGGAAAGGTATTATTTCATTGAAAGCAGTCCAGAGGAGGTTCACTAAGATGATCCTGACATGTAGGGATTGTCTTAAGAGCAAAAGTGGAACAGGGACCTGAGAAGAATGAGAAGTGGCCTCATTGAAAGATCTGGACTCTTAAGTGGCGGCACGGTGGCTCAGAAGTTAGCACTGCTGCCTCACAGTGCCAGGGAGCCGGGTTCGATTCTCAGGCGACTGTCTTTGAGGAGTTTGCACATTCTCCCCGTGTCTGCATGGGTTTCCTCCCACAGTCCAAAGACGTGCAGGTTAGGTGGACTGGCCATGCTAAATTGCCTGAAGTGTTCAGGGATGTGTAGATTGGGTGGGTTATAGGGGGATGCGTCTGAGTGGAATTCTGAGGGTCAGTGTGGACTTGTTGGGCCGAAGGGCCTGTTTCCACACTGTCGGGATTCTATGACAGGGTAAATGCTGAGAGGATGACTCCCCTCATGGGAGAGCCTGAGCCCAGAGGGCATAGTCTGGAAATAAAGGGGCACCAATTTAACGCTGCAGTAAGGAGGAATTTCCTCTGAGGCTGAGTGTCTTTGGAACTACTTTCCAAAGAGAATTGTGGGGGCATAGTCTTTGTATATATTTAAGGCCAGAACGATAGATTCTTGATCAGTAGCTGATAAAGGGTTAACGAGAAAACAGAAGTGGACCTGAGAAATGTCAGATCAGCCATGATCCGATTGAATGGCGTCGTACAGGCTTGAGGGGCTGAATGGCCTACTCCTATTTCTTACGGTATTATGGAATACAGTCCAGACACGAAGTGTCGGGACTCTCACCAATTTCGCCTAGTTCAAAGTAAGGTCAAGTTCACAAGCCTCCATAATTTGTTAAAATTTTGTAAGTCTCACTCAGAAAAATAAGTCAGGGTTAGAATGACCTCACTTCTGCCTCAAATAAACCACTCGCTACCATCCACATTCTGCGAACACTTTCAATAAAAAAACAAAATAAGCTGGGTTTTTTTTCGCAATTTCGATTGAGGTACAGATATTGGCCAGGACACTGTGGAGAACCCATCTGCTCCGCTTCAGATTGGAACTATGGGATCTTCTACTCCCACCTGAGCAGGCAGGTGGGACCTCAGTGACATTCTCATACGAAAGGCAGCACCTCTGACACGAGTGTCAGCCTAGAAAGGCTTGCATGTGCTTAGCCCCTGGTTTGAACCTGTAACTTAAGAGGTAAATGTGTAACAAACTGAGCCTCAGCTGACATTAGTGTAAAAGAGGGTTTTTGAACAGGAAATAAATATATATTGTTTTGGAGACAGCATGTCTAAAGTTGAAGTTAAGACGCACTCTTCGCCTTGGAAGAGTGCCAGTAGGGTTTTCCTGCTCGGATTTGAACTGTGCAACTGCCTGAGATGGTGCCTCCTATTGCAGAAAGCGGAAGATTAAAGTGACTCTTTCTCGAGCGTAACCACAGTGTTTTCTTTAATTAAGTTTTATAAGCACAAAAAGCTCAACACGCACACATGAAGTGAGACAGAAAATTTCAAATGTGTCACTTAGCAACAGTATGGAAATAAAGTACTGCACTCTGGCATTTACATGATGTTGTTGTTCCGAACATCTTTGACAATCTGAACTCCAGGGGAAGGTAAATACAGAAGCAAAAAAAAATCTTACATTGTTATCATGCTTTTCAGGACCACTGGCCATTTCAAAGTCCTTTACAGCCAATGAAGTATAGTTTCTGTTGTAGGAATATGGAGGCAATTTACACACAGCAACTCCCAGACACAGCAACATGATAATAACCAGCTCATCTGATTTTGTGATGTGAATTACGAGATAAATATTCTCTAGGGCACTCAGGATAAGCCCCCTGCTTTTCTTCAAAATAATGCTATTCATCTTTTACATCCACCTGAGACAGCAGGGTAGTAAAGGAGATCTACACTCGTGTGAATGAACAGCAACACATTTTATTGAATATAACTACTTTCAAAGATAAGAACAAAAATCAAAATTCGCATCACATTTGATAGGGCAGTTATGAAGGCATTTAGCACGCTTGCCTTCATTGCTCAGACCTTTGAGTATAGGAGTTGGGACGTTATGTTGAGGTTGTACAGGACATTGGTGAGGCCTCTTCTGGAATACTGTGTCCAGTTCTGGTCTCCCAGTTATAGGAAGGATATTATTAAGCTGGAGAGGGTTCACAGGAGATTTACCCAGGATGTTGCCAGGATTGGAGGGTTTGAGTTATAAGGACAGGCCAGATAGGCTGGGATAGGGGTATAGATGAGGTGAATGGCAGGTTTCTTCTCCTTAGGATGGGGAACTTCAAGACTTGGGGACATATTTTTAAAGTGAGAAGAGAAAGATTTAAAAAAGAGTGGTTCATGTGTGGAATGAACTGCCAGGGGAAGTGATGGATGCAGGTACAGTTACAACATTTAAAAGATATTTGAGTAAGTACAGGAATAAAAAAGATATGGAGGGATATGGGCCAAGCGCAGTCAGGTGGGACTAGTTTTGTTTGGGATTATGTTCGGCAGATCTGGCAGTATTAATGGAGATAAAGCAGACTTATATGCTCCGTGGCTATAGTTAGAGCAAAAGGTTGCAATTTCCATTCAGGGCAATCCAAATACCACCCTTCCTATAAAACAGCGCTCCCTTCATACTTTGCTGGAACATGTGCTTAGATTTTTCTGCTTGGGTCCTGGAGCAGCGCTTGAACCCAGGACCTTAATACACCATTGTAACTGTGCTACCAAATGAGCTACAGCTGACACCCCTAAGCAAGTGACACTTCTTGTGTCTCAATTACTGAACACAACAAGTAACTGCCCCTTGAAGAATGCAAGCAGAGTATTTCCAATGATGATAACTAAAGTGTTATTTAAATTTTCAGTAACCCTTAGCCAATGTACTCTATCAAAATCAAATAAATACATCATTCTCCTTATCGTATTTAAATTAATTGGAAAAGGAACTGCAGACAAGATGAGAACTTTTTGTAAAGCACAGCAAGCTATTAAGATTTAGAATGCCTATTCTGAATGGACAGTGAAGCAGATTCGACAGCAACTTTCAAGCAGGAACTGGATGGATTTACGAACAGAAATTAATTTGCAGGAAGGGACGTGGGCCAATTCAATTGTTCTTTCAAAGAGCTCCAGAGCCTTCTTGTGCAGCACACCTTTGTATGATTCTCTGATCAAAAGCAAAAAGTATCACTTCAGTTCACTGAGAATTATATTCAACCCACCAGAAAGACATCAAGCAAGAGCACATTTTGCATTTACAGTTTTGTATAAGGAAAGAACTGAGGCACTTCACAACTGGACAGAAAGGAATGGACTTCAGGCAGAAATTTGGAAGAGGGAATCAAAGAGATCAGAAGGGCTGCTGAGCAAGTCAAACAGAGTCTCTGTTCTTTCCTGTAACAATTGCTTGAAAGTACCTTCGGAGGGATGTTGGCTGAGGTCAAAATTGAACTGGATAGCAGTGTTCATCGTGTTCAGAAAGCCTTGAATGTTCCTCAAGAAGCAAGTCAACAACCACCACCTTAACAACAATTAGGGATAGGCAATTAGTGCTGGCCTTATATAAATGTAAATAAGGTGCCAGTGCCTTTAGGAGAATAGAAGGAAAAAGACAGAACTGCACCCTCATGTTGCCAGGATTGGAGGGTTTGAGGAATAGGGAGAGGCTGAATAGGCTTGGGCTATTTTCTGTTGGAGGCTGAGGGGTGGCCCAGGGTACCCCAGGGTAGTGGAGTCCAAAACAAGAGGGCTAATGTGAGAGGGGAAAGATTTAAAAGGGGCCTAAGGGATAACTTTTTCATGCAGAGGGTGGTGCGTGTGTGGAATGAGCTGCCAGAGGAAGTGGCGGAGACCAGTACAAATACAGTATTTAAAAAGCATCTGGATGGGTACATGAATAGGAAGGGTTTGGAGGGATATGGGCCAAATACTGGCAAATGGACTAGATTAATTTAGGATATGTGGTCAGCATGGACGAGTTGGACTGAAGGGTCTGTTTCCATGCCATATATCTCTATGATTCGATGACTCTCTACAGCTTTCAGAAGGTTGCTTCAAAAAAAAAAGCAGCATAGACAATGAGAGGAGGAAGTGCCACATGGAGTCCCCAGCAGTAATGTCAAGGTGTACTCCTTGATACAGTTAACCACACTGTCATTTTCAAATGCCTCACCACAGTTGTCCAGCTGCGTAGGTGGTTTGTGTGGTTTTATGCCCACATCTGAGAGATTGTGTTCAAGACAGATTGTAGAGGAGAAAGTAAGGTCAAGAACCATCTTCAGGCTTGGGTTTCTTTAGAACTTTTGTTTAATGCAGATTAACACTAAATATTACCATGGAAGATAATGTGAATTATCACATGGATAACTTTTATCATTAGATTATTAAAGAACTAGTCTCTACATGCACTCCCTCTTCATTCTAACTTAACTCCACCCACACTGTGCTATTTATATCCAGTGAGGAGCCATTCTATGATATTGATGCAAGGTTGCTCCAGGGCCCTGACTGAATAGGTTAAACTATGGTTCCATTTTTATCTACCTTGTTGTGGCCAGAGAAGCATATGCTCTTTCTTGTATGGTTGTCTCTACTAACTGAGGATCTATCTTTGGTACCTTCCTATTTCAGTTCTAATTGACACCATTCAAAAAACACAGTATTAGTTTCTACCAACACATTGACAGCATCCAGCTCTGTCTCACCATAAACTCTCTTGGCCCATTGCATGTCCAACATCCAGTATTGGATAAGCAGAAATATCCTCTAACCAAGTGTTGGAAAGACCAAACCTGTTGCCAGCTGTGAACTCTGCTTTGTTTCTCTGACAAATCTCTGAGCCTGAACCCGATTATTCCCAGCCTTAGCAACTTCCATAGCCTCAAACTGAGTTTCTGACATGTCTCACAGTCAGTGTGCCTTTAAGGAACATGCACATGATATCGTTACTGCATCATTGCATGTGATCTGATGGCACAAAGATCCAATTCTCCACCTTAACTCAGCTCACTTGAAGTGTGAAACTCTACTGGAAGCACAGTTTTCTTTATTAATCTAATAGCTTAATATTGACCCTGACACTTATGTGCCTAAGGAATGTAATATTTGTACATGGTAGTTGGTTATAACAAATGTCTGTTGGGTTCTTCAACACTATAATATCTCGTAACTTAAGAAACTGGGTGTAGATAAAACCTAAGCATTGCCACATCAGATCACCCTGTTGGAAAAAACTTGCATCACTAAACTCTACCCTAACACTACATGGCTCAGTGTCAAATTTTTTTGATGCTGTTCCTGTGAAGCACGTTGGATGTTTAAATACTATGTAAGTAAAAGTTGTTGTTGTATAGGGAATCTTTGCCCCAGCCACTGACAGCAAACACATTGACCCTCGCAAAAGTTCCTTGGCTTGTCCACAACCCCATCCACTATTGGATTGTACTTGTCAGGACCACACAACAAACACAATGTAGGTAATGCAGCATATGTGAACTGTAGATCCAAACTGGCACACAATGTACCTCTACAGTGTTTCAGGTGAAGAGTACCACAGTCATTAAAAAACAAGATCTGTTCATTCAAATCCCTTATTAGCAATTTCGCTACAATAGGTGAAATGGGACATCAACACCTGCACGTTCCCCCACCGAGTCCTATCTCATTCTGACTGGGAACTACCACACTTGTCAAAATCCTAGAATTCCCGACCAAAGAGCCTTGTGGACCATATGGGTTGCAACAGTTCAAGGCGGTGGCCCATCACCAACATCTTGTGGGCAATTAGGAATGGGCAACAAAAGTATTCATGAATAAAAGAAAGAAAAGTGGAGAGAACACCACAAGTTTAACCATGCTTCTGCGTACATACAGGGAACATAACATTGCTGAAACCTCACCAGAAAACAGATTGTGAAAGGTGGTTTAGAAATGTTAGGAAGCAGTGTTGTAAAATACCATAAGTATTAGCTATTTCAGATCATTTTTTTTTTTTGCATTTAATTGTCCACAGCCACTGCTGTGAATTCTGACTCTGTTCTGAAGTATTTGAAGTCAACAGATGGATTAATCACAGACACCATCTTTCACACCACCACCATCTTCACTTTGCACACATTGAGGTACAGGTTTTAAAGTGAGAGAAATTGTCTGATTCTTCTGACTTTCTCGTTCCATATCACTACATTGGCAGGGTGAGTTTCCACACTAAAGTGCAAAATGTTGTTACATTGGTGTGCTGAGGAGTTGCTTCAAATTTTTTAAAATTCATTCACAGAGTGAAGGTGTTACTGGCTAGGCCAGCATTTATTGCCCATCCCTAATTACCCAGAGGGCAGTTAAGAGTCAACCACATTGCTGTGGGTCTGGAGTCACATGTAGGCCAGACCAGGTAAGGATGACAGTTAATCTTCGTCATTTTCCCACATTGTCAATTGGACATCCTAATGGCCGAGTGGTATTATCAATGACCTAGTGGTTTTATTGCTGGACTATTAATCCAGAGACCCAGATAACATTCTGAGGACCCAGGTTCAAATCCCGCCATAGCAGATGGTGGAATTTGAATTCAATAAAAATCTGAAATTAAGAATCTAATTATGACCATGAATCCATTGTCGATTGTCAGGAAAAACCCATCTGGTCTACTAACGTCCTTTAGGGAAGGAAACTGCCATCCTTACCTGGTCTGGCCCACATGTGACTACAGACCCACAGCAATGTGGTTGACTCTTAACTCTGGGAAATTAGGGAGGGGCAATAAATGCTGCCTAGCCAGTGTTGCCCTCATCCTGTTAATGAATAAATGGAAAAAAAAGGACATTCGCAAATTAGATGGGATTTTCCCCTGACAATAGATATTGGATTCATGATCATCATAAGGCTCTTAATTCAGGACTTTTTTTTTGCCATGGCAGCATTCAAACACAGGTCCATAGAATATTACCTAAATCCGTGGATTAACAGTCCAGTGATAATACCACCAGGCCGTCATCTCCTTGTATTGGATCTCTTTATGTATGGTCTCTATCTTTTACTCAAACTTCGTCAAGTATCCCAATGCTAAAATAACTTTGTGATTATGAACTAATTCTGAAAGGCATCAAGTAATCTTAAATTAGTAGGTAAAATGTGCAAATGAGAATTTTTCCAATTTTAATTGAGGACATTAAATACATTGTACATACTTTTTTGCAAATGGCAGACACATAGAAACAAGGGTAAGACATGAGGCCCAAGCATGTTTTGCCACGGATTTGACCATGATGACATCTTTTTAATCCTAGTTCCCTGTCCTATCTTCACCCTTCCCTTCCAAGTAAGTACTGAGCCATCTTTTAAATATCTCAATTGATTATGCATCTAAATCTTCTGGCACACTCATTTACTGTACTGTATCATGCCTGGGGACCTCCCTCTTGCCTTTGTTTCTTTTCTCTCAATGATTTGTGCTGAAATCTTCATGACGTCCTTTTTACATTATTTAGTTTGATTTATTATTTAGTGAGAAAATTCCCTTCAGCCTTGTGCTGTTCCACTGCCAAAATGTCAGTGGAAACCCCAGTTTAGAAAAATGTCTGCATTTTGTAAGAGTGCCTTTCGCAAGTGTGGTCACTGTTGTAATGTTAGAGAAGTAACAGCCAAATTATTCACAGAAAGGTCCTCCAAGGTGATAATGATAAGATCACCTACTTTTTTTCAAAAGTGACATTGATAGAGGGATAAACATTGGTTGGGAGCGATTAAGGAGATTGGTCCTATATTTTCTGTAGAATTTAGAAGAATATGAGGCAATCTTATTAAAATGTGCAAAGTTTTTAACAAAGCTTGACAGGGTGCTTGCGGTAAAGCCTTTTATCCTGGCCAGGGGTATAGATCCAGGGGCCAGAGTCACAGAACAAGGAATAAGCCATTTATACAACTGAGAATGAGGAGGGATTTCTTTATGGGGTAGTGATTCTTTATAATTCTCTGTCTCCGAGGTCTGTGAAAACTCAGTTATTGAGTACACTTCAGACTGAGGTCAACAGACACCTAGATGATGATATCAAGGGATACAGGGAAAATGTGGGAAAATGGCCATGATTAGCAATGGTTTGGACTGGCTCGAGCTATCACAAGGCCTACTCCTATGTTCCTATGAGGGAAAGCTCCCTTGTGTGAAAATAACCAGGGATCATTTAAACTTACACTATATAGGGCAGATAAGGATTCGATTTAATACCTCAGCCTAAAAAGACAGCACCTTTGTGAAAGCAGTGTTCCCTCAGTACTATAATGGGAAGTCTGCTTTGATGGTGTGTTCAAATCTCCAGGAGTGGAGCTGGAAATCATGACTCTCTAGCTCAGATGTGAATGCACTACCAGCTGACCCGCGGCTGGTGCACAGCACTCATATTTTTGGCTAAGTTATGGTAATGCAGCCGAAGAGCCATAATTTTAAAGATCTCATCATTGTTTTGAAATTCCTCAGTAATCCATATCTTTCCCATTCCTATCTCTGTAACCTCCTCCAGTCCTTGGAAGCTATCTGCCCTCTTCAGCATCTCTGGTTTGAACTGATCCACCCTTTGTGGCCAGGCCTTCAGCTGCTAGGCCCAAGCCTCTGAAATTCCCCGCCTCAATCTTTCCACTCCTCTACCGTATCTTCCTGCCCTAGGGATGCTCTCGAAAGCTGCTTCTTTGACTTGATCTTTTGTTCTTCTGTCCTCAATTCTCATTGGGTGGCTTAGTTGGCCTCGGCAAACACTCCTCTGAAACATGATGGGAGATTTCACCACTTTAAAGCTGCAATACAAATGCAAGCTGTTTTTGTTATGGCTGTTCCAAAGCCCTAATGAAAGGTGCATGATTCCCCCGAGAAAGAGAAAGAGAAAAGCAGTCAATTCCTTTGATAATTGTGCATTTTGAGTTCAAAATAAAAGCACTAGAGGCACAAAAACATATTAGGTCCTTTTTTAAAATAATACCAGGAGTTTGCTTTCAATCCTCGCTTTTGCAGATTTTGAGTCATCAAAATTCACAGGTTTGCTCACCTCTTTGACTGCAATCCAGACTCTCAGGGCTGCTTGGTTACCTGCCTAAATAGTCACATTTACAGATAGAAATACTTGTAGTATATAAAGGTTTCCTTCAAGGCTCTTGTGGTGCAATGGTAATGTCTTTATCTTGGGACTAGGAGGCTTGGGTTCAAGTTCCAGCTGCTCTGAAGATGAACAACACCATCTCTGGACAGATTGGTTAGGAAATATCCATAAAAGGTTACCTCAGAAGGAATGCAAGTACATATGCATTTTGCTTTCATGTACTCAAAATGTTGAGAGCACTGTATTCCTGCAGGAATGCTTCAATTGCTATTCTTTTGCTTACCTTTGTGCTAAACATGCAAAAACGAAACATGCAGTGGAGGAATGAGGGGGTGGCAAGGGAAAATTGAACTAGATACTCAGGCCTGATGCAATAATCAGACACAATTGCAAGTCCTTTCTCCTCCCTCTGTCCCTGACTCAAGACTGTGGTCGAGATTTCTGCTGATACTGCTTCTGTTACACATTTAAGATAATAAGGGCCACATTGGCAACATACTATAGGGTTGCCAGGGATAGGGAGCCTTACTTCTGCAACAGGCTGCATCACAGACAAGACAAAATAAAGGGAGAAAAGTAGAGATGCAGTAAGCTCCTGCTCAGCCACATTCTCAGCAACAGGTAGTTCTCCAAACATTTTAACCCTAGAGTCATTAACCACCACTTTGAGAAATCTGTTTGATCTATAATTAACTTGGATGTGCTGGTACCTGCAGTCAAATAGAAAAAAAGACATTCCAAATGTTTACTATTGAGTGTTTCTGACAGGTCTCCAACCATGTTTACTTGGAACTTCCTCTTTGGTTTGTTGGCACATTCTATGTCCAAAGTCATCCTGGATGCCATCAATTAGGAGCAGCATGAAATCATCGAAATGGTTATGCAGCACTGTATTGTTTTATTAACTCACAGTATATAGGTGTAGCTGACAAAACCAATTTATTGTCTATCTCTAACTAGTCTCAAGGAGGTGGTTATGAGCTGCCTTCTTGAATGTTATGGGGCTGAGATAAAAGATCAGCCTTCGCCATAACAAAAGGCTGTTACAACCAAGTGACAAGGGATGGACCAACTTCCATGTTTTCAACCTTCTTGAATGGCCGCAATTGTGTTTCGTTTATTTGCATGACACTCCATCTCTCTCCAATTAAAATGTAGCTAACTTATTTCCATTCTAGCACTAGGGAGTCATTTGTAAGGTTTTCCAGATTGCATCAAAGATCAATTTTATTATCTCTTAACCCTAAGAAAAATAATAAAGGTGCAACATCAAGTTTACACACCAGTACAAAGTTAAAAAAGAGTATGTCAATTCTGAAGAAGAGAGTCACACTGGACTCAACATTAACTCTGCTTTTTTCTCCACAGGTGCTGCCAGAGCTGCTGAGTTTCTCCACCATTCTGTATGTTTGATTTTGATCCTTTGAGTTCTTTGCGTTCTGATTTTTTTTTAATCAATACTGTCACCAAGTGCTTTTCCCTGGAGAGTTAAAGAGATTATTTCTTTCAAACAGTTCCAGTTCTACAGCCAAAAATCCATTTCCTCTTTTCTGCCACAACTGGTTGAAATACAATCTGGTTTTATATGTACTCCATCTGTGGATGTAATTTTATTTTAGACTTGCTAATTGTAGGTGAGGTTTCATCTGAATGGTCAATGCAAATTAATTTCAAATTGCTAACAAAGAAACCAAAAAGGTTTTACAGCAATAAGACAAAAAAAAGGGAATATAGTAGCAAAAGCGGATGGAAAAATAAACCTCAGTGCTCAGACTACTTGGCATTCAATCTGAGTCAATGTTGTTCTGTGTTTCGCTGCCTGAATAAATCACTGCTGGACAGTTCAGTAATCATTACTGGCCCCGATGGATGTCAGAACTGTGAGGATCTGGTGGCACAATGGCTCACAGTGCCAGGGACCAGGGTTCAATTCCACCCTCGGGCAACGGTGCAAATTCCACACAGATATTCTCCCCATGCCTGCATGGGTTTCCTCCAGGCGCTCCGGATTCCTCCCACTATCCAAAGATGTGCAGGTCAGATGGATTGGCCATGCTAAATTGCCCGGCAGTGTCCAGGGTGTGCAGGTTAGGCAAATTAGCTGTGGGAAATGTTGGGGTAGGGGGCTTGGGAGAGATGCTGTTTGTAAGGTCTGTGTGAACATGCTGGGCTGAATGGTCTGCTTCCACATTGTAAGGATTCTATGATTCGATCGTTTTGCCCCCACAATCTGCGATTCTCTCCCTGAAACTCTCCACTTTCTCTTCCACAATCCTCCTTAATACATGTCTCCTTCCTCTAAATGTTTAAAGAGTTCTTGTAGAATATATTCAACTACATGTCAATATTTTTTCCCCATTCTGTCTCATGACATTTCTTTACATTGACGATTTGAGGGAGATTTCCTTCTTCACTTAAATCATGGAATGACAATCAGACAGTTTCTTTAGAAACTGGATAAGCCATTCACTAGATCATGCCCACAGTCTGAAGATAAAAGGCTGTCCTGTTGTATTTATTCTTGCTCTTGATATGAGTCTATAGAGTTCTCAAACAGCAAATCCCATAATCTTTTCAAAGTAAATTTATTTTTTAAGATACAACAAAAGTAATTACACTGTTAAAATGCTTTATTCAGAAGTAATCACTATTCGACAATATGCCAAAAAACATACTAATTTGTTTGCAATCCAACTGGTTGTTCCAGGGAGTGGCAAGTCAATATTGTGTGTTGTAGACAAATTGCACCTTTCAAAAATCTTACATTCCCATAATAGTAAGTCACAAATAACAATTAATAATTTTAAGACATTAAAGAAAAGGCAGGTAGAATCCATTATGACATATGCATGCAAAAACAATGGAAGTATATTTTTACATTACCCCAATTATTGCTTTACTTTCTTTCCAGGACCAAATATTTTCTGCTCATCTGCCAGCAGGAAGGAGTTTAAGGTAAGACATTGAAAAATTTAATTACTCAATCTCACGCTGAAGCACTCCTATCACAGAGGTGATTTCACACATGCCAAGCATAAATATTAGCAGCAACTGTCAGTTGACTCTTGGGCAGCATGAAACCCCTTTATATATTGCTTTCATTATGATCCAACAAATTTACACAGAAACGGGTACAAAGGCCTCTGATTTTCTTTGAAACATTAATTTACTAGCTGTGAGAATTGCTGCATTTGTTACCAAAAGCCAACTGCCCTCAAGAAGGTGGTAGTAGTGAGCTAACTTGAATCAATGGAGTCCATGTGGTGTATGTAGACAGTTTTGTTAAAGAGAGAGCTGCTGGGTTTCAATTCAGCAACAGCAAACACATGGTTTAGTGGTTAGCACTGCTGCTTCACAGTGCCAGGGGCTAGCTTTCGATTCCAGTCTTGGGTGATTGTCTGTGAGGAGTTTGTACATTCTCCCTGTGTCTGCGTGGGTTTCCACCAGGTGCTCTGGTTTCCTCCCACAGTCCAAAGGTGTGCAGATTAGGTGGATTGGTCATGCTTTATTACCCAGAGTGTCCAGGGATGTGCAGGCTAGGTGGATTAACTATGCTAAATTGGCCTGTATTGTCTAGGGATGTGCAGGTTAGGTGGATTATCCATGGTAATTGTGGGGTTATGGGTTGGGGATGGGTCTGGTTGGGAGGCTCTTTGGAGGGTTGGTGCAGGTTCAATGGGCCACATGGTTTCTTTCTATATTGGGGATTCTATGAAGGAACTGCACTATAGTTCCAAATGAGGACTCTGTGTGTCTCTCTGTGTGTGTGTGTGTGTGTGTGTGTGTGTGTGTATGTGTGTGTGTGTGTGTGTGTGTGTGTTGATGGGGAACACGGAGGTCCTGGTAGCAACCAGGCTCTGTACATTCCCAAATGGGAGCAAGATACCCAAGCAGTATATTCAAATACTAGATTCACATTCAAACATAAATTAATACCCTCTTTTTTTTGTTCAGTCAGAGCATGACTGTCAGCAGTTGAGTTGATGTTTTAGTATGGACCCTTTGGCGGTTCTGGTGAAGGGTTCACATCTGAAACATCAGCTCTTGTAATCATTTCCACTGAGACTGCCTGACCTGCTGAATGTTTCCAGCATGTTGTTGCAGAGCTCAGCACCTGCCAGGATTTGCTTTCCAGAATTTCATTATTTTGGATAGTTTATGATTCTTGTCAAGTTTTTAACAGTTCTGAGAGTATCTACACCCTAAGGAGAGGTTAAAGAAGGCAGCACATGCCCCTCCCCCTTCCCAGGGGCATTAACTACTGGCCTCACGATGATGTACTCATCCCATGAATGTATGTATATATATTTTTAAAAGTTCTAATAAACATTGTAACTTTAGATATGGAATTTTTAGCTTAAATATACATCAAAATACAAAGTCACCCATTATGTTCTCATCAGTATACATTAATTTTTCTCTATCCAGTATGGATGTGTTAACACAGCCAAGAAAAATAGCCACAGTGCTGCTATTCCAACCACAGAGCTGATATATTGGAATGTGGCCTGTGATTTTATCAGTGATGGAGTTCACTTACTCTGGAGTGTTCTGCACTTAATTTAAACTAGCAAAAAGGCAGCTTGCAATGTTGAGAAGATTGTTTGATGCAAGGGCTTGCTTGTAAACTTGATTTAAAACTCAAAGCAGTTCAAATGGAACATTACTAAACAGGTCAGTCAAAACTGACTCAAAACAGCCTTTCCACTGCATCATTGGACGTACTAAGCGTTCAGAGATGACACATTTTAGGAGTATCTCCCACAAACTAAACAACCATCAGAAGACTGCATGTTCCATAGGACACCTGGGCACCTCAATCGAAGCTGGTTGAGAGAGGCGATGGCAGAAGCTCATCACAGATTGTTTTCTGTGAATATTATACAAATATAATTTGCGAATAAAACCCGCATTGATGTGTATTCACATGAAAGCGAGGGAAATATCCCAGTTTTCTCACTGCAGCCAATTCGAGAAGGATCTACTTTATTACAAAAATAGTCTAGGCCCTGACTTTTTTTTATTTTAAAGGTAAGTGTGAAGTGTTGTATTCCAGATGCAATTTGACTGGTCAAACTACCAGATTCGAAACAAAACATACTTTATTCACATAATTTAGTTAAAATACGACAAAAGAGATAACAAAGAAAAGAATCGGCTCAGCTGTAACTCTATCGAAATGCTTAACAAAATAATAGGTACAGTAACTGTTCCAATATAGTAACACCCATAAGCACACCCTTGGCACAAAGCAAGTTCGGAAAATTAAACTGTCTCACAGGCATTTCTTCAGTCTGAGAGGAAAACATCAAGAGAAAACTGAGAGAGAGAGAGAGCAGCAGGGAGAGATGTACGGCAGCTTCCAAGCCCAGCTTCAAGACCCCAACAACTGCTACTATTGAAAAACGAAACGAAAAATCCAGGTTCTGCGGGAGCTTGCCCCACCCATTCAGGCTTCTATTGTTCCTACCTGGGGAAAAAATCCTAAGGCCTCACAAGCTGCTTACTTTATGGGCTCTCATTAGCCAGCTTGGCATCTCTGTCTTAAAACCTCTCTTCCAAATAAAAAGCCTCAACAAAGTACACCTCCAACCGCACCTAATTACAGAGCCACAACCTGGGGAACAAAGTTTAAGTCAACAGTGCAAGTACACAAATAGCCAGGGAGATAACAGAAAAATTGATTCTCAAAAAACGACGATTTTGGCATGTTCCCAGAGCTGATCAACATTAACAAAACCTCAAACCTTATAGAGGGCAACTGAAAGGAAGTTGAGCAGACGCTTTCTAATGCACAGATTTGTGAAAATGTGCATCAAATGACCCACTGCATTACATTGCACTTCTGTGATACATGAAGTATGAAAAGCAGAAACTGCTAAACTTATAAAATGTTGCCATAAAACGTAGGAGAGAACACTCCTAACTAACATCTAAAGCAACATATTTAAAAGACAAACTGAAGTGTTGGGCAACATTTTCCCCCAATTTATGTGATGTTTGCCAGTCACTGAAGTGGATTGAGTTCAACAGTTTCTTATCAATTAAGGAAATTTATACACAGAATGAAATGAAACATTTAAAGTATAATATCTAGGAAAATACTCCAAGATCTATGAACCAGAACATATTGTCTCAGTCACACACTGTTTCTACAGCATCAACATGAACTTATGTAGCAACTATCATCAAGGAAAAATATGTCTAACGGACTGATTAGGTAGCAAAAGACTTTCAGAGATTTGCAAGTGTTTTTGTGTAAAATATTTCCCTTCTGGTCCCTTTCCTTGTACAGAACCAGCATCCACTGAGGAAGAACCCCTTTTTTTTTAAGAAAAGTAACCCTCAACCAATTAAACAAAAATACACTCACTTCATCACAATTACTAAGGGGGAGAAGAAGGGGATATAATGTACTTTAGCCTCTGTGGTGCCCACCTCTCTCTCAAAGCTTTGAGAGCGTTGGTAGTCACGGTGAACTCCCTCTCCTGGTCATGGACGTAGCTGCGAAGAAAGGCAGGCATTTGGGAATGAAAAACCCCTCCACATCCCACTGTTTGGACCTGTTGATGGCTACTTTAGACTGACCCAGGAGCATACCCACAAGGAGATTTTCCGACCTGCCAGCCCACACCCCCAACTCCCACAAAAGGTCAGGAAGATGAGGCTGAAGTCCAACCAAAAGAACAATAACAAGTTTTGTTTCAAATAGACAAAACAGTGCAGGCAACCTCCAATATCAACGTATACACGGTCTGCGGACTTCATAGCATCACAGAATAAACAGTTGGGCTGGGGGTTAGTGAATCACCTTAATGTAGAATTGTACAGCGTTAGTCAAAGACGTGTGCGCATTTAAAACAATTATGGATTGAAGTTCAAGTACCAATGCTCTAGATCATCCACATCCCCACATGGAGGAGTAGGGGGTGTTCGCAGCAGCTTTGAAACTAAAGTGCACAACATTGCTGGAAGGGAGTACAATGGGTCAAGATTAGCACTGTTTCTTGTCTAAAGTGTAATTTTATGTGTGTGTGTAAGAAACTAAACAGCGAAGTTGGAAAATTTATTTACTTGATAATCTCATTAATATATGGACACGTAGGCTGCACCCATCCCAATAACTCAATATTAAGCCTATCAGCAGTATCTGCAGGAGAGAACCACAATCTCTGATTGGAGGAATAACGAGAAGTAAAGAACAGAAATGTCAGAGTTAAGGAGGTTGCTAGGGGAGCCAGGGCTAGGTTGAACTGGGGAGGGGGAGGGGTGGTTGTCTTTTTCTGAGTCTGCGGGCAGGCCAGCTTTGGTCATGTGAAGAGGAAGAGACTGCAAGGAGCCTGAGGGCAAGACAGGGAGCCTACACGGAGAATGGTGGGAAGCCTATCAAAAAAAGGAAGCTTCAGCTAATTGAGAGGCAGGAAAATGTGAAATCAGTGAGGTAATGAATTACTTACAAACAAATGTGGAATCTCTAGCTTAAGGCTGCAAATGTTCAAGAAGCACTATCCAGGGAAATCAGTGGATGATATTGTCATCAACATTGTGACAGTTATTAAATTTAAATCTGAGTTTAAGCTCTCAGATGCAGTAAAAATAGTAAATGCCTGGTTAAAATCTTCCAGTTTTTACATATGCAATGGAAATGAGTTAGCAGTGACCTGCCAATCTGTGGAAAGTGAGTTTGATGTGATGGCATTTTTGTTTGCGAAGGTGTGTGATCAGTGATTTTGAAATAAACCTTTTGTTGTTTACTCATCACAACTGCCTTTGTTAAATGAGATAACAAGGTGTAGAGCTGGATGAACACAGCATCAGAGGAGCAGGAAGACTGACGTTTCGGGTCTAGACCCTTCTTCAAAAATGGGGGGAGGGGAAGGGGATTCTGAAATAAATAGGGAGAAAGGGGGAGGCGGATAGAAGATGGATAGAGGAGAAGATAGGTGGAGAGGAGACAGACAGGTCAAGGAGGCGGGGTTGGAGCCAGTAAAGGTGAGTTAGGGGGGGGATAGGTCGGTCCAGAGAGGACGGACAGGTCAAGGAGGCGGGATGAGGCTAGTAGGGAGGAGATGGGGTGGGGCTTGAGGTGGGAGGAGGGGATAGGTGGGAGGACAGGTTAGGGAGGCGGGTACAAGCTGGGCTGGTTTTGGGATGCGGTCGGGGGAGGGGAGATTTTGAAGCTTGTGAAGTCCACATTGATACCATTGGGCTGCAGGGTTCCCAAGCGAAATATGAGATGCTGTTCCTGCAACCTTCGGGTGGCATCGTTGTGGCACTGCAGGAGGCCCAGGATGGACATGTCATTCAAGGAGTGGGAGGGGGAGTTGAAATGGTTCGCGACTGGGAGGCGCAGTTGTTTGTTGCAAACTGATCGTACGTGTTCCACAAAGCGGTCTCCAAGCCTCCGCTTGGTTTCCCCGATGTAGAGGAGGCCACATCGGGAACAGTGGATACAGTATACCACATTAGCAGATGTGCGGGTAAACATCTGTTTGATGTGGAAGGTCTTCTTGGGGCCTGGGATAGGGGTGAGGGGGGTGGTGTAGGGGAGGTGTAGCACTTCCTGCGGTTGCATGGAAAAGAGCCGGGGGTGGTGGGGCTGGTGGGGAGTGTGGAGCGGACAAGGGAGTCATGGAGAGAGTGGTCCCTCCGGAAAGCAGATAAGGGTGGGAAGGGAAAAATGTCTTCGGTGGTGGGGTCGGATTGCAGATGGCGGAAGTGTCGGAGGATGATGCGTTGGATCCGGAGGTTGGTGGGGTGGTGCATGAGGACGAGGGGGATTCTGTTTTGGTTGTTATTGCGGGGAGGGGCTGTGAGGGATGAGTTGGGGGAAATGTGGTCAAGGGCGTTTTTGACCACTGTGGAGGGGAAGTTGTGGTCCTTGAAAAACGAGGACATCTGGGATGTCCAGGAGTGGAATGCCTCATCTCGGGAGCAGATGCGGCAGAGGCGAAGGAATTGGGAATAGGGGATGGCCTTTTTGCAGAAAGATGGGTGAGACGAGGTGTACTCTAGGTAGCTGTGGGAGTCGGTGGGCTTGAATTGGATATCGGTTTCCAGGTGGTTGCCAGAGATGGGAATAGAGAGGTCCAGGAAGGAGAGAGAGGTATCGGTGATGGTCCAGGTGAACTTAAGGTTGGGGTGGAAGGTGTTGGTGAAGTGGATGAATTGTTAGAGCTCCTCAGTGATCGATGTAACGGAGGAAGAAGTGGGGGATAGGGCCAGTGTAGCTTTGGAAGAGGGATTGTTCCACGTACCCTACAAAGAGGCAGGTATAGCTTGGGGCCCATGTGGGTACCCATGGCCACCCCCTTTGTCTGTAGGAAGTGGGAGGAATTGAAGAAGAAGTTGTTAAGGGTGAGGACAAGTTCAGCTAAGCGGATGAGGGTGTCAGTGGAGGGGGTCTGGTCGGGCCTGCGGGACAAGAAGAAGCAGAGGGCCTTCAGGCCATCTGCATGGGTAATGCAAGTCTATAGGGACTGGATGTCCATGGTAAAGATGAGGTGTTGGGGGACCACGGAATCGGAAGTTTTGAAGGAGGTGGGGTGCGTGCGTGGTGTCACGGACGTAGGTGGGGAGTTCCTGGACCAAGGGGGAGAAGATGGAATCGAAATAAGTGGAGATGAGTTTGGTGGGGCAGGAGCATTTGTTACATATTGTGGCATCTAGGAAATTAATGCCTTTCTCAAATGTTATGGCTTTAAATTATTATTGAGGATGTTGCTGAATCCTTTTAATTCTGCTTCAGTGCAAGTCCACAGACTACTGCCTTTGTTAAATATTGTGGCATCTAGGAAATTAATGCCTTTCTCATATGTTGTGGCTTTAAATTATTATTGAGGATATTGCTGAATCCTTCTAATTCTGCTTCTGTGCAAGTCCACATACTACTACCTTCAACACAAATACAGAAGGTAATTTTATAGTGACTGCATCACATAATAAACAAGTTAGTGGGAATGAAAAAATATCCCCAAAATAAGAATATTTTATGCAGTTTCCAACATCTGCAATATTTTGCCCTCCTGTTCCAGGATGTAGTTATTTTTAATGTAAAATTCTTTACCATTTGGTTGCAAAGTATGTTTTTCTATGATAAAAGCAAATTTGTGTGAATAGGAATAGCAAATTAGTGTAGGTAAATGGCTTAGTATTAATTTACTAGAAGGTTTTTTTGCCATTTTTATACTTGGAATTAAAACCTTGGGTCATGCACCAATAGAATATTTTACTGGTTAAGATAATCTCACTTGTACACAGGATTATTATTTGCAGTACTTATTGCAAAGTTCAAGTCTTTAGGCTTGGGGCAAGGTTCAAAATAGCAAAGCTTTGTGCATGATATTAATGACCAAGGTCATGACTGTAAGTTGTATAATACTGAAACCTGAGCTCTGACAGGCCTTTATAAATAGAACAAAAGACAAGATGTTTTGCTAAACTTTTATAACAAAGTTCAACTCCACTGTGACTCTGTTTCCCAATTGTGGGTAACGGGGAGGATTAAGTGGGAGAGTGGGAGGGGTATTAGAGGCCTAGAAAAAGGAAATGCAGAAGAATACACAATGTTATGGACCAGACTGAACCCCCTCAAAACATATCAAATAGATAGCCCAAACCCTAACTTTTTCTTATTGTAAAAGCAAGTGCTACACATTGAGTTCCGATGCAATTCGATTGGTCAAACAGTCTAGACACTTGAAGCAAAACACACTTTCTTCATACACTGTAGTTAAAATACAGACAAAATAAAAAGAAAACAAAAGAATTGGCTTAACTGTAACTCTATCAAAATACTTAACAAATTAATAAACTATTCATCAACTGTTCCAAATTAGTAACATCCAACAAGCCCACCCTTACCAAAGGCAAATTCATAAAACAGATTGTTGCACATGCAAGTGTAGCAGCAGGAAGAGAGAGCGAGAGATGTGGCAGATTTCACAACCCCAATAGCTACTGAAAGCTAAAACTGTAGGAGCTTGACCCCATCCATTCAGGCTGCTTCTGTTGTTCCGACATTTTTAAAAAACCAAGGCCTCACAAACTGTTTACTTTATTGGCTTGAAGCAGACCGCTTACCATCTCTGTCTCAACCTCTCTTCATTAAAAAAAAGGACAAAATATGCCTCTTAAAGCTATAGTATCATCACAATAATTTCTTGCCCTGCAGAGAAGTAATAATGTAGATAGACATAACAGCTTCTTACAGTGCAGTACAGGCACCTGATGCCAAAGAGAACTGTTACTAGAGAATCCTCCAGAAGCTTGGAACCAGCACAAGGCATGGGATGCACAAAGCAACATCTTCCCAACATCTCTCTATAGCCCTGCAATCTCCTGGAACAGAGTGTGCAGGATTGTTCACTGTAGGAGTAAAGTTTACTGTAGATCCGTACAGTGATACACAACTTTTTTTCCTTTATTCCAAACATCATTCATAAACATTGCGAAAATAACAATATAAACTGCTGCACCAGAGTTATCGTTTACACACTATACAGGTTCAGATCTCACTCTCGCAGCGCCATTTATGACCAATACATTTATGTATAACGTTTGCTGCAATTAAAACAGTTTGATTAGATTGATGGTAGTAGGAACTGCAGATGCTGGAGAATCCGAGACAACAAGGTGCAGAGCTGGATGAACACAGCAGGCCAAGCAGCATCATAGGAGCAGAAAGGCTGACGTTTCGGGCCTAGACCCTTCATCAGAAATGGGGGAGGGGAAGGGAATTCTAAAATAAATAGGGAGAGAGGGGGAGGAGGATAGAAGATGGATAGAGGAGAGGATAGGTGGAGAGGAAACAGACAGGTCGAAGAGGCGGGGATGGAGCCAGTAAAGGTGAGTGTAGGTGGGGAGTTAGGGAGGGGATAGGTCAGTCCAGGGAGGATGGACAGGTCAAGGGGGCCGGATGAGGTTAGATTGGTTTTCTCTTTTTTGTTTCAGGAATTGTTGAGTTAAACAGTACGCACTGTTAACATATTATTCTTCTTGGTTAAGCGATGATATTTGCAATTGTGTAAACTTCAGAAGAAGAAAATGCACTTGGACTGATTGGGAAACTTACAAAACTTCACCTTCCACCATGTTGTAGATGTGCCTTAGCTTCATGCTGTTAGACTCAAGTCGACATCACACTGGGGTTATCCACCACATGCTTCATCAAAGTGATGTGTGTAGAATGACAACTGTGTAAGTCAACATGCTGAGTGAAAACCATCCCATCACAGGGTTCAGACAGTAAATCATGCAAACCTCAGTCACATGGTCTGTATCATTTGACTAAGTATGCACAATTATTTCTCTTCTAAATATACCCAGTCACCCATTATTCTCTGAAACTGATGATTAAGCGAATCATTTAAACCATTGCACATTGTGCATGGGCATTTTCCCCTTCTCAGCAAATATGTAACATCTGTAGTTTGTAATATAGACACTTCAGCATTGTCATATTTTACTGACCAAGACTTTAGACAATACAAAATGTCTGGCACACTCTATCTTAAGTTAGATTCCTTATGCTAAAGCAGTTACAAGACCAATTCTTGTCCAGTGTACATCTTCCTCGCCACATGATGTCTGGGAAGACCAAACTAGAATATTCTAGAATATTTTCAAACCATAATTATCAGGGCTCACAAAAAGATGTATTAATGTCTGCAGTTCTATTAGAAAGCTAACCAACACCACATAAAAATACAATATCTTATTTGAATTATATATTTTCCAGCAATGTTTAGCATTTGGGGCCGAAATGTTGACTTTCCTGCTCCTCTGATGCTGAATGATCTGCTACGCTTTTCCAGCCTCATACCTATAGTCCCCAGAATATTATCTGGGTCTCTGGATTAATACCACTAGGCCATTGCCTCCCCATTTTCATTAAGTCCAGCCTGAAAGACTTGGGCCAACCACATTGTTGTAGTAGACTGGTATTGTTAAGAGACACGGCACTTTTGAAGTGAAGCCCATCTGCCTGCACATCCTGTCAGCCTCTGAACTCCAGCCAATTCCTGTCGAGTATACAATTACCACAGCACTGCATAACCATCAGGGATCAAGCCAGGCTTCCTGATCTAGCAGCAATCAAAAGCCTCAACTACCTTATCTTCACAGTGAAAGCTGGTTAAGACCAAGCTCACACTCATGAAGTCTGATGGAATGGAGATCACTACAAACCTCCATTTTATGATCACTTTCTGAAACATTTTCAGTTTGGCGGATAATTCTGTTGCCTCACACTGTAAGGCCGGGAGATATATGTGGAGAGTAATTACAGGTTATAGAACATTACACCCTTTCTCCTACAAAAACAGAAATTGCTGGAAAAGTTCAGCATTTGTGAAGAGAAATCAGAGTTAACGTTTCGGGGCCGGTGACCCTTCCTCAGAACCTTTCCTCCTGTCCAATTACCTTCCTGTCTCACTTCTACAAGCAAAAGCTTATCCTTGTTGACAGATTTTGAGAAAAAGTAGCCAAGTTTGGGGGTGAGATTGCACACGTCGATAATGTCACAGGGCTAGTTATCCAGAGACGCAGCCCAATGTTCCAGAGACATGGATTCAATTTCGCCTTGGTCCAATTTAAATTCAATTCATAAAATCTTGAATCACTAAACAGTCTCAGTAATGATGACCATGAGATGACCATCAATTGTTGTAAAAACGTTTCTGGTTCACTGACATCTTTTAGGGAAGGAAATCTGCCATCCATAGCTGGTCTAGCTTAAATATGACTCCGTACCCACACTAACGTGGTTTGATTCTTAGCAACACCTTCGAAGTAGACCAGCAGTCACTCAAGTCAAAGGATTATTAGGGGTGAGTAACAAATGATGGTCTTGCCAGTGATGCTTGCATCTCGTGAAAGGATGAATGAAATAAGAACTATACATCATGCAGACAGTAGCAGAGGCAATTTGGTCACGTGGAAGTGGGAGGGGGAAAGTGGAATGGAAGAAGCCACAGACAATCATAATCTGTAACCAATCAGCATTGATTCATGGATAGTAAGAACTGCAATTTCTGAAGAAGGGTCTAGGCCCGAACCGTCAGCCTTCCTGCTCCTCTGATGCTGCTTGGCCTGTTGTGTTTATCCAGCTCTACACCTTGTTATCTTAGCATTGATTCATGTACAGTTTCCAGCACAAGTCACTGAGTTATAATTAACAGTACTGTTCTTGATGCTTCGCTGTCCTCTATCACAAGTCTGGGATGTAGATGACACCACCACTTTCAGCAATGTCAGGAAGTTTCAAGGAACTTCTATTCCTATCATGCTCAAAATGGCACAATTACAATTGTAGGACATGGAATCAGGTATCCAAACATATTTTAGCCCTCAAAACTTTTCTTTTTATTCAACAGGATTAGAAGTTTTTGTAAATTTACTCTCCAAATGTTTGCGTTAAGGAAAAACAGTCACAATATTTAGGGAGGCGCAGCATTACCAACCTGTAGTATTTTGTTCCCTCTCTCCTAAATGAAGTTGTGCAATACTTCCACTTCCAATGAGTCACAACAGGAAGAAGAGTTTGGATATAAAAGGTCAGTGAGAACAAAGATTTTAGCATATTGGTAATGTTAATGGACTAAATGAGAGGCCAGAATTCAAATCCCGCCACACAGCTGGTTAATTTCAAATATGTTTAAAGCATTCTACACTCACTTTGAACAAAAGGTGAGTGAAACAATGTCACTTATCCCAACTGCTTTGGATGCTTCTATATCCATGGCCACAGTCGTATACATTAGATCGACCTTCTTGAGAGTGAACCCATGAAAAGCGAATGGCCTGGATGGTGTCCCCGGCCATGAACTCAGATCCTGTGCCGACCAGCTAACGAGAATATTCGCTGACTTCTTTAATCTCTCCTTCCTCTGATGTGAAGTCCCCACCTGCTTCAAGAAGACCACCATCATCTCGGTGCCAAAGAAAAATCATGCAGCGTGTCTCAATGACCACTGCCTGGTGGCTCTGATGTCCATAATTATGAAGTTCTTCGAGAGGTTAATAATGGCTCACATCAACTACATCCTACCAAATTGCATTGATCCTTTACAATTTGCCTACTGGCACAACAGGTCCACAGCAGACACCATCTCCCTGGCCCTAAACGCAACCCTAGAATATCTGGACAACAAGGATACCTAGCTCAGACTCCTACTTACTGACTACAGTTCTGCATTCAACACCATAATTCCAAACAAACTGATCTCTAAATTCCGAGACCTAGGTCACGATTTCCCTCTCTGTAACTGGATCCTTGTCTTCCTGATCCATAAACCACAATCAATGAGGATAAGCAACAACACCTCCTCCACCATAATCCTCAACACTGGTGCCTCACAAGGCTGTATACTAAGCCTCCTACTATACTCCTTATACACTCACAACTGTGCGGAAAATTTCCACCCCCAACTCCATTTACAAGTTTGCTGATGACACCATTATTGTAGGTCAGATCTCAAACAATGATGAGACAGAATACAGGAAAGAGATTGAGTGCTTAACAGCATGCTGTAAATCTCTCCATCAACGTCAGCAAAATGAAAGATCTGGTCATTGACTTCAGGAAGTGTAGTGGAGGGCACATCCCTGTCTACCTCAATGGTGCTGAGGTCGTAATGGTCGAGAGCGCCAAGTTCCTGGCAGTGATGACCAACAACATGGTCCATCCATGTCAATACGATGGTCAAGAAAGCATAACATCTCTACTTCCTCAGGAGGCTAAGGAACTTTGACATGTTCACAAGGGCTCTTACAAATTTTTATAGATGCACCATAGAAAGCATTTGCCTGGATGCATCACTGCGTGGTATGGCAACTGCTTTTCCCAAGACCGCAAGAAACTACAGAGAGTTATAAACATAGCCCAGACCATTACTAAAACCTGCCTTCCATTGCCTGACTCCACCTACATGTCCTGCTGCTTTGGGAAAGCAACCATTATGATCAAAGACCCTGCCCACCCTGGTTATACTATCTTTCACCCTCTTCCATCAGGCTTACAATATAAAAGTTTGAATACATGTATGAATAGATTCAAGAACAGCTTCTTCCCTGCTGTCATCAGTCTTTTGAACAGACCTGTCAAATGTTAATTCTAATCTCGCTCTCTGCACCTGTAACACTGCATTCTGCACTCTGTTCTGCTAACCTGATGCACTTTGTATGGTAGAATTTGCCTGTATTGCACACAAAACAACACTTTTCACTGTATCTTGGCACATGTAACAACAATAAATCAATCAATCAACTAATTAAATAATGTGATTAAAAATATCCTTGTCTTATTAATAACAATCACAAAGCTACTGGATTATTGTAAACACATCTAGTTCACTCATTTATTTAAGGGGAGGAAATCCGTCATCCTTATGTGGTATGGTCTACACAAGACTTCACACCAACCGCAATGTGGCTGCTCCAAACTGTCCTCTGAAATGGCCAAGAAAGCCACTTGGTTGTAGCAACCCACTCCAAAAATCACTGCAGGTGAACCAGCATCAGATAGGAACAAGGGCAGGCTATTCAGCTCATCAGGCCTTCCCCACCATTCAAAAAGATTGTAGAAAATCGAACACTTTAATGCCCTTTAATTCCTACAACCCTGCACACTGCTGGGAATCAGACATCTATCGATGTCTACATTAAACATACTCAAACACTGAGCCTCCAAGCTCTCTATGGTAGATAATTACAAAGGTTCATAGGTCTCCAAGCAAAGCAATTTCTCTTCATTTTGGAACTAAGTGACATCCCTTTTATTTTTAAGTTGTGCCCCCTACTTCCAGACTCCTTAACCAGGGGAAACATTTTACCCACATCTACCCTGTTTATCCCTTTAAGTATTTTGTAAGTTTGAATGAGATCACCTCCCATTCTTAAGGCCCGGTTCACCCAATCTCTCTTCATTAGACAGTCCCACCATCCTGGGAACAAGACTGGTGAACCTATGCTGCATTCACTCCATGGCAATATCTTTCTTGAGATAAGGAAATTGAAACTGCACACAATACTTCAGGTATAACTAAGCTCCTATGCAACCAAAACAAGACTTCATTATTCCTGTACTCTTGCAATTAAGGATAACATATTGGGCTTCAATGATTTATCTGCAAGGATACCCAAGTCCCTCTTGTATATCCACATTTTCCAACTTCTCAATGTTTAAGAAATACCCTGCATACCTGTTTCTCCTACCAAAGTGGATAGCCTCACTATTTTTCCACATTATTTTCCATCTGGCATATTTTGCCCATTCGCTAAGGCTGTCCAAATCCTCCTGAAGCTGCTTTGCATCTTCTTCACAGCACACATTTTGATTTATCTTCATATCATCTGCAAATTTGGAAATATGACATTTGGTCCACATGTCCAACTCTGATATATACTGTGAACAGCTGGGGCCCAAGCACTGGTTCTTACAGTACCCCACTCATCACAGCTGGCCAATGTCAAAATGATCCATTTAATCCTATTCTCTGTTTTCCGCCTGTTAGCCAATCATTAATCCATGCCAATACATTACCTCCTATAACATATATTTAATGTTTCTAGCCAAACTCCTGTGAGGAACTTTATCAAAAGCCTTCTGAAAATATAAGCATACTATATCCTTTGGCCATCCTTTGTCAATTTTGTTTGTAATATCTTCAATAAACCACAAAAAGTTCATTAAAAAATTCCCATTTGAACGTCTATGCTGACTGTGTCCAATCAGATCATTATCATGCAAATGTATATTTATCATGGCCTTTATCACAGATTGTAGCATGTTCCTTATTGCTGATGTAAGGTTAGCCCATCTGTAGTTCCCTGTTTTCTCACTTTCTCCCTTCTCAAATACTGGAGTGACATTTGCATTCACCAGGAATCGTTGCAAAGTCTATAGAATTTTGGAAAATAACTACCAATGCATTGACTAACTCTACAGCCTCCTCCTTCAACACTCTATGGCATAAAACTTCAGGGAATTTATCAATTTTCAGCCGCTTTAATTTCTCTAATACAAACTTCTTAATGATGCTAATTTTCTTCAACTCCTTATTCGCCTTAGCCACTTGGAACTCTAGTTCTGAGAGAGTTATTGTATCTTCCTCAGTGAAAACAGACACAAAGTAATTGTTTGAGATAACAAGGTGTGGAGCTGGATGAACACAGCAGGCCAAGCAGCATCAGAGGAGCACGAAAGCTGAAGTTTCGGGCCTAGCCCCTTCTTCGGAAATGGGGGAGGGGAAGGGGGT
>NC_063361.1:25537345-25611209 GCF_021869965.1 Rhincodon typus
ACCCCCTTCCCCTCCCCCATTTCCGAAGAAGGGGCTAGGCCCGAAACTTCAGCTTTCGTGCTCCTCTGATGCTGCTTGGCCTGCTGTGTTCATCCAGCTCCACACCTTGTTATCTCAGATTCGCCAGCATCTGCAGTTCCTACTATCTCCAAAGTAATCGTTTGGCTTCTCTGCCATTTCTCAATTCAGCATTATATCCCCCATGAATTCACAAAGATGGCTCATCACCACTTTCTAAAGTGCGGTTAGGGATGGGCAATAAATGATGGCCTTGTCAGCTGTTGTATGAGGATCTGAAAGGGTTAAAATCAGCATATGTAATTAGTACCACTCGCTATGTTAGCACATGGACTTGGTGACAAGGAGTCTGTAATTAAGACAGAAGCAGCAGCACTCTTGTAATCTGTATGTAGTACTATAACGTAATAATTATGTCCTATTTAATATTAAATCCCTTTGAAATTTGTACTGTAGGACACAAGAAGGTAGAAGCCCTGGCCATCTAATAAACACAGCACCAGAGGCGCCACGAGTTGAGAAATAAAACTAAACAGACCTCTCCATTCTGAACTCCTATCTGTACACATTATAAAAGCAATCACACTCAATTTTAACCACGCATATGACAAATATGTCACAATATTATAACTGTATAATCTAGCGATGTGGATGCAAAGGGATCATATTCTTTAGAAATACACAACTGACACCTGGGCCAATGTGTTGGGATTTTGTTACACTGATTGTGAAACCGGATTAAATTCCCACATGCAGCAGTTCCCAGTTCTGAAAATAGCACTGTTTGTTTTATAGCCGCTGCAGTGAAACAGTAAGTGCAGGATATCCAAGACGTCACAAAAACAGAATAAAAACCGAAAGAACTGTGGACTCTGTAAATCAGGAATAAAAACAGAAGTTGCTGGAAAAGCTCAGCAGGTCTGCCAGCATCTGTGAAGAAAAATCAGAGTTTCGGGTCTGGTGACATTTGCAGGGTTTTTGTTGTGTATATCATAAAAACAGATTGAACATAAGTTCCGAATTGCTTGCATCATTAATGCTAATTTCCATTTCCTAGTCTAAAATAAATTTAGATCTATTATAAACAGGAGAACCGGTTATTTGCCGTAGACAAAACCTACCTCAAAACAAGAAATACACTCTTCAATCAATCACATTTAAAAATAACAAAACCAGCCTGCCCTCTGACGGGATAATCCAACCAAGAGCAACTTGCTTCTAATCAACCAAGAAATGCTTGCATGGTAGCCTTAAAATTGTACATAGATGAGCATTAGCAGAGTATCATTTTACAAATTGCATGGTGTATGGCTCCCATTGTTATTAAAAACAAGGCAACCACTCTCAACAGCACCATAAATGACCTATTAGTGTTCCTCAGAGAACTAATTGTAACATGGAGAATTTGAAGATATATTTGAGGATGGTTAGATTAATGTTTCACACATCAAATGAATATATTTTTACCATTGCAAAATTATATGAAAGAAATTGAAAGCCAGTCACTCAATATTTAATGCTGCTTATTTGGAATGCAAAACTTACAAGCATTTTCTCATAATTCCCTTTATATTAATTAAACTTTGGTTCACCTCAATTTGAGTATATTTACAGTAATTGACTGTGTCTTAATGAGACCAACTAATTTAAACAGAATTTGGAGATAAGGCATAATGGTCACATGATACAATACCCTGACTATTGAGAAAGAGAATGACATGTGACCTAATCTGACTAACAGTGTTGAAGATCCACTAAAAAAGATTGTATATAATTATAAAAGAAAGGAAAACAGACAATTCTAATGCCTTGCCCATTCATACCACTCATTAGCACAGCAATAAGATCCACATAACTTCTCAGAAAATGTAATCCCACAATGTTGTGGAGACCTGGTTCAACAATGTTATGGATGAAAACTGAACAAAAAGTCTTTATAATATACAAGTTGAATCATTAAACTGTTAAGTTAATTAAATCAAACCAGGAAATGTTGAAAACATTTTGCCCCAGAGATGAGAAAAAATCAGTTATGACAACAGAAGGGAGAAGGTGAGATTTTTTCTCCCTTGGAGAAGAGAAGGCTCACGGGAGACAGAAGTTCAAAATCTTGAGGAGTCTGGATGGAGCAGATAGGAAGAAACTGTTCCCATTTGTAGAAGGATTGAAAACCAGAGAGCACGCTTTCAAAGTGTTTTGCAAAAGAAGCAACTGCAGAGTGAGAGAAAAAAACTTTCCCATACAGGAAGTGGTTCATGTTTGGATTGCGCTGCATAGAAGTCTGGTGGAGGCAGATTCAACCGAGGTACTTAGGAGGGAATTAGATGATCATTTAAATATAAACAACAGGCAGTGTTCAGGCGCTTTTTGCTCCTGCTCAGAGAGACAGTGCGAGCTCAGTGGGCCGAATGGTCACCTCCTGCACCATAACGATTCAGAGATTCAACAGGTCAGACAGCAACTGTTGAGACTGAAACTGTTGATAATTCAGGTTGATGAGCTTTTGTCAGAACTGAATGCTGTAACAAAACTGATTCAGCTACTTCCCATTTTTACTTTCTGTCGTTCTATCTTTTTTTGTTGTGTTACCAGCTCTTTTTGTCTCGCACCTTCATCTCTTTTGCCGTTGAATCTCTCCTGCTTTCCATCCTATCACAGGCCTTCTAATTTGTTTTATCCATTTGTCTGCCTCTGAACTTGTACAAAACCGATAACATCTCCAAGTTTTTTCCAGTTCTGAAGACAGGTCGCTGACCTGAAACATTAACTATTTCCCTCTGCTGTGTGAACTGCTAAGTATTTCCAAAATGCAGTATATTTTCTTTGTTTAAAAGAAAATCACTGGTTACTTATTTAAAGCAATTTTTCTTTTCAATATTTTGGCCTGAAAATGTGATATACAAAACCATCCCAGAAAGAAGATGAGAATTCAACCACTAAACTTCAATGTGCTATCAGTCTCTAGTTGGTGCTCGCTATGAATAATTTCCATTCCCTCTAGAAACAGAATTAAATATCACAAGATACCCAGCTGTAATCACCGTCCAGCAGCATCAGGTTTCGGATCAATTTACATGGACTTCCTTTAATCTAAGGCTCTTTTGGTGTTACTCATTGTTATTCCATTGAATAATCTTTCCTCCACACTAGTTCCCATGGTAATGTGTCTTATTTCTTAATTTGCATTTTGTTTTACAGACATAAATCAACCTAGAGGTAAGTATTTCCTATTAGTAAGTCCACACTGTTGTACAATGAATAATCTACAATTGCATCTTTTTTTAAAATAAAAACTGAAAAGACACTTTGTGGTAGTATTGTTGAGCTAAACAGCTTGGTGGTGCAACAATTTTCAACATTTTCCCTCCAATAGTGGAATCTGAGTTTGAGTCTAGTTTAGACTGACATGGTGAGGGTTTTACTCACTCAGCATATCCTTAAATAGAGAGCGAGCTTCGAACAGTGTCAGACAAATCACTTGCAGATCTGACCAAAAACTTGCTTCCTTCATTACAGGTAATTGTGTCACCCTTCAACTACTTCATTGATACTATTCTTGTCACTGTTTGTTTACCTTCTCTCATTACTCCCAAACTCCAAATATTCTGTTCCCACCTACTCGGCTTCCATTTTGCATTTGCACTGTTAAAAGAATAATTCATTGTACAATAAATCTTACTAACCACTAACTGCTACAATAATAATAACTCCTATATTAATTGATTCTTTTCCAGGACCTCTCAGTTTCAACAAAAAGAAAGGCAGCTAATGTTGGAAATCCAAGAGTGAGCTTGTCATGAAACCATTTGCTTTCCATAAAAGATATCTTCAACTTGCTGAGCCTTCCTCACCTTCATGGAATGGACTTAGGAAAACAAAGCTACAAGGCTTCAAACTGTAATGATGGCAGGATGAGATTAGAACTGTATAGTGTACAAATCCTGAAGAAGCTCTACAGAACTCATTTTCAACATTAGTATGGTGCATGCCCCAACAACATGTACTTGCATCAGTCCAGAGAAGAGTTATGTTCATTGTCAAATGGTAACTCCATTTCTCTCTCCACAAATGCTGCCAGAGCTGCTGAGTTTCTCCATCACTTGCTGTCTAAACAATGGATAGGCTCAGATACCATAAATAAAGACAAGCAGTATCCAATGACTGAAGAGTCAGTAACCAGACGGCATAGATTTGACATGGTGACAAATGAACTAATTGCCCAGAGTGTTCAGGGATGTCCAGGCTAGGTGGATTAGCCAAAGAAAATGCAGGATATCAGAGATAGGGAAGGGGGGTGTGTCTGGGTGAGAAGCTCTTTGGAGGGTTAGTGTAGACTCAACGGATCAAATGGCCTGCTTCCACATTGTGGGAATTCTATGACTATGGCAGACAACTTGAATAAAACCTTGCTTTTTTGAAATACAAATACCTGTAGCAAGGATTTGGAATGACAGTCTGATAGCATGGTGAGGACAGACTCAATAGAAGTTACCAAAAATGAATTGGTTAAATACTAGAAAAGAAAAAAATGCAGGAATGTGAAACTAACTGGATTACTATTTGAAAGAGTCAGCACAGACCCATTGGGCCGAATAGCCTCTTTCTAAGCTGTACTGTTCTGTTATTCCGTGATTCTGTGAAATTAACAAGGAAACCTGCTGAGACACAAAAACAAAAGTTGCTGTAAAAGCTCAGCAGGTCTGTAAAGAGGATTCGAAGAAAGCAAACCACATCCACATCCACAACTTACGTTCTGAGGAAGGGTCACCGGACCCAAAACGTTAACTCTGATTTCTCTTCACAGATGCTGCCAGACCTGCTGAGCTTTTCCAGCAACTTCTGTTTTGTTTCTGATCTACAGCATCCGCAGTTCTTTTGGTTTTTATTTAACCGGCTGAGATATTTCAATATGTGTATGCTAATGTAGTCCACTCAAAGACAACTGTCCTTCCTGAAGATAAGTGCTAATTTACTCAATGAAAAGTTAGTATAAAAATTGCAACCGAACGACAGCTTGATTAAGTTCAATAGTCCTCAACAGATCAAATCAGACAAATACTTGGTCCACAACAACAACTCACATTTCTCCAGTTCTTGCTAAATGCAATGGGATGTCTCACTGCTCTATACCAGGCCTTACAGTATGTGTGGTCAATGGATTGTGTAGTGATTGTAACGAGATCAGCCTGGTGGACCTCATAGAATGTTAGTTCCCTGATTGGGGCTGTAAATCTGATCCAATCAGGTAGCCTTGCCTGACATATAAAAAGGGTGAGTGTCAGTGTCAGGGATACTGATACTTTGGTACCTGTCTCTAAATGAGGCAGTACTAAAGTCAAAGACTGTTCATGCATAAATGAAGGATGACTTGGTAACGGGATACTGGCCTCAGTGAAATTATTTCAGATTGCATTGTCTGGGGCCCCGAACTTAGGGTTTGAGGGTGAGAAAACGGAAGGAACAGAAAGTGAAAAAAACACCAGGTTGAGCAAAAAGCTCACAGGAAGCTTCTGAAGAAAGGGATGGAGGTGGGAAAGAGAAAATGAAGAAGAAGAAAGTCTTTGAAGCTGGGGAAATCAATGGTCCATGAGAATTGGAAGCAAGCTGGACCAGAAGTGTGCACAGGAACTGGTTAAAAATGATGATCACAGGTAACACAAAGGAACACATGACAATGGTGACAATGTGCTTAAAACAACTAAAGCGTTGGCTGTGGTATTCTGGGTGGTTTGAAGTTTATGACTGGCACAACCAGGGAGCCTGGAAAGGTGAGCTGCAAAGTGATAAGGCAGATGCCAGTGAAGGAGATGGGTGATGTAGCACAGGTGAAAGGAAACAACCTTAGTGGTAGCTCAGAAGCAGAAGTTCAGGGTTCAGCACTACCTCAAGGCATCACCCTTCTGGACTAAGTTCTGAACAACCTGAGATGAAATTGCTAAAAATGGTTTCAGTTTTGCTAACTGGAAGACATTTGGACTCATCCAGGTCTTAATGCCAGGCAGGCAGTTACAAACAAAGGCAATAGCTATAGGAATTAGTGAGTGGTGGTGAGGTACGTTGGTCATAAGTCAGGGCAAGGTGATGGCCTAGTGGCATTATTGCTGGACTGTTAAACCAGGGACCCAGGTAATGTTCTGGGGGTCTGGGTTCAAATCCCATCATGGCAGATGGTGAACTGAATTCAATTTAAGAGAAAGTCTGGAATGAAGTGTCTAACAATGACTAAGAAACTACTGTCTATTGTCAGAAAACCCCATCTGGTTCACTAATGCCCTTCAGGGAAGGAAACTGTCATCCTTACCTGGTCTGGCCTGCATGTGACTCCAAACCCACAGCAACATAGTTGAATCGTAACTGCTCTCTGGGCAGTTAGGGATAGGCAATGTGTACTAGTGTAGCTGGCGACATCCTCATCCTGTGAATGAGTTTTTTAAAAAAAACAGCTTGCCTGTGAATGGTGAAGCCATTCTTTCTGGTAATACCACTATGAAGTAGCTCCAAAGTACATCAAAAGAAAAGCAACACTCGGGCAATCTAATAATTCTGTTTTTACCTTTAAAAATTCCGAAAGGAAGCAAACTAAAATAATTTTCATTTCTTTCCCAAATCTTTGTTGAAAAAGGAGAAACAAAAACAATTTCATACCCAAACTCATGAATTTCTTTATTTAGCAGAGTTAAATAATTCAATTTCATTTCCACAATTACCATTGAGGATCAGTATCCTACACATTAACCAAGCAAGCTACAGTCAAACAATGTTAAGACTAAATATTGTATAAAGCATATCATAATGGTTTAGTTTCTAAAGGCCAAATCAGTTCCCTAAATTGGCTAATGTAGGTTCTTAAGTACACTCATAAACTGACTGGATAGCTGAGGCAGGAGAAGTGTCACTCTATTTAAAACTATTTTATCGCAATTACTGGTGAGCTCAGCCTCTGCATTGTCAAAACAGTCACAGATGATAGGGGTTCGGTTAATTGTTGAAACTTAATGTTCTGTTAAGAGGGATCTGGGAAGGTGATACATAGGCTTGATGGTAAAGATGTTGGACGCCAAAGGAGATGACTAGATTCTCTCTTGCTAGAAATGGTCATTGCCTGGTATTTTGTGGTACAACTGTTACTTACCACTTATCATCCAAGTGACCCGAGTGTTGATGCGTAAAGATATGGACTGCTTCAGTATCTGAAGAATGGTAAGTGGTACTGAATATTGGAAAATCATTAGTGAAAATTCCCACTTCTGATTCTGATGGTGACCAAGTCATTGACAAAGCAGTGAAGGTGGTTGGGCTGAGGATGCTTTCATAAGGAATTCTTGCAGTGATGTCTTAGAACAGAGATGGTCAATCTCCAAAAGCCACAACTGTACTCCTTTGTGCCAGGTATGGCAGAGTTTTCCCCATGACTTCTAGTTTTGCTAGGGGTCGTTGATGCCACACTCCATTTAAATGCTTCTCTACTGGCAAGGGTGGTCACCCCATTTCACCTCTGGAATTGATCTCAGCTTAAAGGGAGACTGAAATAAGATGTGGAGCTCAGTGGGCCTGGTGAAACACAGCATCAGTGCAAAGATTATTGCTAAGATAGTATTCTCAGTGCCTGCTTTAGTGGTGATCAGTAGTAGACTGATGGACTGGTAATTGGATAAGTCCTGCTTTTTTTGTGGACAGGAATATCTTGGGCTAATTTTCCACACTGTTGAGTAGACGCAAGTGTATGAAGTAGAACTGCTTGACTAAGGTTGAGGCTAGTTCTGGAGCACAAGTCTTCATTGCTATTGCCTTTAGCCATGAAAATCACAGAAGATTAGCATCTCCAATACTGGGGAGGAAGCTGGGATGGATCATCCATTCAGCACTTCTGACCTTGAAGACAGTGAAACAGTTAGTAATAGAACCACCCTTTACACGATATTGCTGTGCTCATTGTAACTGGGAATCCCCTGTGCCTCTATATATACTTCCGAGGTACTGAAATGTGAACCTTTACCTAGGATCTAAAGTTATAGTGTTGGTGCTTTCCACTGATTCTCACTCACACCAACATTTACAAAATAGACTGACAATGGTTAAACAGGAGGAGGCAGAAAGGGATAGATATTGGAATACATGTAATGAAGTTACACAGATAACACTAATAATATAATAAAAGCAAGTCCAAAAGTAATTACAGCCTTGCAATCTCACTCAGGGTTTCAGGTGACCTCAATCTTCAAAATTAAAGTTTTAGGCGTTTATTAATGTTATCTGCGATCCAAGGTTAGAATCACAAGTCTTCAAAACTATCAGTTTTTCTTGTAATAGAGTCTATATAACATTCACAGGCTGTTCAAATCCACTTTGAGCATTATCTTGCTCTCAGTGGTGTCAGAATCTACTTCAACTGTTGTATGCAACGACTGTAAAAACGTCCACATTTAGATTTGATTATTCTTTGTCAACACTATCCCATTATATCGTTAACTATTTTTTGCTGACTGGTTAATGTCCAAAATAATATTTAAAATAAATAAATAAATACATAAATAGAAACTATCAGAACCATAAGGTCAGTATTTTTTTTGAAAAATCAGCATTCATGTGCATTCACCAAGTGTTTACTGAAAAGTAAATGACACTTTATAACCTTGACAGGACATAAACTGGGGCATTACTCTGACCCAAGACAAATGTGCTTCCAATTTGTGAAAGGAATTTAGCTAATCAAAAGCAAAGTTAATGCAGATGCTGGAGATCAGAAATAAAAACAAAAATTTACTTTTGGACTTGCTTTTATTATTTTATCAGTGTTATCTGTGTAGGTTTATTGCATGTATTCCAATATCTATCTTTTTTTCTCCCTTCTGTTTAACCATTATCAGTCTATTTTGTAAAACTCAGCAGGTCTGGCAGCATTTATGGTGATAGAAAAAGAGTTAACATTTCAAGTCCAATATGACACTTCTTCAGAACTGAATGGCAATCTTGCTAGCATTTTAAAGAAAAAGTCTTGTTCCTAGCATATGATTGTATGATTTTAATGCCCTTTTTTTTTTGCTAGGAGTGGGCAATGGCAACACCATATTGTTTTTGAATCTAACCACCAATTCCCTGATCAGGCACTCTTGTTGCTACTTTTAAGTAGACTTTCATTCAGATGACCAACGCTTTGTCCCAAAACCTGCAAATTTCACACATTTCAGATTCTTGACACCATTTTGTCTCCAGGAAAATATGGCATCCTCCAGTCTGCTGAACCCAGTCACTGCTCATAAAATGGACAGAGTGACCCTTAGATGGCTCATAGTGAGCTGACCTGGAAAGTATGGCCATTCTTGACAAGTTTAATCCACTTAGTGCTCTTTCCATTCAATCAATGACCAGCAAAGAAGACATCTCGAAAAAACCACAACCATCCTCCTCTTAAAATAATCCAATGGATTTATATTGAGCACTGCCTTTACAGAGTAGCTGAACTTCAAAAACTGTAAATCATACTTTTAAAATAAATGTTTTTGCAGGAGATTTGAAACAAAAACGGAAAAGGATGAAAACCATTAGCTTGTCAGTTAGCGACTGTGGGGATAGAAGACAGATTAAGGTTTTAGATTCCACTTTTCATCAGAACTGTGCAGAAGGATTGTACTTCAAACAATAATTTGTCAGTTTAATGCAGGTATTGACTGATTTACACAGCTTTTCTAGAGTTTTCTGCTTTTTAAAATCTTCTTATATTAAAGAAGTAAATTATCAAAACATCAATTTTGAGCTCAGAATTGACTGGGAAAGCACTATACAAAATTTTAATCCTTAATCCAGACCTGCCAAATCTAAACCCCCAATCTGGGTCAACGCAAAGGGCATTACACCATGATTAAAATCTGAGTCACAACTGGCACAAACCCACAGTGGATTTGAACAGAAGAAGTTACTGTTTAATTTATATCAGGAAAATAAATGAAAATACTCAAATAGCTCAATGATTACAAGAGCTATAATGGTTTTTGATCACATCGGAAACCTCTTGTTGTATTAAGATGTGCACAGAGCATGTGTATGTACTTCTATATAGTGTACATGGGTATAATGTGCTTCTGCCCGTGTATCATCAGTGCAGGAATTGACAGACAATAAGCTACAAGCATCCTATCATAAATTGTGCAATAATTTTAATGTAGAAGAAATCATGATCGCTTAGTAACTTGTTGAAATAATCTTATTAAAAACAAGCTTTACAGATCTGAGTATCCTGTACTGTGTGTTTTGATGAGTTGCAGACTGTCCGTATAATAAAGACTTACACATTAGGTGATTCCTCCAAACTTAATTCCTATAAGATTTTCTCATAACACTTTGATGGTAACAGCCGTGTTGCTATAAATATAGCATTTCCCCTCACTCGTAATGAGCAAAGCCAGAGGAGATCAGTTAGTCAGTGCAAAATTCAATCACAATATTCATGAATTGGCCCTGTGGAGTTTTATGAAAGTGAAGAGTACACAAGGAGGGACTAATATGGCAAATGGCCGACCAAGATATGAATTGGATCAGCCCATTGTCTGCAATAACATTAGACAAGAGGGAAAAGGGAGGGGTGGATAAATACTTTCAATTATTCTGAGCATTTTTACTCAAAATCTTGTAAGCACGATCAGTATGTTTTAGGAAAACGCAGCCTCTCCCATTTCCAACATGGAGCAGTGCAGTTTGAGGCTCACAGCAAGCACTATGTTTACAGTGTGCTTTGACAAGTTACATTTCACAAAGTACTGAAGTTCTTGAGACCTAGGCTTTCAGCTCACTTTTAGCTCTCAACAAGTGTTCGCATTTTAAAGTATATTTGTCATCTATTTGCACACTGTCTGTCTTTCACCCTCGTGTTATATACAAAACCCTCATTCTAAGCGTCTGTTCTTGAAATGATGCCCATTAGGATTGGCAACTGTTGGGCTCATTTGGACCCTTTAAAATAAGCTTCTCATTCAATACTACAGCTGTTGAGATCTGGCACAAGATTATACTACAAAGTACTCTACCCACCACTTATTTTGTTGAGATAAATCCTTTTACCTAACTGGCATCTTAGATGAACTCCATTTACTACCATTAACATGTCATTCAATATAACTGCCTATGTAGCGTTATATTATCCTTTCCTATATATGAAACATAGGACTGTGGTAGCATTCTGTCAAAATTCAAGTGCTGTACCAACTATGAGTAGTTCTGCTGAAGAATAGAACACAAGCTTTCTTTCCGAAAAGAAGCCAGGCTCATGAGGCTGCAAAGCACAAACACTGCTTTGTGACATGGAATCATTTTTGCAGATAAATGATTTTGTCTCACACTGAGTACCTGGTTTCACTCCTGCCCACACACTACCCACACACTTTAGTGACTGTATGACAGACCTGGAAATTTAATGCTGATTAATGATTGACACCCAATAAAATGTTATGAATCACTGTCACATCTATTTTACTTTACATACACACACCGCAATGTACAAATAATTGGAGGAGTTCACACAGAGTCATCGAATCATGGAGATATACGGCATGGAAACAGGCCCTTCAGTCCAACTCGTCCATGCTGACCAGATATCCTAAATTAATCTCGTCCCATTTGCCAGCATTTGGCCCATACCCCTCTAAACCCTTCCTATTCATCCAGGTGCTTTATAAATATTGTAATTGTACTAGTCTCCACCACTTCCACCAATTCCATACACGCATCACCCTCTGTGTGAAAAAGTTGTCCCTTAGGCCCCTTTTAAATCTTTCCCCTCTCACATTAGCCCTCTAGTTTTGGACTCCACTACCCTGGGGTACCCTGGGCCACCCCTCAGCCTCCAACAGAAAATAGCCCAAGCCTATTCAGCCTCTCCCTATTCCTCAAACCCTCCAATCCTGGCAACATGAGGGTGCAGTTCTCTCTTTTTGTTTCTATTCTCCTGAAGGCACTGGCACCTTATTTACATTTATATAAGGCCAGCACTAATTGCCTATCCCTAATTGTTGTTAAGGTGGTGGTGGTTGACTTGCTTCTTGAGGTATGTTCAAGGAACCCATGCCTAAGTCAGCCAATTGTCCATTCTTAGCAGGCCTTCTGAACACGATGAGCACTGCTATCCAGTTCAATTCTGACCTCAGCCAACATCTCTCCGAAGGTACTTTCAAGCAATTGTTACAGGCTAGAACAGAGACTCTGTTTGACTCGCTCTGCAGCCCTTCAGGAGTAGCAAGCTTCCTGCTGCCTGCCCAGTTAGCGCCACCACACACACAAGAGAAAGAGCCTGCAGGATTTTAAGTATTTTATTGGTCTCTCCTTTCAGGTTGGCCGGTTAATCATCAGCAGTTCCCTTGAGCAACATACACTCGCTCAGCTCAAATATCAAATTACACAGTGTGTCATAGCGGACTGGCCAGGTTCCAGTCTTTCATTGTCAAGCACAACACTTCAGTAATTTCTTTAAATGAGACATAAAATAACAGCTCGAGTGAACAGTTACAATAAGGAGACTGAATGAATGGAAGACAAAAAAGCACATTTTCTTTTTAGAATGATTGATCGCAGAAGGGGAAAATTACATTTGTCCCAAAATAGCATAACTGTGCCAATTTTTCTCTAAATTTATTTTTGATTCCGATAACACAGTATGATTATGCAATAGTATGTTGCCATTATTATAATGTCGCTATGTCGTTGTCATTATAGCTTTTATATATGCAGAAGACATTTTCATTTTTCAAAAACCTTCACACATACACACACACACGCGCGCGCGCGCACACACACACACACACACACACACAACACACACTTGCTGTCATCATTTTCCATCAAAAATTCTAATGCCCTCACTTATATTGGAAATATCCCATAAATACCTGTCATTCTTTTCCAGTAGTGAACTGTAGCACTAAAACTGAGGGGTGGGTAAAATTATGGCACACATGAGCATTTGTCATGCAAATTTTTTAAAAAATAGAATGTATGTTTTTATTTTAGGTTATGACTGAACACTATGATCGAATCATCTTCACCCAAGTTTACATTTGATTTTGACATCTTGGGTGAAATTCAATGCCAGCCCCCCATCCCCCTCCCCATTCCCTGGCAGCGGTTTAAGGAGGCAAGTGGGCATTAAATTGGGCAAGTGGAATCGGGTAGGGGCTCGACTGTCTTCTGGCTTGCATCCGATTAAGTCTGAGGTGGAAAGGTTTATGGAGATTTTACCGTGCTGGATGCTAATTGAAATCCACTGGCACTGGTATTCAACCAGGGGCAGGTCAGGGAAAGTGAAACTCTGGCAGATTTCATCCCAGGGGAGGACAATAGAGTTCTGAAGGAGGGTCACTGGACTCAAAACTTGAACTCTGCTTTCTCTCCATAGATGCTGGCAGACCTGCTGAGTTTCTCCAGCAATTTCTGTTTTTGTTTCAGATCTCCAGCATCCGTGGTTCTCTGTTTCAATTTATTCGAGGACAGTAGGGTGCCTCATTCAAATGAACCGAGTGCCTGATCGAGAGATGCAGCACAGAAAGAACAGCGCAATCTGCAAGCTGGCAACACCCCCACTCCCCCCCACCTCCCACACACAACACACACACACACACACACACACACACACACACACACCCATCCTCCCAAAAATCTGCCTGTGACCCTCTTACCCTCATTCACCTGTGGTCCGGCTTGGTCATTGATCCTTGGCTTCTGGTGGGGGCACTAGCAGCTTTCAGTGGCATGATAGGTAATGGAGACCATCTAGACTCTGATTAGCGGAAGGTTCTTGCAGTTAGGTGCCTGATGGGTATGTAATTCTGTCAGACCTACCTGGAGACTAATACAGATTTCTGTGGGATTTCCAGATTCCCCACCACGAACATAAAATTCCACTCTCTGCTGTCCAGTCATAGGAGATCAGCTAGCTACAGGAAATTACATACATTCCTCTGCAGAGAAAGCTCTTCCTTTCTCATGTGCTCCAGATTCCAGTAGCAGCATGTCTCATGTTTACAAGTTTACATGGAATACAAGAAACAATTCAAAACTCAAAATTCAAAAATCCCAATGATGAGAAGATCAAAGCGACTGAAACAGGCAAAAGTCATTCGACTCCTCAGGCCTTAAGAAAATAATGGCTGTGATTGTGGTGTTGTAAATAAAATAAATACATCAAGGTTGTGGTCTTAGCACCAGTTATCTACCAGCCCCAGTTAACTCTTGTAGATCAAAAATCTAACTATCTCAGCCTTCTCTGGAACAGATCTCCAAAGATTCCATCCTCAAAGAAGAAAAGGTAGATGCTTTTCTTAAAAAAAATACCACTAACTGCAGAGTCCCCCATGAAGTGAAAATTCCCCTCAGTTCTACCTATCAAGGCCCTTCAGAATAATCCACCTCAATAAGATTGTGGGCCAAGCTAGAACGAGAGATCATAGTCTTAGGCTAAGGAGTGGCAGATATAAAACACAAATGAGGAGGAATTACTTCTCTGGATGCCAGGACTGAATAAATTTAAGGAAGAGATTGATAAATTTTCAATTAATAATGGGTTAAAGAGTTATGAGGAAGGGGCAGGGAAGTGGAGTTGAGGCCAAGAATGAGATCAATCATATTTGTACTAAATGGTGGAGCAGGCTCGAGGATTACCTCTCATTCTTCTAGACTGCAATGTGTATAGGTCCATCCTGCTTAACCGTTCCTCACAAGACAACTTCTTCACCCCAAAAATCAGCCTACGGCATTTTCACTGAATCGCTTCAAATGCAAATAAATTAAGTGCAGAGGCCAAACCATAAATAGTCCTCTAGTTGCAGTCTCACCAATGCCCATAGTTATAACAAATCTTCCCTGCTTTTATAATCCACCCCGTTATAATAAAAGGGTGGCACGGTGGTTAGCACTGCTGCCTCACAGCGCCAGGAACCCGCATTCAATTTCAACTTCAGACAACTGTTTATGTGGAGTTTGCACATCCTCCACATGTCTGTGTGGGTTTCCTCTGGGTGCTCCTGTTTCCTCTCACAGTCCAAAGATGTACAGGTTAGGCGGGTTTGCCATGGGAAATGCAGGGATAGGATAGGTGGGTGGGTGTAGGTGGGATGTTTTTCAGAGGGTTGGCATGGTCTCAATGGGCCAAATGACCTGCTTCCATACTATAAGGGATCCTATGAAAAGCCAAAGAAGTTGAACCGTGAGATTTATCATTGTATCCATTCAAATGCTGATGCCACCGTCATTTAGAGTAGCTCATTCCTAACTCATGCCAGCCTTTGTTATCCATTGCTTGGAAATGTACAAGAGAGTCTTAGGTTAACGCTGTATTGTGCAATGCTGTTGGGTGCACAACTGCAATTTGAAAATGATCTTAAGGCACTAAAATAACCTTTCACTTCAGATAGCATCACAAACTACAAAAGCAAAGCTTGTGCTTCAAAATCAATTTTTACAGCTGACATTAAGTGTGAAATGAATGTGCCATGTTCTGAATGTTTGTTGCAATGAAATAAGGAAGATTCATGACCATACATGCTTTGCATTTATAGTTATAAATCATTGATGCTTCGTTTCTTCATATCTAATGTGTCTAATGAAAGATACACAGCATTTTTAAAAGAAATAAATTAAAATATATTGTTAACTGAAGTAATTAAATACTAAATTTCTTTAATCATGAGATTATCACAACTGTCCATAAGGATAAGAAAAAGTCTGAGCCTGCATAATAATGCCAAGCTGACCTAGTCAGGTCTCAGTTGCATATATCCGTACTTAATAAAAATGTTGCATTTCTGTTTATTGGCTGAAATTGTTCAATGACTGGTTTGATATTTCAATACATGAAGTAATCTACAGCAATGTAACTGATGGAGAACACAAGATATTTAACCTTAATAGAGTTGATGAAAGAGTAGAAATCCTCAGCGAGACGATCCAGTTTGAGGATGTGCAATGGAAGGACTTTTGAATTGTACTGTGTCTCGGTCTTTCACATTGCACCAATAAAATTGTTTTCTAAACATTTTCCCTAAACTACCATAGAGAATAAGTACACACATAAACATAAGAATAAAAGCAAAATACTGCAGGTGCTGGAAATCTGAAATAAAGACAGTAACTGCTGAAGAATCTCAGCAGATCTGGCAACATCTGTGTAGTGAGGAACAGAATGAACATTTCTAGTCAAGCACGACTCTTCTTCAATTCTCTCCACAGAAGTTGCCACACCTGGTGAATGTTGTCAGCACTTTCTGTTTTTATACAAGTCTTTATCATATTCCTCAGACCCTTTTCAAAACAAATAAATATGAATTTCATTAACAGCTGCTATGGATATAACAGAGGAAAACAAGCTGCCAAAATATTCATAGAGGATCCTCCCAATTCACCACAACAAAAAGTCATCTTTCATAAAATGTGCTGGGATATCATAAAGTATATTACAGTTCACTTTAGTACATAAATCTTCACGCCGTTTGATAAAAGGGGTTGGTCTTGTCACATTCAGGCACCAGCAGTCTTCCTAATTTACAGCTTGCTATTATAGATCTGCTGAGCTTTTCCAGCAACTTCTGTCTTTTTTTCACCACTTGATTACCATTCTTTGTTGAATTTGCAAAGCCAAAAATAAAAACAATGGCATGAATCTGGGATATAATGTGAGACAACAGGTAAAGAAAATGGGCATTAAAACACTGCTACATTATCCACAGAACAGCACATGCCCAGCATTAGCTCATCAGTAGTTGCATCAGGGTTGCACTCCAGTACAATACTGATGATGTTGTCCTTCAAATAGATCTCAAACCCTCTGCTTATTCCACTGTATCAGGTATGTCTGAAAGTTATGTCCAACTAGCGACTTGCGCATAAGGAAGTTCTTCCCTGACCTGGACAATGTGCCTCCCTCAACTGACACCACCAAAAGTAAATTAACTACACATTGGCATTACTGCTTTTGTGGAATCTTGCTTTGCAGTACAGGGCTGTCTAAAAACAATTGCTGAATTTTGAAATAATTCACTGCAGTGTGAAGGACTGCAAGATGTTTCTTTGCAGGAGAGTTGTTTAAAAACACAAATACAGCCATTTTCATTAAAAGCAAATGAGACACAAGTATCCCAGGTAATGACTGGATTCTGATTAGATTACCAGCACAAGCAAAGTGGCCACTCACTCCAGCCAAATCTGAGCATTGAAGAAGCACTTTTTAAAAAAGTTCTACAGCCACAGTATTCATAGTTATACTTCTCTCATTGTCATCTTCTCTGAGGAAGCTCTTATTTCTCCACAGAAAGCAGATAATACTTGGAACTTACGTATAAGTTTGGTAATTAGTAAGTGTTTACTTGTAAATATATTCCTTTGCCAGTTAAAATGTAATTCTCAACTGCTCAAGTTTCTGTCTTTTTTAAACTAATCTTGAGATGACCCTTGTGCTTTGGTGAAGGAGGTATTTATTTTTCTGTGACATTCATTTAAGAGCAAATTCTTAAAGTTTGTTGTATTTTGAATTTAATTAGATTGTTACAATAAAAGTTTTTAACAGTAAAATCTTGTTCAATGGTTTGCTTTCGGTTGGCAAATGGGATTCCTTTCTGTTAAAAGTTGTCAGTCTCTCACAAAGGTCTGTATAGAATTAAAAGCTGCCTGAAGCTTTTCTGGATCGAAATCTCCCAAAAAGTCAAACCAGATATCAAAACAGTAACAGTCACATGGTATGCCACTTTTGGAACAGTGAGGTTTTAAAAGAGACACAATGCAGTTGTTTCTGTAGGAAAAGTCCCCCACAATCATCATCGTATGGATACTGAAAATGTTGGAAATGCCCAGCAACTTGAACAGCAGCTGGCAGAGAGATGGGTTAAGATTTCAGTTGCACTTCTGCTGAGAATCACACCCAAATTAATCTGCCTTTCTTGTGCAGATGGTATCTGACTAGCTATATGTTCCCAGCACTTTTTCAATTTCATTTTACCAGTTTCATCACAACAAGTCATTTTCCCTCGTGCTAAGCGAAAAGCTGCCTTGACTGTATTTCCCAATTTGCTGTATTGTCCAACAGAAACATAAAATAATATAACCTCTGTTAGGTCAGGTGGAAGTTTCCCTGATAAGACTTCTTTTTTTAACAACAAAACGCTACTTGTTTAAAAACTGAAATGCTTGCTTTCATTCTGCACTGTACAGACCGCAAAATATCAGAACGACACAGAGCAGCTGGGTGTGATCAGTGATTTCAGAGTTTGATCAGCTAAATTAGAGACAAAAACACCGCAGATGCTGGAATCCAAGGTAGACAAACAGGTGGCTGGAAGAACACAGCAAGCCAGGCAGCATCTGGAGGGAAGGAAAAGTCAATGTTCTGGGTATTACCCTTCTTCAGGACTGGATGTGGGGGGTAGGGGGAGCTGCAGATTTAGAGGTGGGTGGAGGGTAGCGGAATGTTAGTGATAGGTGGGCACCAGTAGTAGGTACGGCCTGGTTAGTCGATGGGAAGGATGAATCTGGTTGGTGGCTGGAAGGGAGGGTTGGTAGGTGGAATGGAAGGGAGGAGGCGGAGCTGGAATGGGAGCCAGGGGATGGGTGGGAAGGTTATTTGAAATTTGAGAACTCAGCGTTGAATCTTCCGGTCCGTAGGGTGCCCAGGCGGAAGGTAAGGTGGTGTTCCTCAAATTTGCCTTCTGAGTCGATGGAACACTGGAGGAGGCTGAGGACAGGCATGTCGGAGGGGAAGGGGGAGGGAATGGGGGAGGGGAGTTGAAATGGGCGGTGGCCAGGAGGTTAGACTGACCATTTCCAGCCAGGTGAAGACGCTTGATGAAACAGTCACCTAGTCTACGTTCGATCTCACCGACAGAGAGAAGACCACATTGGGGGTACCAGATGCAATAGACTAGCTTGGAGGAGATGCAGGTGAAGTTCTGTCTCACCTAGAAGAACTGTTTGGGGCCCTGCATGGAGGTGAGGGAGGTGGTGTGTGGGCAGATGTGTGCATCTTTTACGGTTACAGGGGAAGCTACTGGGCGGGTTGGAGTGGTTGGTGGAGTGTAATGCAAACTAAGGAGTTGTGAAGGGAATGGTCCTTGCGGAAGGCAGAGAGGGGTGGGGAATGGAAGATGTTCTGGGTGGTGGAGTGTAATTGGAGTTGGTGGAAGTGTTTGAGGATGATACGTTGGATGCGGAGGCTGGTGGGGTGGAAAGTGAGGACAAGGGGAGCCCTATCTTTATTATGTTTGGGGGGGGTTAGAGCCATGGAGTGGGGAATAGACGAGGTATGGTAGAGGGCTGTCTGGATGACAGAGGGGCAAGGCACTTTGTTTGAAATTGGAAGACATCTGGGATGCTTGGGAGTGGAACGTCTCCTTGTCAGAGCAGATGCAATGGTGACGGAGGAGTTGGAAAGATTGGATTGAGCTTTTGCAGGGTAAAGGGGGGGTGAGGTGTAGTCTAGGTAGCTATGAGAGTCTGTGGGTTTATAGTAAATGTCAGTCCGTAAACTATCACTAGAAATGGAAACGGAGAGGTCAAGAAATGGGAGGGAGGTGTCTTAGATTAACCAAGTGAATTTGAGGGCGGGGTGGAAGTTGTTAGCGAAGTCGATGAACTGCTCCAGTTCAGCCTGGGTGCAGGATGCAGCACCGATGCAGTCATTGTTGTAACGGCGGAACAGTTGGGCAACAGTACCGGTGTACGTACTGAAGAGGGACTGTGCAACATAACATGACCAATAAACAGGCAGGCACAGCTGGGGCCCATGCGAGTGTCCATGACCACCCCCTGGATTTGGCGAAAGTGGGAAGAATTGAAGGAAAAGTTATTGATTGGGGGGTCTAATTCGGAGAGATGGAGGAGGGTATCGTTGGGGAGGACTGGATGGGTCTGTTGGAGGGGAAAACATTGAGGGCCTGTAGGCCATCCTTGTGGGGTATGGACGTGTATAGGGATTGCACACCTAAAGATGACGCACTGGGGGCCAGGGAACTGGAAATTTCCAAAGAGGTGGAGGGCATGGTTTGTGTCCCAGATGTAGGTGGGGAGTGCCTGGACCAATAGGGAGAGAATGGAGTTGAGGTAGGAAGAGATGAGTTCGATGGAGCAGGAGCATGCGGAGTCGATGGGTTGGCCGGGGTGGTTGGGCTTGTGGATCGAGGGGAGCAGGTAGAACCGGGCAGTGCGGGGCTGGGGAACTATGAGGCTGGAGGCGGTCAAGGGGAGGTTACCAGAAGCGGTGAGGTCATGGACAGTGTTGGAGACGGAGGCTTAATGGGCCAGGGTGGGGCCGTGGTTAAGGGGGAGCTAGGATGTGGTGTCAGCTAAGTGTTTGATTTTATGACTTGTAAAACTTATAAATCTTAATGTGCTTATTTTTGTAAATCTATAATAGTGTGTAGGTTGAGATATTTTTAGGTTTTATTGAGATTAAATTTTGAATATAAAAGAACAGGTATTATTATCCTAGAGCAGTGTTTATGAGCAGTAAGACTGTGCTAATGCTGAGTTTTTGTAAAAAAGGTGTTGAGATTGCTTTTTGATTATACTGTGGATTGTTTAAGGCGCAGAGATGGATTTTAGTAGAGTGTTCTTCCTGTCAGATGTGGGAGTCTAGGGAGAATTCCAATGTTCCTGGAGATTGTGCCTGCAGCAAGTGTGTTTAGATGCAAATCCTTTTGGGTCGCATGGATCGGTTAGAGTGGCAGTTAGTGACAATGAGGAATTCACAGGAGCCAGAGGCTGTGAGTAAAGAGATAGGTCTGAGGCTAGTACAGCAGAGAATAGGAGCAAGTTAAATAGTCAGGGCAGACAAGAGCAAGGCAGAGAATGAGATAAGACCAATAAATTAAACTGCATTTATTTCAATGCAAGAGGTCTGACAGGTAAGGCAGATGAACTCGGGGCATGGTTGGGAACATGGCTTTGGGATATCATAGCTATTACAGAAGTGTGGCTCAGGGAGGAGCAGCACTAGCATATTAATGTAACATGGTATAGATGCTATAGGAAGGATAGAAAAGGGGACGGGGGCGGGGGGGGAGGTGGTGGGCATGGCGTGTAGTGGCATTTTTGGTTAAGGTTAACATTTCGGCTGTTCTTAGGGAGGATACCCCTGGGAGAAGGTCCAGGGAAGATATATGGGTGGTACTCAGAAATAAGACTGGAATGATTAACTTATTTGGATTGTACAATAGGCCTCCCAATAGTCAGTGGGAAATTGAGAAACGAATCTGTTAGAAGATCTCAGATATCTGTAAGAATAATAGAATGGGCACAGTGGCTCAATGGTTAGCACTGGTGCCTCACAACACCAGCAACCCAGGTTTCATTCCACCCTCAGGCGACTGTCTGTGTGGAGTTTGCACATTCTCCCCACGTCTGCATGGATTTCCTCTGGGTGCTCCGGTTTCCTTCCACAGTCCAAAGATGGGCAGGCTAGGTGGATTGGCCATGCTAAATTGCCCATAGTGTTCAGGGATGTGTAGATTAGGTGGGTTATCGGGGCATGGGTCTGGGTGGGGTGCTCTGAAGATCGGTATGGACTTGTTGGGCCGAAGGGCCTGTTTTGACACTGTAGGCATTTTCTGATGTAAAAGTAGGGGATTTTAACTTTCCAAACATAGACGAGACTGTCATAGTGCTAATGGTTTGGATGGAGAGGAACTTGTTAAGTGTATACAAGAAAATTTTCTTATTCAGTATGTGAATGTACCTACTAGAGAAGGAGCAAAACTTGACCTTCTGTTGCAAAATAAAGCAGGGCGAGCGATGGAGATGTCAGTGGGGGAGCACATTTGGGCCAGTGATCATAATTCTATTAGTTTTAAAATAGTTATGATAAAAGATAGACTTGATCTAAAAGTTAAAGTTCTAAATTTGAGTAAGGCCAATTTTGACAGCATTAGGCAAGAAGTTTCAAAAATTGATTGGTAGAGGCTGTTTGCAGGCAATGGGACAGGTGGAAAGTGGGAGGCCTTTAAAGATGAGATAACAAGAGTTCAGAGACAGTATGATCCTGTTAGTGTGAAGGGCAAGACTGGTAGATGTAGGAAATGCTAGATGAGTAGAGGAATTGAGGCTCTGGTCAAGGAAAAAAGAGGCATATGTCAAGCATAGACAGCTGGGTTTGAGTGAATCTCTAGAGGTGTATAACAGCAGTTAGGAGTATACTTAAGAGGGAAATGAGGAGGGCACAAAGGGGATATAAGATGTCTTTGGCAAATAGGGTTAAGGAGAATGCAAAGAGATTCTACAAATATACCAACGGAGAAAGAGTAACTAGGGAGAGAATAGGGCCCCTTAAAGATCAATGAGGCCACCTACGTGTGGAAACACAGTTGATGGGTGAGATATTAAATGAACATTTTGTGTCAATATTTACAGTGGAGAAGGATTTAGAAGCTAGAGAACTTGGCGAAATAAATAGTGATATATTGAAAAGTGCCCATATTGCAGAAAGGGAGGTGCTGTACATCTTAAAATGCATAAAGGTGAATTAATTCCCAGAGCCTGATCAGATGTTTCCCAAAACTTTGTGGGAAGCTAAGGAAGAGATTGCTGAACTCCTTGCTAAGAAATAAATGTCATCGATAACTGCAGGTGAGGTGCCAGAAGACTGGAGGTTGGCTAATATGGGACCATTATTTAAGAAAGGTGGTAAGGAAAAGCCAGGGAACTATAGGCCGGTGAGCCTGACATCAGTGGTAGTTGTTGAAGGGTATTCTGAGGGACAGGATTTACATGAATTTGGAAAGGCAACAACTGATAAGGAGAGTCAATCTGGTTTTGTGCATGGGAAATCGTGTGTCTAAGTTGATTGAGTTTTTTGAAGAGGCAACAAAGAAGATTGATAGAGGCAGAACCATTGATGTTGTCTGTATAATCTTCAGCAAGGCATTTGGCAAACTTTCACATGGTAGACTGGTTAGCAAGGTTAGATCACATGGAATCCAGGTGGAGCCAGACAATTGGCTATTAAATTGGCTTGAAGGTGAGAGACAGAGGGTGGTGGTAGAGAGTTGCTTTTCGGACCGGAGGCCTGCAACCAATGGTGTGCTGCAAGGGTCGGTGTTGGGTACAATGCTTTTCATCATGTATATAAATGATTTGGATGTGAATATAGGAGGTATGGTTAGTAAGTTTGCAGATGCCACCAAAATTGGTGGTGTAGTGGACAGTGAAGAAGCTTATCAAAGAGTGCAACGGGACCTTGATTAGAGGGGCCAATGAGCCGAGGGAGTGGAAAATGGAATTTAATTTAAATAAATGTGAGCTGTTGCATGTTGGTAAGGCAAATCAGGACAGGGCTTATACAGTTAATGGTTGGGCTCTAAGGAGTGTTGCCGAACAAAGGGACCTAGAGGTGCAGGTGCATGCTTCCATGAAAGTCAAGTCATTGGGTGGTGAAGAAGATGTTTGGCATGTGTGCCATTATTGGTCAGTAAATTGAGAATAAAAGTTGGGGCGTCATTTTTTTTTTCGACTCATTTATGGGATGTGGGTGTTGCTGGCTGGCCAGCATTTCTTGCCCATCCCTAGTTGCCCTTGAGAAGGTGGTGGTGAGCTGCCTTCTTGAACCGCTACAGTCCACCTGCTGTGGATTGACCCACAATGCTATTGGGAAGGAATTCCAGGATTTTGATCCAGGAACGGCAATATATTTCCAAGTGAGGATGGCGAGTGGCTTGGAGGGGAACTTGAAGATGGTGGAGTTCCCACATATCTGCTGTCCCCTTGTCCTTCTAGATGGAAGTGGTCGTGGGTTTGGAAGGTGTTGTCTGAGGATCTTTGGTGAATTTCTGCAGTGCATCTTTTCGATTGTACACACTGCTGCTACTGAGCGTGGAGGAGGGAGTGGATGCTTGTGGATGTGGTGCCAATCAAGTGGGCTGCTTTGTCCTGGATGGTGTCAAGCTTCTTGAGTGTTGTTGGAGCTGCACCCATCCAGGCAAGTGGGGAGTATTCCATCACACTCCTGACTTGTGCCTTGTATATGGTGGACAGGCTTTGGGGAGTCAGGAGGTGAGTTACTCGCCACAGTATTCCCAGCTTCTGACTTAATCTTGTCGCCACTGTGTTTATGTGGTGAGTCCAATTGAGTTTCTGGTTAATGATAACCCCCAGGATATTGATAGTGGGGAATTCAGTGATTGTAACACCATTGAATGTCAAGGCGTGGTCGTTAGATTGTCTCTTATTGGTGGTAGCCATATCCTGGCATTTGTGTGGCACAAATGTCACTTGCCACTTATCAGCCCAAGCCTGGATATTATCCAGATCTTGTTGCATTTGCACACGGACTGCTTCAGTATCTGAGGAGTCACAAATGTTGCGACTGTGCAGGACATTGATGACACCACTTTTGGAATACAATATTCAATTCTGGTCGCCCTGCTATAGGAAAGATAGTGTGAAACATGAAAGAGTTCAGAAAAAATTTACATGGATGTTGCCAGGATTGGAAGGTTTGATCTATAGGGAGAGGCTGAATAGGCTGGGGCTATTTTCCTTGGAGCATCAGACACTGACGGGTCATCTCTCGAGGTTTATAAAATCATGAGGGGCATGGATAGGGTAGCTAGCCAAGGTCTTTTTCCCAGGCAGGGGTGTCCAAAACTATAGGGAATAGGTTTAAGGTGAGAAGGGAAAGAATGAAAAGGTACTTAAGGGGCAACCTTTTCACACAGCGGGTGGTGCATGTATGGAATGAGTTGCCAGAGGAAGTGGTGGAGAATGGTACAATTACAACATTTAAAAGGCATCGGGATGGGTGTATGAATAGGAAAGGTTGAGAGGGATATGGGCCAAATACTGACAAATGGAACTAGATCAGTTTAGGATATCTCCTCAGCATGGGCGAAGTGTCTGTTTCCATGCTGTATAACTCTAGGATTATGACTAATTACTAAACATTAAAGAAAACAGCCCAGTGTACAAGTAAAAATGAAGTCTATGCTCAAGGTTAAGAGGAATGCAGAAGTGTTACGTACATATTTTAATCAGATAGGTTGTAATTAATTGTTTCCAGTCACTTACTACATTAACAGCATATGCCAGTTTAACTGCTTAAAATGCCTACACTGGCAAAAGATGCTGAACACGATGTTAATTGCTTTGCAAAAATTCTCACCAACCCATGCAAAAAAAAACATAAGAATTTTCAGTAATGGCCATCTCATTGCCATGGAGCATGAATGATAAATGGAGAAAACCAAGGCTTTGATTACAGAGCAGAAAAAAACTGACCACATGAGAGAACACATCTTCATATCCTAATATGGAGTCAAGGAATTCTATAAAGTTCACACAAATTTAAGACTTAGTTGCAAAAAATAAAAATACTTGCCATTTGTAACGTGGTTAAACTCTTCAATATGTTTTCTCCCAAAAACATAGTGAGATTTGAGAAACACAGTACATGTAAATTCAAAGTCTAAAACTTGCATTCCAGCTTAAAACCCTGCTGACTGAACTTGGCAATGCAGAAGATATCTATAATGGAGCAATTAGTTGGCTGATAATGATGTGACAATTTGTACTAAATGATTACAGTGTGAAGAAGATTTTATAAAGGGGCTTGACCTACATCACTGGAAGAGCAGAGTGAAAGGAAGGGATGAATTCCACAGCAAGTTTTTTTTTGACAGGCAGTCACATGTTTTGGCATAACGTGCATCGTTCATTTCACCCCTCAGGCAAACTAATAAAGTGTCAGCTTAAAATATAGAATCATAGAGATGGACAGCATGGAAACAGACCCTTCAGTCCAACTCATCCATGCTACCCAGATATCCTAAATCAATCTAGTCCCAGTTACCAGTAAATAAAAACTAAAAAGAACTGCGGATGCTGCATATCAAGAACTAAAACAGAAGTTGCTGGAAAAGCTCAGCAGGTCTGGCAGCATCTGTGAAGAAAAAATCAGAGCAAGGAAGGGTCACCGGACCCGAAACATAAACTCTGATTTTTTCTTCAAGATGCTGCCAGACCTGCTGAGCTTTTCCAGCAACTTCTGTTTTTGTTCCCATTTACGAGAATTTGGTACATATCCCTCTCAACCCTTCCTATTCATATACCCATCCAGATGCCTTTTAAATCTTGTAATTGTACCAGCCTCCACCACTTCCTCTGGCAGCTCATTCCATACACGCACCACCCTCTGTGTGGAAATGTTGCCCCTTAGTTCCCTTTTAAATCTTTCCCCCTCACCTTAAACCTATGCCCTGGGGAAAAGACCTTCACTATTTACCCTATCCATGCCCCTCGTGATTTTATAAACTTCTATAAGGTCAGTCCTCAGCATCTAATGCTCCAAGAAAACAGTCCCACCTATTCAGCCTCTCCCTATAGATCAAACCCTCCAACCTGGAAACATCCTTGCAAATTTTTTCTGAACCCTTTCAAGTTTCACATCATCCTTCCTATGGCAAGGAGACCAGAATTGAATGAAGTATTCCAAAAGTGGCCTAACCAATGTTCTGCATAGCCACAACATCTCCCAACTCCTATACTCAATGCACTGACCAGTAAAGGAACTGACCAATATAGTGGTCAGTGTGAGTCTGGCCCCAGCGCTGCGGATTTATCTTTCAACGGAAAGACAAGTTTAATCAACTCAGGAAACAACCTAATACTTTGATCAAAGGTACAGTCAGGGCAATGCATTTTTCTATAACACGGGAGAGACAAAGAGTTGTTCGCCAGTTCAGAGCAAGGAGCGTTAGGAAAGGTGGTTTTAAAACCCTTCGATCCCAAGCAGCCCAATGTGTCCCTGTCATCGGCACCAATTCCGATCCAATTGCTACTAATAACATCATCTCTGGGTGACGCTGTTTTTTCTCTCACTCTTTAGGATGGAAAGTTCAAATGAGCTGCTCTTCAGAATAAACTGATTCTCGTTCGATATATCAAAAAAAAGATCTACCAAACAGTAAAATAACGGCACTCCCTAAGGAGCGCGCAACTGACGAGAGATAAACAAGCTCCGAGCACTCTTTAAGCCATCATTGTAGTTGCTGCGATGTTCAATTCCTGTCATCGCTCGCCGGCAGACACACTTTCAAGGACAGTGCTGCTGGGTATCTCCCCAACCTACACACTTTGCCTGGATTAAACAGATTCCCCCCTCCCTCTGTTCTGGGTGGGTACGGTTGGTCCTCTCCTGTCCGCTCAACATCAACACAGGGGTTTATTTAGATAACATTACTTGCAAAAAATAAAACAAACGTCTCCGGGGAAGATGTAAATATTTGTGGAAAGGCATTTTCACTGAGAAAACATATTAAAAAAAACTGTGGAAACACCACTGCAGCCGCTGCCACACTGGAGAGCAGCATAGATAATGCAAAGTCAGTGAATGTGGGTTAGAATGGGTTCTCATTACCTTGATGATGCTGCTCCGGGGAGTTGCAATCTGCTTCGTCTCTGCAGTTCCACAGCTGCTGGCTGGTCGCTCGGGCTCCGCACCTTTCCCATTCCCATTCGAGACGGGCTGCGCTTCGGGGGGGATGCCAGTAGAGTTGGGCAGGGGAAGCTGCAGAACGGGCAGCCCGAGTTCAGCACCGTCTCCCTGTCCATCCGCCATCATCGGAGAAGCATTTCCCCCTGTCCCTCCACCGCTTGCTGGCGGTGTCAGCGCGGCCAGAGACAGTGCACACCCTCCACCCAGGCGCCACTCAGCCGGACCCTGAGCTAAAACCGGCTCCTACAACCAGCCCGGGCCAGTGCAATTACTTCCTGTCAAATTAACGGATACAATCCGTCACCACACCAGCCTGGGTGTGTGTTACTTCCTCGTTTCCAACACGTGTTGTGTTCCAAAGAACGCCTCTCTCCCAGATCATCTCCTGAAATGAAGCAATGGGATTTGTTTATTTATTTTCACATCAATCCCCCTCCGCTCTCCACCCCCTCCTCCCCCGCATGGTTTAGCTTAGGAACTCAAGTTCTGTCTAGCAACGATAACATTCCTCCAAGGACTCCTGGAAAGTAGCATTTTCTACCTAGTGCATGTTAGTGTAACAGGAATAACTGCTGTGTAGCATATTCATTGTCACATCAGGTTAAAATATATAATCTAGCAATGGGATTTAACGTGAGAGGAGGTCAAAATTGGATTCTGATGATGGCCTGCAGTATGAGAGAGACTGTCTCCTGTTAACATGAGGGACGTGACAGCTGTGTCTGTGTTTCTCTTTGTACATCGAACTCTTTGGTCTGTTTTGTTTTTTTTTGAAATAGGAAGTCAGTACCGTTTGTGGACAAGTTGATGATCCCTCAATCATTACAACCGTGCTTTCCCTGCAAAAAGTCCCAGAGCTCAGTGACGTTCAGAAACTGGGATATACCCCGAGGCTCAGCGAAGACAATGTTTCAGATTTGTTTTTAGGTTTTCAGTCGAATTCGAAACGATTTTCAAATGAGTATTGGCAAAGCAAAACTCACAGGCGTGCGTGTGTATCACGAAATGATGCTGCGTCAAGATCGTTTTAAACTCTCCGCAACTTCATTGCGCAGTTTCAAATTAAAACTGCGTTACTTCGCGTTATAAACTATTTAAAGTCCACTTTTAATCGGAACCGCGCTAGTAAGATAAGATGAGGCAGCTTTTTCTTTCAATGAATCTTGTCAATATTTAACGAGCTCCTTTCCTCTGGGTGTGCCCTACATAGGGAGCAGTGTTGTCACCTTTGATAAAGTGTACCAGTGTAGCAGCTACCACGTCCAAATTGAAGTTCTAGTGATGGTCCATTTGCATTAGTCCATAGGAGTTACTCCTGTACCAATCGTACATTCGCGGAAAATGTGCTTCGTATATTTGGAAAGGTGTTTAGTATCTCCCACTGCGGCCCATAATCTGTGTTGGTATCAGAGACTATCATCAGCATTCAGGCAAAACTTATGAATGTAATTTCTAACGTGATAATGATCAAATCGCCTGTTTCTGTGACAGATATTGACCAGGGAGCACTGTTCCTCATGTGACCTTTCACATCCACCAGGTGAGAAAGGTCTCATTTGAAAAGATGGTACCTCCTACAGTGCAGCACCCAGTCAGTACTGCGCTGGAGTGTTAGTCCTGATTTTTGTACTGAAGCCATTGAGTGGGACTTGAATTCAGAACCTTATAATTTACAGGTTAGTTGAGCCATGGATAACAGACCGTTTTGGAATTTCCGAACAGCCCACCCCAAAACCCTCAACCTGCTGATCACTTCCCAAACTCAAACCAGTCTGATGCCTCTAAATATTTACTTAAAGCAGCTGGTTTGAAATGTCATAATTCAGACTATAATCCACACACCTGTCTATGTTTCTGCTTAAAACAAGATTCAAATTCTCTAACATTGAGGAAGTGCTTGGTCAATAGGGAACATCAACAGGGGAGGAATCTCTCAGACTGCTTGATCTCACTGTGTATACTAGTGTTCCCCTAATGTTTTGACAATGCCAATGCATCTGGCACATATGAGCAGCTGGAGAATGTGTAAAACGTAGAGCCTTAAGCAGAAGACCCTTAACCCAAAATACTAATTCAGATGCTGCTTGGCTTGCTGAGTATTTCCAGCATTTTCTGTTTACATGCAAGAAAACTACCTGCCTGATTTTGGACAAAGTGCCCAGCCTCAGTCACTCCTGAAATGGAGAAATTGGCCACATCCTGGTTATGCATTCTCTCACAACTACATTTTCCTATTTATAAACTGCAAAAACTGCAAAAGGTCCTTTGTGAAATGGTCTAGGCAACATCAGAATTCCCTTCCTCAATTTCTTCCCCCTATAATCTCACTCAGAGAAGTAAAGGGTTGATGCAACAAACATCAATACATCATGCTGGGAAACAAGGTGATCAGGCGTGGCATCTTCTTAGACAAAATTTTATTTTGCTGATAATCATAATGCATCTGGCCCGGGAAATGCCTGACTCAGAGAATGGGGAGAAAAATTGAGTGTTCCATTACCGGGTTTCAATATTTTCAACCTAGAGCAAAATTATTCAGACCACACAAGTGATATATTCAAAAGCAATGTACACCTCTCTTACAAAGTTACAACGTGGATATATCAATACTAGTATTAATGAATAGCTATACTTCACAAATGCCTTAATTGCTAAATGCTTCATGCAATATGCTAACGATTACTTGTGCAGGGAAAGTCCAAAGTTTGTGGTGAACTGTCAAATGTTAACAAGAATACTATTTTTGGCCTCTATTCCCTGAGGCTATGGAACATGTAGAAACCTTCGATCTCTGCCAAATGACCCTTTGCTGAAAAGCATGTGGATGTGATTATTGGTTGAGAACAAGATCAAGACCAGTTGTGATGTCCGCTATATGATGCTAGCCCATTTGGCTGAGATATTGCGGGACAGTTGGCACTGATCGAAACAAAAGACCATAGAACCTGTCATATTCCGAAGAGAAATGGGGAATTCTGTAGGAGAGAGGAAATTTTAATTCATCACTATGAAGACTGATTTAATTCACATAACTGTTACTGATGCATCAGGGTTCTCATGTGGGTGTTTTCTGCTTACCAAAAACAACATCTCATCGGAGAATTGAAAAATATATATTGGTTGCATGATAATGTGCCCACTTTATATCCCAGTCTTTGCATATGGCTATTTTGTACTTTATTTCACATTAACTAAGTCCAATAAAAGAGCATGTAGGGCATTTCCAATGAGTGAGAATATATAAAAGCAAATAATATGTTGCAATTTTCAGTGTCCTTTATATATAATCAATGATGACTTCTCTCAAAACAATTGACAAAAACCTAAATGTCCAAGGTTTCATCATAATCACAAAGTCAATTAAAAATAACCTTAATTCCCTGATCCGTTACCACAAGTTATTTCTACCGTATTTTCAGACCCCTACAATGCTAACGTCAGGATTTGTTTTCTAATCAAATTAGCTCTCAAGATTTTTTTGCAACTGGACGCTATTTTAACAATTATACGTGGCTCTTGAAATAGCCACAAGGATTTGCCCCCTCGCATTGAGGAGAAGTGCCATGAGAGAGAAAAAGAGAGATCATGCTTTAATCTTTCAAGGCACTGTTAGTGATACCTATTTGAAGACTGAATAATGTTAGCTAGATTACTCTGCTTCTTATAAAGCTATTATGTTATTTCGCCACAATATTAGAAGAGAAGCTCTTTACCCCATGGTACTCCAATTATTGTGACTAGCTGAATCCAATTTGTGCCATAACAGTGTTAGTGACACCTTTAGGGCTCTTGTGGTGCAATAGTAGTGTGCATGCTACTGGGCCAGGAGGCTCTGGTTCAAGCTCCACCCACTCCAGAGCAGTGTTATAACATCTCTGAACAGGTTGAATAAATATATTTGTTGGTGATACCTAATAAGGGTCTTGTGGCAAAGTCCCTACCTCAGAGAGGCCCAGTTTTAAATCCCACCTTCTCTAGAGATGTGTCATTAGCATCTCTGAATAGGTTGATTAACAAAAATGTGAATGACACCTAAGGGTTCTTGTGATGCGGTAATAATGTCCCTAGTGTCACTGGACCAGGAGGCCTGGATTCAAGTCCCAGTAGTGCTGGAAATATATCATGTGTCTGAACAGCTTGATTCAAAATATATATTAGTGACACTTTAAGGAAGCTCTTGTGGCACAGAGATAATGTCCCTACTTTTGAACCAGAGGCTTGGGTTTAAGCCCCACCTGCTCCAGAGGTGTGTCATAACATCCCTGAATAGGTTGATTGGGAAAATATTGGTTAGGGACACCTTTGAACCTGTAAACACCAGAAGAGATTTTCCACTTTCAATGCACACAACTCCTTCAGTACAAGATATTTCTGGAATTTTGAGAAAATGGTCTAAAGGATTAGATAAATGCACTGAACCAGAAAGTTGCTCCTATTCTTGGAAAAATCTAAATAGTAGTAAGCTGGCTGCTTTTCTGATGCTGTCACAATCCTCAAAGGTTTCACAGTCACTGTAATCAGTAGTTCGTGAGTCACAAACACCTAACTCTGATGCTGCAGCAAACCGTAAAAAAAAAATCAGTCTCTAGTGGGTAATTAAATCATGTCTCAGCTCCTGAAAATGTACAGTGTTCTAAGCCGTTAAATAAAAAGTAAATGATACGACAGTGCATTGTGGATTCCATGTGTCTCATTTCAGAATTAACTGGCCTTCAATGCAAATCCTTTTCAAAGATAAATTGCATTGTAATCTATCTGTTAGTCACAGATATTTTGTATCCTTATGACTGGAAATCAGTTAACAGTACATTAAACCTGCGTATAATTGCTAGTGAAAAGCTCGTTGATGATCAACTCAAAGGAGTTCCTACCCTCTGTATTTTGAAAGCTACATCACTTACCATCTAAATATTTCATTGTTTGTGTTTCTATGCATGTGCCTGAAATATGTTTTTTTTAAAAATCTACACATTTTTAGTTAAATAATATATTATGAAATATGCTGTTCATTAAGGCAGTCGATAAGCAATTCCTTTCTTGAGTGCCAATGCACTTTGATGTTGAATGATTAAATGCGGTGTTAGGGAATTTTCCAAACAGGGGAGAATCTGTTATCTAACAAGATCATAATTGATCTATGACCCCTCCTTCCACCTCTTTGGTAACAAAAATCTAGGAATCTCACATTTCAAATTAACAATAGAGTTAACATCAGTGACCACTTGTGAAAGAAAGTTCCAAATATTTACCATCCTTTGCATGTAAAGTTGTTATTTAATTTCACTTCTGAAAGGTCGGATTCTGATTTTCACACTATGATCTCTAGCACCGGACGCCCCAATTAGTTGAAATAGTTCCTATCCATCTATCGTGTCTTCCTCCTGAATATCTTGAAAACCTGATGCCTGACCTTGGATGAAAGGCTCTGGGGAACAGATGGGGAAGGTTCTAACAGAAGACAGATTGAAAAGTTAGGGAGAAAAGAATCAGAAGTCCAGTCATAATTAAAGCATCTTTGAGCAGTCTTTGTGTGAAAAAGTGAACAGAAACTGATAGATTGTAGCAGGTGAGGGAACGTATCTTGAATGAATAGAATCTTATAACAAAAAAGCAAAGCAACACTATATGTTTTTGGTGTAAGTTACGATTGCATAAATTTCCACACTTTTTTTCTCTCAGCTTGTTTTCTTATCAAACCAAAAATCATTAACACAGAATGTACATCTTGTAGAGACTCAACCATGGATTCATAAATTTTCCCCACATTAGAGGGCTAATTCAAACTTACTGCATTAGAAACAATAGACGTGTTTTTGTAAATAGGTTTCAGATTTCTAGCATTCTATTTATTTCAATATTCTCCCTTTTCATTTAATGATAAATCCTTTGGCTGTGAAAGATTAGCAGATGCTGTAACTGTTTGAAAGTCAATGGGTACCAGCAGGCTGCCTGTACCTCTTCCCTAGTGGCCTTTCTTCATATGCAAGTTTTGACAGTGAGTGTTACTAGACTATCCGATTCACAGGAGGTATCTGAAACCAATTCTATCAGAGTACATGAACTTTTAGACAGGAATCACTGGGCATTAATCAAGAGATGGAACCATGACTGATTTCCCACTTCATTGTTCACGGGTTTTCAGGCCAATTTTACTGCCTTTCTTGTCTGTTACCTTGACTCAACATTGTCCAGTGAGCTTTATATCGATTATGGGCTATTATCACACAATGTTTACCCACTGAGCTGTCAAGGAAAAGCAATTACACCCAGGTAAAAGGTAGGGAATGCTTTCAAGTTTGTGAAGAAACAACACAAACACAAATTTGTTCTTTTTATTTCAGCAGTCACATTTCAATGTCATCTGATATTGGTCACCTCAACAGTACTCTCTCTACCAGTAAGTGACCTCCACAAAACACCAAGATTAGGCTGAAAGAAGCATTCTTCTTGTGGGAACTGCTTTGGTGAAACAAAAAAAAAACTAAAATTAGTGGTAGTAAAATTGCTGTGGAGACTAACAACAGAAAAGACTTACATTTCCGTAGCATCTTAGGACATGCCACGACACATTGCAGTCGGTTAAGTACTTTTGAAGCACAGGTACTGTTGCAAGATGAGAACTGCGACATTGTGCACACAACAATCTCTCACACCATTATATAGTAAAGATGCTTGTGTAATGTTGTGTGGGAAATACATTTTGGCCAGGACTCTCCCGCTCTTCCTTGAAATAGCGCCAATGGATTTTTATATCCAGCTGAGACAGAAAATGGGGTCTTGATTTAACATTTCATCTACAAGACAGTATTTCTAACAGAGGAAAACAGTACTTCATTTGGAGGTTAGCCTTGATTTTTGTGCTCAAGTCTTTGGAGTGCAATGTTAACCCACCACCTTGTTGAGTCAAAGATAGGAGTGGTACCAACTGAACCATGATTGATTCTAATGTGAATTACTCTTTCCCATTTTATGCTGCTGATCTTTTGTTCTGTGAGCTGTTACGAATGAGACAGAAATGGTATAGTGCCCTCTGCAGGGCATCTAAGTCGTGAACAAGGAAAAGAACTGTGAAAACATAGAAACTAGGAGCAGGAGTTAGCCATTCTACTCTTTGAACCCGCTCGGCTATTCAATACGATCATTGCTGATCCTCAATCTTAATGCCGTCTTCCTATATATTCCAAGTAACTCCATTCCAATTAGAGTGAATGATTCTGAAATAATTAGCATAAAGACTGACAAGTAAGTGAAATTTGGTGGTAGGTTTAAAAACAAAATTAATTGTCTGGAATAAAGTCAAGAAAGTGAATGGAAGATTGAATTGGCAAAAAAGTGTCAGAAAAGTTTTTAAAAAATAAAATTGAGATGCCACACTTGTGATTGTTGGTTTTAGTAGCAGAAATGTTGACTGGCATGAATCAACATTTATCAGGATATGTAGACATGAAATGACTTGAATTAACATCTTCTGGAAGCTTTAGTTTGGATCTATTGTGCATGGAGAAGAACATCATACCATTAAATTTGTTTGAATAGGAAACCAGACAGCAAGATGCCATTGTAACAGTTAACAAGGTATGAAGCCAAACAGCAACCTTTCAATTTCTGTGTTATTTAAATGGCAGGTTTTAGGACAGCAACTGCTTAATATCCTTTTATAAATATTTTTGGATTGTGTCTTCCAAAATAGTAAGGCTGTTCCTTGGGAAAATTGATGGTGGGTTGGGCATCACTGAGCGTGCGTTTGAAAGAGTTTGGGGACTTTATAAGCCCTACTGTAATTGTGGGATCAGGTCCTGTCTGATCATGTCAATTTGTAGTCTTTCATGTGACCAGGTTCAGAAACCCACAACTTAAAAAGATTGCCACACTTTCAAGAAATCTGTAGATCAGCAGTTTGTAATTGATGACATGTTCACTCACATTTGCAGACCATCACTGCTTGCCATTTTTTATATAGTTTAGTCAACCTCATGACAACACACATTAAGTCAGATAAACTGGACAAATAACAAGCTTTTCAGTTGTTGATATACAGGCCATTAATACACAGCAAAAGAAAGATGAAAACAGTCATTAAGGACGTCAAGAAAATGATGATGACTGAGTTGTTTCATAATTATTTGCAATGAGTCACTTCATTCAGTTCAATAAAAAGTTACAAACTTGCTCATTCAAAAAATATATTTTTTTAAGTTTACATCTGGTGATTACAGAAATCTATATATAGTTCAGATAAACTTTGTTTCTTCAAAGCTCATTGTATCCAGCAATTTAGGTGATTGTAGTTTAGTAATTACACAAACATCATTATGTGTTTCCATGGCCTTGTCAATTATAGATTTGCAGAATTCTGTTGTATAACTGGAGTTCTTTTAAAACTCATTTTTTCAAGAGAGAATGTTGCGGGAATTTAGTTTGACAATTTCATCTCTTCAACTAATTTCTAATCAGTTTCACTCCAGCATTGCTGAACTGCTGAGCAGATACACATCACTTCCTTGTTCTCCATTCACAGCTAGATCTTCAATGAGAGCAATTCAATTGATAGGATACTGTATTGATGTAATTAGATGTAGCAATCAGCCTAGATGGAGATGTCACTTTACGTGATGGGCAGGTTGCTGATTCACCCTGTTAAATCAACAGTGTAGGTCATGGAGGATGGGATCTCTGGTGTTGAATTAACCCAATAATTTCTAACATTCCATAAAAAATCCAAAAACATTGCATTGGAACTGTGGCTGGAATCATGGAATTTTACATCACTAAAGGAGGCCATTTGGTCCATCCTGCCTGTTGAAGAATTAAAATTAACAGGTTTACCCTAAGAACTTAACGTGCCCTTTCTCGCGTGCTGGTTATATTACAGTATGACTGTGTTAAATTTGTATGAAGAAAAAGCTTTGAAATAACATGCAGATCCAAATGGTATTAAAATAGATTCCACATATTTTATTTAAACAGACCCAGAGAATGGTTACAGCATAAAAGGAGACCATTCAGTACATCATTTTAATGCTGACTCCCTATCAGAATAAATCTGATTGACCCCACCCTCTGTCCATATTCTGTGTTTTTTTTAAAAAAGCTCTTTAGATGCTTATCCATAAATTACTATCATTTGGAAAACTGCGAATGAACCTGCTTCCCCCATATCCTCAAGCAGTGTGTTACAGATTCAATCTATATGTTAGGACCATTGCAAAATGTATTTAGATCTAACTTACTGGGGTGTTATGTGTTGCAGATAACATCTGAAGCTGCAAATTAACTATTGTTTTGTTATGATCTACTTTAGTTCCTTTTGGTCATTTTACCTGCAATTTAAGCAAACCCAATTTTCCCTCACACTTACATTTCTGATGACTGGGAAATATTAGGTGCAATTTGCATTGAGCTAAGTAGTTCTAGTTCTCCACCTGCACTCTCAATAGCGCTCTGAAACACCACAGGTTCCATCCAATATCACCCAGACAGGTTTGCTCCAACAAAGTACAGATAAGAACAAAGGGATCAACCTCTTGTCAGAGGGTTCATTGGATCCTAGATTTCATAATTGTGGACAAGAACACAATTGACATTCTTTTTGAAAAACCAGTGGAAAGAAGAAACAAACTTGTTGTCTGTGGGTCTGAAAGGGTTAATATTGAGGAGAACCATTGGCACATCCAAAATGATGATGCCATCCAGATGTGCGGGCACAACTTAGAATCTCAAAGGATAGAGATCTAACATCCAATCATCGTCAAAGTTTCTCTAATAATGTCAATCGCATCAATGCATCCTGCAACTAGTCGCTAACATGCTATAAACAATATCTTATTGAACATAAGAGACTCTTCTAGTTAGATCAGAAAGTGGTTTTCCTCCAACACACGAGACCAAGCAGATCCTGCAGTTTCTATGATCCAAGAGGATGGCGGCAGAAACTTTCATCATGAGCAGCAGTAGTGAGCTGGCCCTGCCCATAGAACTGTGCTGATTCAGTAATGATGGATAAGTTGGTGACTTTCAGCTTCCCATCACAAAACTGTGTACTAACACTTTGGTGCAAAGCTGAGGTCAGGCATTCTGCCAATAGTAAACAGAATTCAGCCATATCCCCCTTGATCAGACTCATTTCCAAAGCCTGATATTGTTGCCAGTTACATCTTCTCAGTCAGAAGACAGTGTGACCTGCTCCCAATACGCAATACTGCATCAAATCAAGATTTATGGTGAGCCACTAGGGATTAATTCCCATTTCTTGCAAGCCTCCTCTCAACAAGGGCAGACTTCGACAATGAAATTCAACATTTATTTCAGTGCACCAGTATTGGCTGTAGGAGGAACAGAGTGTTTGATTACAAAGACCTCAAACCACCAAGCTCATGGTGTACAGGTCAGGTGTGTTACCAACCCTCCCGTAAACACTGGACGCATGTACAGCAGACACCTCAAACTCCCTCATAAATACGACCTGTGAGGCCTTCACAAAATAATGCAAATCCACTGGCAGGATAGGCATCCAATATCCATGGTTTCTCTCAGGTCAACATCCTGGGTAATAAAACATTAACCATGGCCACTCAGCTAGATTGAATGGGCCACATTAGTCAGATACCGATACAGAAAATTCCAGAAACGAGCTTCGCCATGGCAAGCGGTTAACCAGAAGCGCAGAAGTTCATCCTTGAAGCCTCTATGAGAAATGAAATATCCCCACTGACTCGTGGGAAACACTAGCCCAAACCAACTTAAACTGAAGAAGAAACATCTACAAAGGTGCCAACCGTTTTGTCTGTATCCAACAGGCCCAGGTGAAGGCCGAGCACAAACAGTGGAAGGAGCATCTGAAAACATGAGCTTCCCAGCTCCCACTCTCAGCAAACACTTCCTGCCCCACCATTAGCAGGGCATGCGGATCCACCATTAGACCATCTAGTCACCTCAGGACCTACAACACGACGATGGAGGAAAGCCGTCCTCAGTCCTGAAGACAATGGGGCTCCAAAAGAGACCAAATAAAGCAAATGGAATTAGATCAAAGTGGTGAAAGCAAGTGAGAAACCTTTGAAATGAAAATTGCACCAAAGTGTTAGTACACAGCTTTCTGGCAGGAAGGTGAGAGTCACCAACTTATCCATCATTACTGCACCAGCACAGTTCTATGGGCTGGAGACAATGCAGTGGTTTACAAAGATACTTTCCAGGAAATGATCATCATGAGCAAAGTGGCCTTTTTCAGGTCAATGGGAAGAGTTTGATGTCTTTCCCTGAGGCAGATTTAATCAGTTAATCAGGCAGGGTGGTTCCTCTCTCCAAGGCAGATTTGGCGGTGGGGAACGGTCACACAATCAGGTGGCACAGGGTGGTGATAGTTGGGAGCCCCTTCCTTACCACATTTACCCTGATTAATTACACAGTGGATAAACTTTGTACCTCCTTGGTCATGGGATTCACCGGAGGCAGGAGAGTGACTTATCACATTGGAGCCTGTAAAAACAGACCTTGCCAGAGATGCTTGCAGGTATTTTTTTGCAGGGACTGGGGTCACCTTTCATTCAAAGACACTCAGTCAAAGAGCCTGACATTAGGAAGGGGGTTTCCAGCAAGAGCTACTCCCTTATTGTTCATCCCTGTCCCACACCCATCACTCACCTGTGCCCAGTTCCCTTGGCGAGCCTGGGGATTGATCTTGTGATTACCCACAGCAGCCATTGTTGTTGTTGCCAAGCAATGAACAGCTGCCTGCCTCTGATTGGCTGACAGCTCCAAGGGCAGGACTAGGGGCTGGGATTTACACGCTGGGGTCTTTAATCCCAATGACAAGTAGTCCTTTCCAAAAGGAGGAAATAGGTGGGGGGCCAGCAGTCAAGATGCGTGTGTCCTGCATTAAATATTGCCCACACTGACTGACATGCTAAACATTATACTTGATGTTGTTTTACCTGTAACACACTATACGGTATAATTATAGCAAAACGACCCTTAAAACAATGCATTTCATGTTGTAATACTGTTCAGGAACCTCAATGCCAAGTTCTTACTCATTTTTACTCCTTTTTCACAGAGTGAACCAAGAGGTAAATTACTGAAAAAATAGTTGATGGGTAGACTTGCTCTTAGTAGTAATTTGATACTTTAATGCTGAGCCTTTCTACTAAAAGGTGCAATTAATATTTAATTGTTCTGCCCGCAAGTAATGTTCCTCAGATGTTAAATGTAGCCAGAAGCTTAAAAGTTAATTTGTTATTTTAATTTTCCAAAAATTGAACCACTTCATAAATTTCCAAAATCTGATCTACAGTAATATTCAGTGAATGTTGAACACAGAGACACCAGGGGTGTCACCAACCACAGTTTGTTAGGTATTTTTTGTTATAATTATATCGACATGATTCAGGAGGGAAGTATTTTGGCATAGCTTACCTGCATGGGTTAGCTTGAAGGGATGAGGCCTATTTTCCATAATTAATTCTGAATCTCATGTTGACTAAAGTTGTTAAAAATAGCAAAGAAAGCTACTATGTTGCCCCATCTTAACAAAACAAACACGATCTGGTAGGTTTTGGAGAGTGAACTGATATTTTCTGTTAAATTTTAGGATAAAACTGAGGAAGAGAATGAAATCAGAAGGAAAGTCAACAACTAGGAATATATTTGATGGATACAATCTCTGTCATGGACATAATTTGTAATCGTTTATAGTCAATGATTAAAGTGTTTGAATATGTGATGAGTCAAATGTTTTGTCCCAAGTTAAATTTTCCAGCAGCAGGTTTTTGTGAATTTAAAAATAAAGATTACTCATTGCCACACACTTGCCAGAGGTTTATTACATCTCTCATATTATAATACAAACATAGAAAATAGGAGCAGGAGTAGGCCTTTCGAGCCTGCTCCACCATTCAATATTATCTTAGCTGATCATCTAACTCAGTAGCCTGATCCAGCTTTCTCCCCAGACACTTTGATCCCTTCAGTGGTAAGAATTACATCTAACTCCTTCTTGAAAACATTCAATGTTTTGGCTCACCCACTTTCTGTGGCAGAGAATTCCACAAGCTCACCACTCTCTGGGTGATGAAATCTCTCTACTTCTCAGTTTTTTAATGGCCTACCCCTTATCCTTAGACTGTGACCCCTGATTCTGGGCTCCCCAATCATTGGGAATATCCTTTCTGCATTTACCCTGTCTTTTAGAATTTTATAGGATTCTAAGAGATTCATCACCACATTCTTCTAATTGAACATAGTTCTGACCCTACTGAGTCTCCTTTCATAAAATAGTATTGCCATCGCAGGAGTTAGGCCAGTAAACCTTTGTTACTCTCTCTCACTAGTCAGAACATCCTTCCTCAGATAAGGAGACCAAAACTGTAGGAGACCAAACCAAAGCTCCAGGTGTGGTCTCACCAAAGCCCTGTACAATTGCAGCAAGATATCCCTACCCCTGAACTCAAATCTTCTCACTATGAAGGCCAACGTACCATTTGCCTTCTTTACTGCCTGCTGCAATCTCATGCTTACTTTTAACAACTGGTGTGCAAGGACACTGAGGTCTCAGGTAACCTCTCCATTTCCCAACATTGTTTCTTTTTCTTAGATAACCTCACATTTATACACCTTATACTACATCTGCAAAATGTTTGCCCACGCACTCAACAACCACATTGAAGCACCTCTGCAATCTTGTCATAGCTCACCCTCCCACCCAGCTTTGTGTTGCCTGCAAACTTATCACACATACAGATCGAGAAAAAGAACATGATTACAATGTGGGATGATTTCAGTCCCTTTCATATCAGACCCGTAGTTTCCTGGATGAATTGATGCTGAGGTTAGTGTGAAGGGCTTGTAAAGCAGAGGATTCTTGTTTCTGTGAGGCTTCCTACAATTGGTCGGGTGGTCAGCTCTCAGATGAATCCGTTGTTGGACCAGGTCAGGAAAGGAAAAAGGGAAAGAGAAAGAGTTCACCCACTTTCAAGGAATAATTATTTTGTCCTGACTGTATAGACGTCATGAAACAGATTTGATGCCACTCCAGATGGTAACTTTCATCATGTTTCTGATCCAGAACAGCTTTGGTTGTTACTTTTAAAAGGCAGAGAACTAAGTGGGTGCCTTATCCATATGGCCTGTCACATGTGTAAACTCTTTTTCCAAATAATATGTTAGACCAGTAAACACCTTGTGTTGTACCTTTGCATATTTTGAAAGTCTAAGACAGGCAAGGTCTTTGTATTGGACTTGAGCAGTCATCACAGTAAAATTACATTTTGATTAAATCTATTTCATTTTAATCTAGTATCCATTGAGGTTCAATATCTATTGTCCATGTTCTAGTAGAAAACAAAGTTGGCTGGTATATCATGATTCTGTTGTTGACAGCACATCATTAATAAAAGTATACATGAATTCTACAAATGGCGTAATGATTTGTTTTTAATGAGTTATTTACTCAAATTTCAGGACTGTCTGCAGCTGAATTCACCAAAGTTACACGAAATCTTGTCAGATATCTTGAAAGCTTTTCATTTCAATTTTAAAAATACAGCTTTAAAATTTGTAATTTACCATGCCTGTACTGGAGACAGAAACATAGGAAATAGGAGAAAGGGTAGGTCATTTGGCCCATCAAGCCTGCTCGAAAATTCACCTCAAACATGGCTGATCTTCCATCTCAATGCCATGTTCCACACTACCTTCATATCGCGCGAGTTGAAATCTCATGTTATATCCATCCGTTTCACACTGAGCTAGCAGCATCCTCTGTGAAATGTAACAAGGCTCACTCAGTCTGACTGTTTTTAGTGGCAATGTTCAATGCCGCTCAGCAATAGGGGAGTGGACTCTGAGGCTTTCAGTAGGTCACACAAGACAGTTCAGATGTCACTGAACTGGAATTCAAAGAAAGCAGACAGAGACCCAAGGTCAGGAAGAATGTGAAGGGGACAGAGGCAATGCTCCATGTTAAGAATGCTGAATCTTAGCTGACCTGCAAGGGAGGCAAATGAATTACATGAGTTCAGTTTGATTGGAGGTTTGAGAGAAGTACTACAGCAATGTGTAGCTGCAACTCAGGAAAGTCCTAGGAGAAAGAGAAGCAAGTTAGATGCAGAAATAAGATGCATTGCTAAAAGGCAACTAAACCACGCTGTCATTGGAGATCCAATAAGAAGTCAAGAGAAGTTGAGTACCTTTGTCCTGTTAGAACTCAGGCCAATTTCTAGGAATTGTGTAGACAGCTGGGTGTTGCAGTGAAAACTGAGAAAATGTCCTGGAGATTGCAATGGTTCCCAAGTAGCCAAGTGTCACTAATTGGTCCCACTAGCTGAGAGTTCAGATTGAAAATTCATGAGCTATGTCTACTTGATGCATCTGAGCAAGATGGGAACTCAAGAAAAAACACAGGGAAAGTTTTAGCTTGGTTAAGCTAGCTGCTGGCAAGAAACTGGAGTTGCGTCTGTGAATATGTATTATTGTGCAGTTTTCAGAGTCCACTGATGTGCGGACCCAGGAACGAAGATGATTGACTAGAACAGGAGCAATAATTGAGCCAGTCAACTACAGAAAGGCTCTTGAGGCCACATTCAAGTTTGTCAAAGTGAAAAATTTATAATCCCTTAAATAAATTTGATAACCTACCATGTTATTTACACGGAGAGAATTACTGTGAAATCTTTGGGATCTGTCTTGATCACGTTTGCTGTGCACTGTGAGGTATTTGATAACAATATATTGCTTATATTTACCACATGTTAATTCTGGTTTAATATATACATTGTGCATGTATTGTCAATAGCGTTGTTGATCTAATGTTGATGAGTAAAATTTATTGCAGTTGGTTCAAAACTATGGAATCCTGTGGCTTTTCGTAAATTCCCTGTATATCACCTTTTGCCGACCCAAAAAATAGAAGGTTCTGGTTCCTAAGTAGACTGCAACATTCATTTGGTGACATCTCCTGGGATCATTACAAAGTTGGAAGCTTGGTATGGGATTATAACACTCTTGATACCTTTAATTTCTGGAAATATTGATTTCTGTCTTGAATATACTCAATGACTGAGTCTCCAAAACAAGTCCGGAGTAGATAGAAAAATAAATTGTTATTTGAAAGGATAGTCGAATCAGAAACTCTCACAGCCTCTAGGGCTAAGGGCTGAGAGCTGGAAAATGGGATTAGTGCACTCACATTATTAATAACATATTAATAAATTATATAGTAATAATCATGTACTAATAATATAATATTAATAATTAATTATATTAATGTATTAGTGTAGTCAGATCCTCGTTGGCCGGTACACATTCAGATATTTGCAGACCAAAAGGAGTCTACAAAAATTCTAAAGATTCCCCACACTCTGAGTGAAGAAATTTCTCTCAGAGAATCCCTATAGTGTGGAAAGTGGTCATGTGGTCCGTTGAGTCTGCACTGACCCACTGAAAAGCATCCCACCCAGTCCCCCATTGATCTCTATAACCCAACATTTACCATGGTAATCCATCCAAATTGCACAGCCCTGGACACTATAGGACAATTAGCATGGCCAATCCACCTAGCCTGCATGTTTTCGGACTGTGGGATAAAGTGGAGCACCTGGAGGAAACCTATGCAGACACAGGGAGAATGTGCAAACTCCATACAGACAGTCGCCTGAGGCTGGAATCGAACCCAGGTCCCTGACGCTGTGAGGCAGCTGTGCCAAATACTGAGCCACGATGCTGCCCCATCATCTGTCACCTCTGTACTGTTTGACCAACTTCTTATTCTGAGGCTGTACACTTTGATTCTACCCCATCTGGGGAAACATGCTTCGTATGTCTACCTTACTGAGCCCTGTAAGTTTGAGTGCCTTAATGTCTTAGTTCATAGAAAGCTGCTGGGATTGGCACAGTGTTCGCTAAATACTCAAGACCAAATAAAACTGGATTGTGTTTTGGTGGGAGATAGTAGGAACTGCAGATGCTGGAGAATCTGAGATAACAAGGTGTAGAGCTAGATGAACACAGCAGGCCAAGCAGCATCAGAGGAGCAGGAAGGCTGACGTTTCGGGCCTAGACCCTTCTTCAGAAATGGGGGAGGGGAAGGGGGTTGTGAAATAAATAGGGAGATAGGGGGAGGCAAATAGAAGATGAATAGAGGAGAAGATAGGTGGAGAGGAGACAGACAGGTCAAAGAGGCAGGGATGGAGCCAGTAAAAGTGAGTGTAGGTGGGGAGTTAGGGAGGAGGTAGGTCAGTCCAGGGAGGACAGACAGGTCAAGGGGGCGGGATGAGGTTAGTAGGTAGGAGATGGGAGTGGGGCTTGAGGTGGGAGAAGGGGATAGGTGGGAGGAAGGACAGGTTAGGGAGGCGGGGATGAGCTGGGCTGGTTTTGGGATGCGATAGGGGGAGGGGAGATTTTGAAGCCTGTGAAGTCCGCATTGATACCATTGGGCTGCAGGGTTCCCAAGCGGAATATGAGTTGCTGTTCTTGCAACCTTCGGGTGGCATTGTTGTGACACTGCAGGAGGCCCAGGATGGACATGTCGTCTGAGGAATGGGAGGGGGAGTTGAAATGGTTCGCGACTGGAAGCTGTAGTTGTTTAGTGCAAACCAAGCGTAGGTGTTCTGCAAAGCGGTCCCCAAGCCTCCGCTTGGTTTCCCCGATGTAGAGGAGGCCACAACGGGAACAGCGGTTACAGTGTGTCACATTAGCAGATGTGCAGGTGAACATCTGCTTGATGTGGAAAGTCTTCTTGGGACCTGGGATGGGGGTGACGGGGGAGGTGTAGGGGCAGGTGTAGCACTTCCTGTGGGTGCAGGGAAAAGATATCTCTGGCAACCACCTAGAAACCGATATCCATTTCAAATACTTGTGTTTTGGTGGGACTTTTTTTCACTTTCCAGATTTAACAGTCATAAATTGATAAAAGGATTCAGTGTCATCCTGTTTTGAAAAGTATTTCATGCTGTTGGTCCAGTTGGGGGTACAATAGATTGGTGTTGCAAAATATTGTGGCACTGGTTTGTTTTGAGTTTCTGACAACAGTTGAGTTGTTAAATAGATCTGGTATTTAATGACTTTTAGCAGAAATGATAATGCTCATGCAGCTTGGAATCAGAGCCAACCCTGAATCAGGAGAACCAAGGTCACTACAGTGGTCTGAAATACCTTAAATAGATTCTAACGAGCATGCAGTTAGAGGTTGGGTTCGGAATTGGTTTGGCAGAAAATTGGTTGTAATGAAATATTTATTTTCTGGATATTTAAAATATGCTTTAAACTACTTTAAATGTCTGTTTGAGAATTATTTCTCTTCCTTTTATTCTTTCATGGGGTATGAGTGTCACTGAAACAGCTAACACTTGTTCTCCTTCCCTAACAGTTTTTGAACTGAACAGCTTCCTAGTCCATATCAGAGGACAATTAATAGTAAACCACATCGCTACCAGTCTGGAGTCAGATATAGGGCAGAGCAGGTTGTTGTAGGTATACTCTGCCTTTAAGAGTGTTCACCTTTAAGAATGTCATGTGTTGTCCGTGTACAGTGCCTGGCAGTTAGTTTGCTGTGGGTTTGCAAACTGCACAAAGAAATCAGTTGGTTTGCTGTAAGTCAGAAAACAAGTTAATTTACAGGTAAAACACAAGGCCAGTGTTCTTAACCACGCTACAGTGCATGAGACAATCCTCAACATCTTTGTTTGGTTCAGTTTTGGATAGTGTTGAAAACGGAGCTTGCTGGTGAATGAATAAATCCCTATTGAGAGGCCAGTTTAACATGCTTGAGAAATACGAGTGAATAGCATGTACATCAGATTGATACAAACAAGGAAAGGTCAAAGGCAGATTGCCAAAATATCCTTACAATTCCAATTTAAATTTGGCATACAGTAGATCTCCTAACAGAATGTAAAATGTTTAAATAGCATTCAGAGCTGTAGCTTCTAGATTCAGGCACATCCAATGCAGGAAAGCAGGCCATTAAGATTTGCTTAGCAATTGGAAATGAAGATCTGCACAGATTTAACAGATTAGGATTAATAGCCAAAACAGTGAAAGATCCCCAAAAGTTTTGGGACACATTAAAAGACCAATTCAGAATCAGAATAAACTTTTGTATTCATCATCTACAATTCATGTCATTTAGACAGAAGCCTACAGAATCCTTAGATCACTTTGTGAGTCAATGCAGGGAAAAGGGCTCAGCAATTTTCATGTGGGCAGCTCGCAAATAGAATTATTGCTTTGGGATCACATTCAGCCCCATGGAAACTTTTCAGAATAATTCGCTGATCAAACCATTGACTTACAGCATTAAACAAGTTATTAAAGGATATACAAAGTTATGGTCACAGGTTGACAAAGCTCACAGCTCCCAAATACAAACGTGACAATTAAAGATTGCCACAATCATAAGAACATCCAAACTTAGCAAGACATGCAGAATGTGCAGCTTTCTGCATGCACCAAGGAAGTGCCCAGCTTTCAATCAATTTTGCATTGCATGTGGCAGGGAAAGCCATTGACAAAGGCAATGCACTACAGCAAAGGCTGTTGAACCGTGCACTGACCCAAACAAAGCACACATAGGGAATATCCTCACAATATAATAAAGATCATCTAGAATTCCACCTGAGGTATATACACGAAGTGTTTAACAAACCAGAATCTGACAATGTACATGAAAAGATAGAGTGGAGAGCACATTTCACACTGTCACTGTCAATCTCATGCAAAACTTCAATGTCATCATACCATCCAAAAATCCAAATTCGCTTTCCTCAGATGAGAGACTACTTGTTATTGGTTAAGGTTAACACAAGTGCAAGTGCCTATTTACTAACCCGGCAAATTGAGAAAAACATGTGCCCACAGGTATGAAAAGTTACAATGAAACCTACAAATGTAAAACTTTGAGAGTACAACAGTTCGCTTATCCCATGTGTAGGATCAATAGAGCTGGGGCACAATTACAATCAATTGGTCTGGACGTCTCAGATGTTCTACATTGCATGCTGTGACTTTATATTAGTCACAATCCATGGAATGATACAGAGACATGATGCACATTGCAGCAGATTATTCAAGAAACATTTGCAGAATTGAAAGTGCAAGAAGAATGGAACATATCAATTTCATTTGAATTAGTCAAGTCAAATGACTCTCTGCTTTTGAGAGAAAGAAATGTAAGTTCAAGAGGAAATGGCTGAATCCGAATATGAGATGACTATCTCTGAGATGAAGAAACCTGTAGAGGACACCGCAGATCAACTCAAAAATATGAACAAAGAGCTGAAAGATAAAAGAAACAGGTCACCTAAAAGATAGTAAGAACTGCCAATGCTGGACCAGTTATGATACAATGTTTACGTATCTTCACATCAGGAGGGAGGGAGTGACAGATAACATAGTGTGGAGCTGGAGGAACACAACAGGCCAGGCAGCATCAGAGGAGCAGGCAAGTTGACATTTCAGGTTGGGACTCTTAAAACTCTTTTTCATCAATCCAAGGAAAAGCTTGCTAGTTTACAGGAAAATTTGGAGCAACTCACACGCACAACAAATTAAGCTAAGCAGAAGCGGCCACAGAACCGCCCGTCTGAACTCAAAGCAATATTGAAGATAATGAGGGATCTACAAAAACATATGGATATGCACAACACACACAAAACAGAGCTGCTAATTACTCAAGAGACAGTCCTCACAGAAATTAATGATTCAGCAATGGTGTTCTGGTGAAAGAACTCAAGCAGGACAGACAGAAAAACAAACAACCACTGAAGCAGCAACTAAAAGAGGTCCAAATTTCAAAAGAAACAAAAACAAACATAGTTGACGAGGCTGTACAGTTGTTAGAGCAGGCTAGGAAGGAGAAAGATATACTGGACCAGCAGAAGGCTACAACTTTGATAAAATTGGAAGTATCAAGCATGTAAAACCAAAAGCTTTCAAATGAGCTCTTACGGAATGAAGAAGTAACTGTGAAGAAGATTTGAACCAGTCAAAACTGAGAAGCAAGATCAGTAGCTAATCTGAGGCAAAACTGGCTGTAGTGTGTCAGAATATGTAAATTCTGAGACAGCAACTACAGTCCATGAAAGAAAATCTTCATAACACAAACTAGAATGGCTGATCATATAACTGATGTCTACAGAAATCAACAGAACCTCCAGACAAAGTCACTATCATAAGATCTGGATGTATCAACAATTTACCTATGTTATAGAGACTCATAGGCTTAGTTGTTATTGTAAATAGTTAAACTTTAGTTTGGAAAGGAGGTGGGTGCTGTATGTGCATCTTGCATTTATGAGAGGTCACCATTAATTACCCTACATCCTCTGTGCATCCAATGTTGTGACTCAGCCTGTCAGTTAGCTTGCAATGGGTTTGCAGGTGACACACAGAGATATCAAGTAGGTTGCTGTCATGGCTGCTTCACAATTTATAGCGTATTTTCCTGTTTTACATAAACTAGCCCTCAGAGTTAATCAACTACAGAGAAGCGATTGATTACTTGACCATTATCATTTACATGACATGGGTAAAGACAGCAGATTTCTTTCTCTCAGGACATTAGTGAACCTGATGGATTTTTTTTTTACATTAATTGATGATAGATTTATGGTCATGGACACTGCAACTGCTTTTTAATTCCAAATCTGTGTCAATTGAATTCAAATTCAACTACTGTCATGTCCTCAGATCATGCATCTGGATCTCTGGATTATTGGTCTAGTAACATTATCACAACACTACTATCACCTCAAAACTTTGATTTTTCCTTAGGCTTTAGCAGCCTCAAAAGAGAACAGTAGACTTACAATGATTTTTCAGTTGTTACTTGGAGCCTCCATGCTGTATAACTGAAATCCCTGTTTCTTTCAGGTAACAGGCCCTTTTAAAATTCTAATGAATGTTCTACAACATATATAGGATCCTGATTTTGGACAAAGCTGGCTGTCATGCATCCTCTTTATAAATGTAATGGAAAATTAGGCTGAAAATTCTCGTAGTGATAAGTTTACATTAACTTGTAGAGGACAGGCAAACAAGAATACTTAACAAAAATAACCACAACCATAATTTCTGGATGTAACCCTTCCTGTCTATGCTCCCTGCAATAAACTGAGCTAATTAATAAAGGGTTTTACTTTTAATAATCAATGGCTAGTGAGTCAATAATTTCTATTTTACTGGAAAAAATGGCCTGAACCGTCCCCATCCTCTGCCACTCTCCTCTGCCTGGCCAAACTCGTCTTTATCCTGAACAACCTCTCTTTTACTCCTCTCACTTTCTTCAGGTCAGAGGGGTGGCCATGGGTACCCACATGGGCCCTAGTTATGCCGTCTTTGTGGGGCACATGGAACTTTCCCTTTTCAGTCTTATCCCAATCCACCAACCACAACTCTTTCTCTGCTATATTAATGATATCATTGATGCTGCTTCCCTCTCTCACCCAAAATTGGAAAAATTTCTCAATTTCGCTTCCAATTTTCATCTTGCTCTCACCCTCACCTGGACCATCTCTGACTCCTCCCTTCCCTTCCTCGACATCTCTGTTTCCATTTCTGAGGACAGGCTGTCCATTAATATCCACTACAAACCTTCTGACTCCCACAGCGATCTTGACTACGCATTCTCACACCGTGCTTCCTGTAAAGGCTCTATTTCAATTTCCCATCTGTTCTGATGATGCCAGCTTTGACAAGGCAGCCTCTGAAATACCTTGCATAAGCCCCACTGGAGCTCCACTATTGTGCTATATAAAACACACCTTAACCCAATGCAAACATTTGGGGGTCAATCTTAACCAAGGTAGCAGCTGAGAAGACAAGAAGATTTGACACAATGCTGATTTCACACCCCATCAATCTTTATCTATTGACTTCAATGCAGAATAAATCAAATAGCATGTGAAACCAACACTGTACTTGACTAAGTCAGTTTCCCCCGTTTGATGGGTGTAAAAGAAATCAACATTACTCCTGGGCCTTTCCACCTGCAAGTGGGTTAAAATTGCCTTCTCAATCTGTGCTTCCAATCGGAGATGTTCTCAGTATACAGTTACCTTTTCACTGGTGTACATCTATTTAGTTATGTAAAATAGTCAATAAAAATTGATTTTCTTTTGGACTGAAGTTGGCCAATTTTTAACAGCTCAAATGAACTTGCATGCTGACACAGACCAAAGGCTTCAATTCCACTAGAGTAGAATTCTCAATAATATTCCCAGTCAGAAACAGCTACCCTGCATATAATGAATTGGTACATGCAACTGGGTCAGGTATTGTCATCTGGTTAATGGAAGGATGTAGCAGTTTGTAATCCTGGAAAGAAGTGGTAGCACAACAGGGAATGGGCAATGGTATAAAAATCTTGTTCAAAACTAAGTCTCTCTGCTTAGAGCTAATTTTGGATGAAGGAGAAAGATGGGAGAATGGCATGAAAGAAAACAAACAGCTGAGAATTAGTCAGCGTGCAAACTTTCCATGTAAACAGCATGTACTGTTAGATCAGAAACGATCCCTTTTATAAGATTTGAAGGCTGCTGTGTTTTATTACTCCAGTGCACCAGCTTAATTATTATGTCAAAACCAAAGCTTCCTTGTTCGACAATCACTAGACTGATTTTCAGACATTGTTGCTCGAGTGGTCTCCACATGGGAACTTTGAGGAAATTCCCTGCTGTGTTTCCGATATCAATGGTTCTCAGACTGGAGACTGCAGGGCACTAGGGCCCCATTCAGGTTTTCCAATATATTGGAAGTGCAAATTGTGGGCATCAGATGTAACATAGTGTGGGCTGGGAATGCAAAAAGAGAGACAACATCATGAAAAGCAGGTGTACCTATCTCAGTGATACCTGCAAATAAATATTTGCTGTTAAAAGGTATTATTAGAACACACTCTACCTGCAGATGACAATATTATAAATAATATTTAATATTAAATACAGGTGTACAGGTGGTAACTAATCCATTGGAAAAGGCGACCTTCAACTAAAAATGTTGAAGAATCAATCCTCTGTATTACTATAGAGACTGCACTGCAGACATACTTAATTGGCCATAAAGTGTTTTAGGACATGCTGAGGTCCTCTACGGTGCTACGTAAATGCAAGTTGGTTTCTTCTGGCTCTCCCTTGCTACATGTATTTATATTCTGCCTCTCTTGCCAACAGTTGCCGGCCAGAACCAGCTTTATTGAATCTGACAATTGTTCAGAATATTCATGAAAAAGAAACGTCTCTGCCACTGCTGGAAGAAGGAACTTTGGGCAGTTTACATATCTAATTATGATCAGCAGCAAGGACAACATTTGCCTTTGGCTGCAATTTTATATGCAAATTCTTCAATTGTGTTAGTATTGTCCATCACACTCCAAGTACAATGGCTTAGACTGTGAATACAATAGTTGGTCTGTAATTGTTGCAAAGTTGGGTAGAATATTTCTGGATTGGAAGGCAGGACGTTAGAATTTGATATTTGCAAAATGATGGGGGGGGGTCGGGGGAAAGAGTGTGCGGTCCCTTTAAAAGATGATGTGCTTTTTCTTTGCTTAGAGATTCAAACAAAAATGTCTGTGGGTTTGTATCAAAAGCTGTATGGTTAGCAATCCAGGCAGCAGTATTGTCTTGTTAGCAATGCAACCAGTTTGAATATCAGCCAATTAATTTAAACCAACCATTCAGAAACTAAAATCAATTAAATTTAAATCTGATGGTTTTGACAACATGGGTCCAATCCTATTGTAAGAAATTGATATGTCATCAAGGGTATAAAAGAAGAGGGCATTTGAAAATCGGTGTGACAGCAACTGCCATCTGATAGAGTTAAAAAACATCAGCTCTAAAGAGAAAATTACTGACTCTCATAGAATTCTCTAAGCTCTCTGAGTAACCATCATCTGATTAAAGGTACAGCGGCACTCTTAGCTGATATTTCTGACACAAGAATTCGACGGAGAAAGGTGTTCCTGACTGAAGATCAGCGGAGAAGGCACAGAACATTCTGGTAGATAGATCCTGGCTATAATTTTGAGAGACTATATTTTAATTTTTTTAATTATTTTGATTTATATAAGTAGGACTTGCATTTTTGGAACAGTATACCATTAGAATTTTGTTTTCTTCAGGAATAGTTAGTAGTTAAGGGGAATTGTTTAGTTCGTTAACAGTATGGTTAATTTGTTCACTGTCAGACTTAGATAAATAAATTGTTGTTTGTTGATGGTGGAGTGAGTGAAAGGGGTTCATTTCATTTAACCACTCCATTATGATAGTTTGAGAGTGAGAGGCAGGTCATACCACTTTTCACACTTCTTTTAAAAGATTATAGGGCAAGGCGAGCGTCTCTGGGTGTTTCGGTTTTAGCTATCAGCTGGGGTAAGGGAGAAGGTGTGTGGCAACCTCCACTTTATAACAGATTGGCAGCTTTTGTCTGGGAGCTGAACTGATCTGAATGGATTTGGACAGCTTTGAACAGATTTGGGGTACGAAAGGTCGCAGCACATTTAAACAGACTTGGGGATTATTGTCAAGACCAAAAAACAGAAGCTGCTGAAAAAGCTCAGCAAGTCTGACAGCATCTGTGAAGAAAAATCAGAGCTAATGTTTCTGATGAAGGGTCACCAGATCCAAACGTTTACTCTGATTTTTCTTCACAGATGCTGCCAGACCTGCTAAGCTTTCCCAGCAGCGTCAGCTTTTGTTCCTGATTTGCAGCATCTGCAGTTCTTTCAGTTTTTATTGGGGTTTAGTGTCCTAGATTTTAAATAAAATTTAAGTGAGAAGTAGGAAATGGCTCTTAACATTGCTAAAGAAGTTTTGGGAGTCGAAGATGCTTCCCAAATTTGCCAAGAATGTTTAGAAAGACAGAAAATGGAGAAAGTTTTAGAATTAGCAGACAGGCTAGAATTGGGTTTAAGTTGGACTAAGAAGAAAGCTGAAATATTGATGGAGTTAGCCAAGCATTTAGGTGTATCAGAGAAACAGTCAGGTGCAGTGGAGTTAGAAAAAATTAAATTGCAAATCAGACAATTGGAGTTAGAAGACAAAGAAAGGAAAAGAAGATTCCTAGATAAACAAAAAGAATAAGAGAGTTTGAACTTTGAAATTTGACAATTAGGCGGCAAAGTCAATTTAAAAGGATGGAGATGAAGGTCGAAGGTAGACTTAGTGAGAAGGAAGACGATAATGAGCAAACCCATTGTAGGCAAAGACCTGGCAGGGATATACACAAATATGTCAAAACATTACCAAACTTTGATGAAATAGGCGTAGAAACTTTTTTCATTTCCTTTGAGAAATTGGCTAAACAGATGAACTGGCTAGAGACTGTGTGGGTAACGTCAATTCAGATCAAGTTGGTAGGCAGGGCTAGTGAAGTGTCTGTACTGCTGTCAGAGGAGGTGTCAAGAGAATATGAAGGAGTAAAACAGGATATTTGAGCACCTGTGAATTGGTACCAGAAACATATAGACAACAGTTCAGAAATGCAAGAAAGGAATCAGGTCACACTTATATCAAGTTTGAAAGAATTAAACCGAGCAACTGTGATAGATGGTTGACAGCCTTAAAGATAGAAAAGACATATAAGGATCTTAGAGATGTTATTCTGCTGGAGGAGTTTAAAAACTCCCTTCCAGAAATGATCAGAACTCATGTTGAAGAACAGAAAGTTCAAACAGCAAGAGCTGCAGAGATAGTGGATGAATACACCATAATGCATAAATCAAAATCTGATTTCTGACAGCAATTTCATTCTGTGAGGAATAAAAGTTGGGAAAGAGGGAGATCCTTCAATGAAAAACAAAAAGTAGATCACACTGGAAACTGTTTACCATGTGTGAAAAAAGAAACCCAAGAGGATGAAAAAGAGGAGAAAGGCCTCATGTGTTTTCACTGTAATACAGCGGGACACACAAAGTCACAGCGCTGGGGGATTTAGAGAGGCACTGGGAAAAGGACGTGGTAAAAGAGGCTAAACCAGTGGGATTAATTGAGTTACTGAAGGAAATCCCAACAGAAGTCATGGAGCTGCAAGAGAGAGCACAGCCTAGTCACAGGCTGTAAAGTAAGATAGTGCTCGATCTCTTCAAAGACTTCACCTCTGTCGATAAAGTTTACTTAGGAAGAACAGGGGGAGATAGTAAAGAAGTTACAATATTGAGAGATACAGGAGCTGGTTAGTATCAAATAGTAAGAGATGAAAATATTTGCTCTCCTTCTGAAATGTTGCCTGAGACAGTGGTAATCTGCAGAATAAATAGAGAGAGATTTAGCATTCCCCTGTGTAAGATAAGACTAGAAAGTCTAATTAAGACTGGGGAAGTGACAGTGGGAGTAATTGAAAGAGTGTCTATTCCAGGAATACAGTCTGTTCTTGGAAACGATATAGCCGGATCAAAGGTGGGAGTGATGCCCCTTGTAGCGGAGAGGCTGAAAGAAAACCAGGGAACTGAGGAGTTGGAAGAAAAATACCCTGGAATTTTTCTGGACTGTGTGGTGACAAGATCCCACAGTCATAAGTTAAAGCAAGAAGGGAAAGCCAAACAGAAAGACGAAGGAGTCTAGGTCCAGTTAGCTGTCCCTGTTTGATGAAATGGTAAAGGAAAAACCAGCAGGTAGAGGATCAGGCAGAGTTGTTTAGTTCTGAAAGACTAATGGAGATACAACAAAAAGATGGCACAATAACAGATTTATGTCATAAGGCCTACTCAGAAAAGGAATCAGAGTATATTCCAGAATGTCATTATCTTAAGGATAAAATTTTAAGGTGGAAATGGAGACCTTGGCAGGTAAGTGCAGATGAGAAATGGGAGGAAGTTCACCAGATTGTGCTGCCGGTAGGGCACAGACAGGAAGTATTATGGGTAGCACATGAATTACCTGTAGGAGGTCATCTAAGAGTGAGGAAGACTCAGGTTAAGATACAGAAGCATTTCTAATGGCCTGGATTACATAAAGATGTGGTTGAATTTTGCCATACCTATCATACGTGTCAGATATTAGGAAAGCCACAGGCAGTGATAAAACTAGCGCTTTGATGCCAATTCCTGCATTTGAAGAACTTTTCACACGGGTTATGATCAATTGCATAGGTCTCCTCCCTAAAACCAAAAGTGGTAACTTGTATTTGCTAATCATAATGGATGCATCTCAGGTTTCTGGAGCCATGATGGACTGGGGTGGACAAGGTCATAAATCGCACACCACCAGGTTATAGTGCAACAGGTTAATTTGAAATCGCAAGCTTTTGAAGCCTCGCTTCTTCTTCAGGTGTTAGTGAGAGAGGTGGCATCAGATGCAGAATTTAAATGTAAAAGATCAAAGGGTCACACCACTGATGAGGATGTATTAAACAAACCTAAGATGCTGTTAAATCAGTTAGAAGGTCTTAATTGATTAATACGCATATGTAAATCCCCCAATTTCTTTCAAGTCACTGCCCTGAGAGAATTAAAGGTTTTATCAGTGTAAAGAAGAGGTAACATTTTAGGTCATACAATGTATGTTAGGTGTGAGGCCTGGTTTAGAATCGGATTGTGTTTTGGTTTGGAGTCAGACTGGTTTTATTTCTAAAGTAGGAATTTTATAAAATGCTACATTGACTGACTGTTGGTCCATTCTATTTTGTTCAAAAAGCACACAATGTATCTGCAAATACAAATGCTGGAGGTAATTCTATTACTGAATGCCAAGAGAAAAAATGTTGTGGAAGAGTTGCTTGCTTTCATTACCTGTTATGGCCTACCCAGGGAGATTCAATCAGACTAAGGGTCCAATTTTACTGCCAAACTATTTAAAGAAGTCATGGATAGTTTAGGCATCCAACACTTTAACCAAGCGCATACCATCCCAAATCCTTGAGGGAAGGAAACTACCATCCTTACACAAGAATAGTTAGTAGTTAAGGGGGTATTGTTCAGTTCATTAACGGTTCAGTTAATTTGTTCACTTTTTTAAAATATTCATGCACGGCTTGAGGACATTGCATGCTAGGCAGCATTTATTGCACATCCCTAATTGCCCAGAGGACAGTTAAGAGTCAACCACATTGCTGTGGGTCTGGAGTCACATGTAGGCCAGACCAGGTAAGGATGGCAGTTTCCTTCCCTAAAGGACATTAGTGAACCAGCTGGATTTTTCCAACAATCGACAATGGATTCATGGTCGTCATTAAACTCTTAATTCCAGATTTTTATTGAATTCAAATTCCACTATCTGCCATGGTGGGATTTGAAACCAAGTTCCCAGAATGTTATCTGGGTCTCTGGATTAACAGTCCAGTGATAAAACCTCCCCTTCATGATAGAGTTATTTAAATAAATTGTTACTTGTTGATTATGGAGTAAGTGAAAGGAGTTAATTTCATTTAACCATTCCATTATAACAGCTTGAGGGTGAGAGGCAGGTTATACCACTTTTCACACTTCTTTTAAAAGATTATAGCGCAAGGTGAGCCTCTCTGGGTGTTTCAGTTTTAGTTATCAGAGGGCAGTGGGGTCGACACTTGCTTTATAACATATTGGGATGTTACAAAAAGACTACCTTCTAACTTTATTTCAAGTTCAATTCTTCTCTGTTTTAGATTCTCTTGTGGGCATCTTGACTTTTGTCAATTCTGTTCAATAAGCAGTTATAGAAACCTCAAAAGAGATAATTGTAAGATAGGGCCAATTTTCCTTTTGATTTCCAGTCATTCTTCCTATTCAACCCATCCCCTCAACAATTTTGTTATTATTTGAAACTTGGCCAGTAGGAAGTGCAAAACATTAACCAGATGGACAATGAAGTCATCGATTGTTCAGTATAAATGGGTTTCTCAAAGCCTGTGCACATTACTTAACAGAATGTTTCAATAAAGCAGTTATATTTTGCAGGCAATCTCCAAATTAAAAATTCAATGTTGCAGGATTCAACATGGATTCATGTAGTTGAGTATTTCAGTTTGCATTTTCTGAGCAGTGGAGTGACTTCCTTCAAACAACTGTTTATGAATATCCACAGCATTCCTTTCTTCATTCATGCACGTTTGGAGATTTGGACACAAAGGCTTTGTATATCAGAGCTGCATGTGGGATATTTTCCCACTTACATTGACAGAACCAAGCACCACAGATGGGGAATAAGGCTCTCTATCATTCTTCAGCTCTGCATCTGCTTCACAAATGATGAAAGGCAGCTCCCAATGGATTCTTCTCAACTCACACATCGATTGCTGTTAATGGAGTGTCACAGGAATAATTTTATATTGCACTGTCACAAGCATTAAACCAGCTAATTTTCATCATTGTATGTTTTTTTAAAGACATCACAGCAAGGATAGGAGACTTGCAGTTTGCATAATTAGTTAATAATACATGTCTCCCAAACAAAACTGAAATTTACTACAGGACCTAAAAAGATTTCTTCAGAATGTTTCACTTGTAGATGCACCTTGACAGACAGATGAATAAACAGGGAATAGAGGGATGTGGACCACATTTAGAAAGGCAGTATGTGTTGGTGCATTCTTGGAGGGACATAGGACCCGTTCCTGTACTGTCCTTTGTTCTAAAATCAAAATAAAATAAACCATACCAATTTTTGAGGTGTTTCAATCTTGAGATGTTTCTTTCAAAAGAGCAAACAGATTTCTTTCTGAAATTAATGAGAGGGTTTCTTTTAAAAAATAAAGACATAAGTGGGCATCTTGTCCAAAGCAAGCTTTCCTCCAACTCAGCTTGTTCTTAACTGGCCTCTCTCTAACTGAACCAATTAGACGAAGCATCTCTCTAAGCCAATCACTGTTCAAAAGAAATGCCACAGGGCCCTAAAGGCGAGCACGCAGTTGCCACTAGTCACCCGACTTAATGGAAGCCTTGTTTAAAGAGAAATCTCTAAAGTCCACAGTGACCTCTTCCAATAAACTATTTTAAAGAAACCACTCCAGGTATTTCGAAAAGACTTGAATTCAGTCAGTTTCCCACAATCCATGAAAACTTAAGTACTCCAAGCAATATGAAGTTATAAAGTGGTTTCCCGTCAGCTTTCAAAAAAAAATCATTTCCTTAACGGAAACATATCTAACAGGAAAAGCAAGAGCAGGATAGCTAATGAGGAAAGTATTACATCAAAAGAGGAGGCTTATAAAGTTTCTAAAGTATTATGTCAGTGTGATGATTAGGAATATTTTAGAATTCAGCAGAGGACATAAAAATTGACAAAGATGGAGAAAATAGAATATGAATATAAAATAAGAAGAAAACAAAAATCTATTTGTGTGTATAAAGAGAAAGACTAATGTGGATTCATTACAGGCAGGAGAAGAGATTTTATAAAAGGAAATAGAGTCATACAGTACAGACACAGGCCCTTCGGACCAACCAGTCCATGCCAATTATAATCCCAAACTAAACTAGTCCCGCCTGCCTGCTCCTGCCCCATATCCCTCCAAACCTTTCCTATTCATGTACCTATCCAAATATCTTTTAAGCATTGTGCCCACGTCCACCACTTCCTCAGGAAGTTCATTCCACATGCGAACCACCCTCTGTGTAAACAATTTGCCACTCATGTCTTTTTCAAATTTCCCTCCTTTCACCTTAAAAATATACCCCCTGAGGGAAAAGATACCTCCCATTTACCCTATCTATACCTCTCATGATTTTATAAACTTCTATAAGGTCGCCTCTCAACTTCCTATGCTCCAGTGAAACAATTCCCAATACAGTATGTCTGCCTTCACAGAGGAAAGCTGAAGTTTCCCCGAAGTCATCAGGGTTCAAGTGTCCAGTGACAGTACGGAACTGAAAGAAGTTAGTAATAGTGGAAAGGTAGTACCGGAGAGATTAATAGGACTGAAAAGTTGACAAATTCCCAGGACCCGATGACATTAACCTTACAGCAGTGTTCTCCGACTTCTTTAAGTGCAGATCACTTTCTGAATTTAAGTGCAACCCAGGATATACCCTGAATAAAACAGAGGAAAAGCTGTGTATCTTTAATGCAATATAAATCCATAACCAAATTTATGTAATTATTAATTTGTTCTCCACTCACCAAATCTCAATGTGACACCTGTACTTGCACATTAGTGTCTTGTAGTTTGGGTTGTAGTTTGAGGTTGCTAGTCATATACAGTCCATCAAAAGTGGATGTGATATTTGTTCTTGACTACCTTCCTTTGGGAGAATGCTATCTCACAGAGGTATGTGGAATCAAAGTAAGTTCTCATCTTAAAAGCTCAGGATGATAAGAGTAGGTAGTTTTCTCTGTTTATGAGTCCCCAGAAATTGCTGCTCCTTGATCGGAGATTCAGCAATTATGTGTAAAATCATCTTCATATCAAATCCATTACTACTCTAAATCAAACACTTGATGGAATTTGATACCCAAACCACCCGTGTCTAACTGAAAGAATGAATTTGTAATGATTGTTCCATCACATCTAATTTCTGAAATCACCTGCTGAATTCCTCTAACTTCGTCAGGTGTACATAGAAGTTTTCCAGGATAACAATTTTTCTGAGTTTACCCAATTCTTTTTTCCAGACTCAGGAACTGTTGCAGTGTTTTATTTTTCAATTGGGAGGACCACAGATCCAATTTCAATTTAAATACATTCACAGCACTGATCAAAGTCTGTCTTTGCCCTTCAGTTCACAACTCAGCCTGTTCAGTTTTGACATTGTTCAATTTCAGCTTCCTTACAGACACAATCACAAATTGTCCAACAGTTCAGTTCACACTTCATTCCTTGGTTTACTATGCATTTGTCAGTGTGTTGTTCCAAATTCCTTTCAAAACCTTTCAATATACTTTGGGGACATGTAAGGCAAACACTCCTGTCTTTTAAAATTTTGAACGATAGTTCATTTCCCGTTCTGTCTGAAAGTTGTACGTTCTGTTTCTTTTCAGATAGCGCAGGCTTATCACACGTCATTATTGCTTCACCTTGGTGTCACTCTGCTGCTGATATTGCAGCCTTGGGATCTGCACCCTCTACAATATCCAGAATGTTGCTGCTGCTTTCAAGTTGTGGAAGGGAGGTCACTTCTGTAGTGACAATCTATTTCTGGGACCCTGTTCGGCTTACCTTGCTTAGGTATGGGATATAGAGCAGCAGTACCCATAATTTGTATGTATCGAGCACAGACCTTTCAGACAAGCAGCCAACGAACCTGCAGGTCCAGAGAGAACAAGCAGAGAAATGGGACTGGCTGAACTTCTCTTGCAGAGTTTGTATGGCCGCTTTAAGCTGAATAGTCTCCTATTTTTCTGGAATACCTCACACATCAGTTCCTAGTGTATTTGTTCATTTGTTTGCACTGCCCTCGCAAGACTGACCTTACCCTGCAGTGATAGTCCATCTGGACCAAACTGAAACATGATGCAACAAGTCGACAAAGCCTGTTAGATCATTAATTTTCTTTAGGCACATGGCTTCCAGAAGCAGAACTCACACAGTGGCACAATGATCGAGAAGCACACAGCAAAGGAATGCAAGTGGGCGGTGAGATTGACCATCTGAGACTCTGCAGTCAATCAATCAGGATCTACGTGTTGGAGACAATAGCCCGAGAATGTTGAAACAAGAGGCTACAGTAAAAAGTGGAAAAATTGGTGATCATCTTTCAAAATTCTATTAATTCTACCACAATTCCTGAAGATTGGAACGTTGCAAATCTAACCCCACTATTTAAGAAATAAGGGAGAGAAAAAAAAACAAGGAACTACAGACCTGATAGCCTGCTGCCTATAGGAGGGAAAATACCAGAACCTCTCTCGAAGAAAGAAGTCGTGCTTCAATTGTCCAGAACAGTATTGAGACTGCACCTGGAGTGTTGAGTGAATTCTGGCCCCCTTACCTAAGGAAGAATGTACTTCCCACAGAGGGAGTGCAATAGAGGTTCACCAGATTTATACACGGGCTGTGGGACTGTCTCATGAGGCGGGATAGGAGGAGACTGGGCCTGTATTCTCTGCAGTTTTGAAAAGTAAGAGCTGATCTCAAAGGAACCTATGAAATGCTTAAAGGGATAAACAGAATAGATGCAGAAAGGATGTTTCCCCTGGTTATGGGGTCTAGAAATAGGGGACACTGTCTCAGAATAGAAAGCAAGTCATTAAGGCCTGAGATAAGCATGTAACTCTTTACTCGGAGGGTAGTGAATCTTCGAAATTGTTGACCCCAGAGGGCTCAGTCATTGAAATTAGACAGAGACTGACAGATTTTTAGTTACTCAAGACATCAAGGGATATGGGAATAAAGCAGGAATATGGCACTGAGGTGGAATGACCCACTCATGCTCCCATGTTACTCTCTAATGACTTCAGAAATGCAATTTATTCTCCAGCTTCTGAATGATCGGATTGGAATGCAATAAAGGATTGTGTCAAACGTGGGATGATTTTATTCAGATTAAAAATTATACCATTGTATCAGCTATTTCTTAAACATACATCCTGTTTGTCATTGTATCTAAACAGAGAGAAGTTGGAGCTTTCATATTGAAGTAGTCAACAGCTAAATACAAAGAATAGCACTAATATCTAGTGCATCACATAGAGGCAATGCATTGTCATGTGAGGATTTGTGCACATTACATCAAAGGATATTAACGTTTTGTTGCACATGTCCACAAAAAAAAAATCAGTGCACACTGCTGCTACTATCTGCTAGAAGAATCCAGAGACAGCACCTACCAAATCTACGACCACTACTGTCAGAAGGACATGAGCAGCAGATACATAGGAACACTACAGCATCCAAGTTCCCCTCCAAGCTACTCACCATCCTGACTTGGAAATATAGCGCTGCTCCTTCACTGTCGCTCAGTCAAAATCCTGGAACTCCCTCCCTAACAGCATTGCAAGTCAACCTACAGCAAATGGATTGCAACTTCAACAAGGTAGCTCACCAACACCTTGTCAAGTGTAATTAGCAATGGACATGTATGTTTATGTGTATAAATATGTAACACAGGATACAGGGCTTTTGAACTCACCGAGTATGTTGGAACAATTCCCCAAAATACACTAGCATCATATCAATTTCTTCCTTTAAAAATTAATAAATAGAACTAAAAGTCATGAGGATACACGTCATGGAGACATTACTGCACCAAAAGAGGCCATTCAACCCATTGAAGCTATGCTGATTCTCTGTCTGGCCATCCAGTCAGGCCCTTTCTCTTGCTCTATTCCCATAGCTCTGCAATTTGCAAGTTTATTTTCATAAAGTCCTTCTTCTGAAGATTCAGATTGGATTCAAAACATTAATTGTTTCTCCTCAGCTATGGCCAGACAAGCTCAGTGTTTCCGCCATTTTTTATTGCAGATATGCAGCATCTGCACACTCTCGTATTATTCCGTTTCTTGTTTGCCATTTTATAGTCTCTTTGTGTCTTTTGACCCCAAGGATCCTTTGCTTCTCTATTGCATTTAAACCAACTACTGCATGATATGAGAGATAGTAGGAACTGCAGATGCTGGAGAATCCGAGACCACAAGGTGCAGGGCTGGATGAACACAGCAGGCTAAGCAGCATCATAGGAGCAGAGAGGCTGACGTTTCGGGCCTAGACCCTTCATCAGAAAAGGGGGAGGGGAAGGGGGTTCTCAGGGACCGCTTTGCAGAACACCTACGCTCGGTTCGCAATAAACAACTGCACCTCCCAGTCGCGAACCATTTCAACTCCCCCTCCCATTCCTCAGATGACATGTCCATCCTGGGCCTCCTGCAGTGCCACAACGATGCCACCCGAAGGTTGCAGGAACAGTAACTCATATTCCGCTTGGGAACCCTGCAGCCCAATGGTATCAATGTGGATTTCACAAGTTTCAAAATCTCCCCTCCCCCTACCGCATCCCAAAACCAGTCCAGCTCGTCCCTGCCTCCCTAACCTGTTCTTCCTCCCACCTATCCCCTCCTCCCACCTCAAGCCGCACCTCCATCTCCTACCGACCAACCTCATCCCGCCCCCTTGACCTGTCCCCTTCCTAACTCCCTACCTACACTCACCTTTACTGGCCCCATCCCCGCCTCTTCAACCTGTTTGTTTCCTCTCCACCTATCCTCTCCTCTATCCGCCTCCCACTCTCTCCCTATTTATTTCAGAACCCCCTTCCCCTCCCCCTTTTCTGATGAAGGGTCTAGGCCCGAAACGTCAGCCTCTCTGCTCCTATGATGCTGCTTAGCCTGCTGTGTTCATCCAGTCCTGCACCTTGTTGTCTCACTGCATGATATATTTATGTTATAAAATTCATTTATGGGATGTGGGCACCGCTGGCTGGACCAGAATTTATTGTCCATTCCTATTTGTCCTTCAGAAGGTGATGGCGAGCTGTCTTCTTCAATCGCTACAGTCCTCGTGCTGCAGATAGAGACACAATATCAATTGGGTTGGGGGGGGGGTGGTCAGGGGGGAGGTGAGAGAGAGAGAGAGAGAGCGAAAGAGATATTGTTCCAGGGTTGTGAGCCACTGACACTGAAGGAACAGCAATATATTTTCAACTCCAATTGGTAAGTAGTTTGTATGGAAACTTGCACATGGTGCTGCTCCCATGTATCGCTCTGCTTGTCCTTCCAGATAGAAGTGGTCATGGATTTGGAAGTTGCTGTCTAAGGAGCCTTGGTGAATTTCTGCATTGCATCTCGTAAATAGTACACTCTGCTGCTACTGAGTGTCAGCGGTGGAGGAACTGGATGCTTGTGGATGTGGTGCCAATCAAGTGGGTTTCTTTGTCCTGGATAGTGTCAAGCTTCTTGAGTGAGATGCACTCATCCAAGCAGATATTACATAATGTTAACCTGTTTACACAGGAGAGCACTTTAACATTTAATGAAGAAAGGATGGTACGTACATTCTGTGGCTTTAATACATCAGGAATGAGATCTATAATCTATGAAAGCAGAATGGTAAGGCAGTAACTGAAAATCTTGACCATTTTCATTGTTATTTAATAAACTTGGCTTTTGGAATGCTTTATACAAAATGTCAAACCGTTTGATAGCAGGGATATATTTAACAAGCAGATTCTAACATGAAGTAAGTGGAAAAGGTTCTCTACTTTCCCACCGATTTTCTCCCCTCCATTCTCGAAGCTGTTGAAGAATTGCTCAGATCTGGCTCCATAGGCAGTATATAATACCCCACCCAAACAGCCCCACTGCATGTGTGAATATAGACAAGAAACAGTTACAAGAATTGGCTTTATTGTCACATGTACTCATGAGTACAGTGAAAAGTTTACAACTTACCACTTCCAGCACAACGTACCCAGATACAGATTGTTAAGTACAAATTCTTAGGGGAAAAATAGAAAAATAAAGAAATACATAGTCCAGAAATAAATGAGAAAAACAGAGAATAGAGGCCAGGAGTCCGAGTCCGAGTCCACACTGAGGCCGGGAGTTCGCTCTGGCTTTCACCCCGGACATCACCGTTGTTGCTCAAGGACAGGAGACATAAAAAAAAGACAAAAAAAGAGAGAAAAGAAAAGTGGACAGAGCAGATTAGCTCCAGCTCAAGAGTCCTACTCTGCTGCCATCTTGGAGACATTTTTCTATCAGGAGTTAGAGATATCAGAGCTGAAACCAAGCCTGACCTCACTCAATTGAATACACATACAAATGTAGGCAATGATATGGAACGTTGTCTGGAAATAGAAAGGCTATTTTCCTGAGAGAAACTCAGAATCTTTGACCCTATACTGAGGTCTATATCAAGGTCAGCTAACAAAGTTCATGTTGAGGATTGACGGTGATATTTTCTGACTTCTTTCACAAACTGAACCATAAGGAAGGTCTTGTGCATTAAGCTCGGCTAGGAAACTAATATTCAAAATAATTACTTTAGATGCATTTACTGAGTTTTAGTAACCATTATAAAATAAGACAACCTCTTTCACTGGTATTCTAATGCTCAGAAAAGTCACACATTTCTTGTCAGCCAAAACTACTAAGACTGTGATCGTGCTTTACATTCCCAACTATTAATGCGATGTTAATTCACACAGAATTACGTGTGATTTCCAGCAGAATGGTGTTAAAACAGCACCAGAAACACACATCTGTGGGCTGCTAAATCAGGCTGTTAATCTTTGTGTAAAAGCTGCATTAAAATTTCAGCAACATGTAGAGTAGCTGAGTAGTGTACATTATCTCCCAAATCAGTATCATGACAAGAACCTAATCATGGACGTTTTAAATACAGCTTCATGAAATAATAATTAATTAGGTTGGTGTGACAATGTGGTGCTTTAAATTTCACTGTAGCAAAATGTGGAATTAAATCCAATAAATATCAAAATTTCTCAATTATTGCTAGAAATAATGGCCATATAAAAAGCCAAACCAGCCCAAAATTCAAATCATCTGAAGAAAATTTGCCGACTGCCCGATTTAGGCTTCAGCACAGCTTCAGTCCCACATTACAAGGGAAAGTGAGATTGAATGCCCTTGCCATTTGAGTAAGTGTGGCATGAAGGAGCCCTAGCAAAACTGGAATTAATGAGAATCAGGAGGAAAATTCTGTTAGTTGAAGTCACACCCGGCACAAAGGAAGATGGTGGTAGTGGTTGGAGTTCAGTCATCTCAGCTCCACGGCAATTCTACAAGAGTTCCACAGGGTAGTGCCCCAAAGTCCAATCATTTTCAGTTGTTTCATCAGTCCCTCCATCATGAGGTCAGAAGTATGATGCTTGCTGATGATTGCACAATATTCAGTACCATTCACACCTCCTCAGATACTGAAGCAGGCCATGTTCAAATGCAGGAAGGCCTGAACAGACCTCCAGTCTCACTAGTAGCAAGGTCCATTTGTGTCTTATAAGTTCAGACAATGACAAACTCCAACAAGAGAGAAACTAACCATCGGCCCTTGGCATTCGATGACCTTACCGTCGCTGAATCCTCCACTACCAACACCCTGGTGGTTACCATTGGCCAAAAACTAAACTGGATCATCCCATGTAAATACTGTTGCACCAAGAGCAGGTCAGAGGCTAAAGATTCTGCAGTGATAACTTGCATCCTGATTCCTGAAAACCTACCATCTACATGCACGAACTAGGATTGTGCTGGAATACTGACCATTTGCAGAAGGACTGCAGCTCCAACAACACTCAAGAATCTGGACACTATCCAAGACAGACACCTCATTTAACATCTTCAACATTCAGTTCCTCCACATTGACCCTCTGTCACGGCAGTTTGTACCAACTACAAGATGCACTGTGGAAATTGACCAAGGCTCCTCAGAACCTTCCAAACCTGCAACTTTTACCATCTAGGAGGACAAGGGCAGCAAATGTCTTGGAGGATAACCAATCGACAAGCTTCCTTCGAAGTCACTCACATCCTGACTTGGAGATATATTCCCTCACCGTTGCTGGGTCAAAACTCTGGAAGCCCTATCGTGACAGCATCGTTGATGTCTCCACTTCCTAAGGATTGCAGCAGTTTGAGTAGGCAGCACAAACCAACACTCCTGCTGGACAATTAGATTGTGGCAGTAAATGTTGGTCCAGTCAGCAACAACCACATTCCATAAACAAATTTTTAAAAATGCCTGAGCAAGGCACTCTGCTGTACCTAGTTTCGATACGGAGAGACAGGAGTCAATAGGTCAGCATTTTCTGAACAATTCAGACGCTCTTTTACCCCACTCCTGGAAGATTGGAGCACTGTCCTTTCAAAGCTCAAGCGCTCCAACATTGCAACCAAGCTTTTTTGATGAAAGATGTCAGAAATATTAACCCCAATTCTCCTCCAATGAAGCATGGTCTGAGAATTAACTGACATCTGCTCTTTCTGACTCCTAACTTCCTTAAACAGGCACAGCCATCAGCACTTCCTCCTAACTTTTCAGATTTCTAGCAGCTGCAGTATTTTGCCTTTGTTCAAGCTCTCAGTGGGAAATTGCAACAGACAAGTGGGAACTGAATAATTGGCCTTAAACAGAGAAGTAAACATCTAAAATGTGTTCTCCAAACTGCCCTGAAGCAGTGGCAGATGATTCTAAGTGTTGCCAAGTTCCTGATCGTAGAGAACGTGCCAGGAAAATATTTAAACATTAACAATTGTAACAAATATTGCTGCCAGTCCTGAGTGTGGCCTCGCCCAACATCTGAGTTGGAATAATTGAATAGCTTATTCAATGTTTGCCTTCACTCAACCGGAAATTCATCAAATATGTTGGCACTCATCAAGCAGAGACAAAGCATGCCGTTTGGACGTTGGTCGCATTCTTCAGGATTTGCTGTGTACCTAGGCGATCAGAACTATTTGGCTGAAGATCCACTTTAAATGGGACATGATTTGCATTGATTTTCCCGCACTTGGGAGACAGTGGCTGACGAGTGAAAGGACACATCGCCTGTGAGACATGATGATGCTCAGTGGCTGTAGCGGTTTGGCAACAAATGCCAACACCAAAAGCAAGCACCCACAACGACACCCATACACAGCACCTTTGGCAGAACCTGCTTCTCACAAATTAGTCTCTTCGGCCATCAGCAGAAATGTAGCCTGTGAAGTTATCGTGTCCTCAATGGATTGGATTTGCTACATGTCCATCTTCTTCTGCAGAAGGATAACATTATCCTATCTGATCTCCGATCACTCAGTACAAGTTAGGGATCAGTTCCTGAAGCATTCCATAGCCGTACCACACCAGATTGTCCATTTATTCAGCAAACCAATGGCTACCTCATTATCAATATTCCTGACAATGCTGTTAGACCAAAAACAGAAACTCTGATTTATGTTGTTTCGGGTTTCAGTAATGGAATGTATCTCAACAGCCTATAAACCACCACTTTCATACAATGCTCAAGAATCTGGCCACTCTCTCTCTGCTCCCTCTATCAATTATACTTTTTAGTTAGAGTCATATAGTTATATAGCATGGGGTCAGACCAGATATCTTAAATTAATCTAGTCCCATTTGCCAGCATTTAGCCCATATCCCTCTGGACCCTTCCTATTCATGTACCCATCCAGATGCCTTTTAAACACTGTAAGCAGCCCATTCCATACACGCACCATCCTTTCTGTGCAAAAGTCAAAAGTTGCCTCTTAGATCCGTTTTAAATCCTTCCCCTCTCACCTTAAACCTATTCCCTCTAGTTTTGGACTCCCCTACCCTGGGAAAAAGACCTTGGCAATTCACCCTATCCATGCCCCTCACGGTTTTATAAAGCTCAAAAGGTCACCCCCTCAGCCTCTGACGCTCCAGGGAAAATAGCCCCAGTATATTCCGTCCCTCCTTACAGGCAAATCCTCCGATCCTGGCCACATCGTTATGAATCTTTTCTGAACCCTTTCAAGCTTAACAAATCTTTCCTATAGCAGTTAGACCAGAACTGAACCTAATATTCTAAAAGTGGCCTCACTAATGTCCTGTACAGCTGCAACATGTCTTCCCAACTCCTACACACAATGCACTGACCAATGAAGGCAAGCATGCCAAATGCCTTCTTCACCACCCTGTCTACCTGCAACTTCATTGTCAAAAAACTATGAACCTGCACCCAAAAGCCTTTGTTCAGCAATGCTCCCCAGGCCCTATCATTAACAGTATAAATCCTGCCCTGATTTGCTTTACCAAAATGCAACATCTCACATTTGTCTAAATTAAACTCCATCTGCCACTCCTCGGTCCATTGGACCATCTGATCAAGGTCCCGTTTTACTTTGAGATAACATTCTTCACTGTCCAGTATGCCACCAATTTTGCTGTCATCTGCAAACTTACTAACCAAACCTCCTATATTCACATCCCAATCATTAATATAAATGAAGAAAAGCACTGGACCCAGCTCCAATCCCATTAGCACATCACTGGACACACCACCACCCTCTGTCTCCTATCTTCAAGCCAATTTTGTATCCAACTGGCTAGCTCCCCTGGATTCCATGTGATCTAAACTTGCTAACCAGTCTACCATGCAGAACCCTGTTGAATGCCTTGCTGAAGGCAACAAAGATAATGTCTACCATTTTGCCTTCATCCATCTTCTTTGATACTTCTTCAAAAAACTCAATTAAGTTCGTGAAACACTATTTCCCATGCATAAAGCCATGTTGACTATCCCCAATCAGTTGTTTCCTTTCCAAAGCATGTAAATCCTGTCCCTCAGGATTCTCTCCAACAATTTACCCACCACTGACGTCAGGCTCACTGGTCTATAGTTCCCTGGCTTTTCCTTACAGCCTTTCTTAAATAATAGCACAATGTTAGCCACTCTTCAGTCTTCTAGCGCTTCAACTGTGACTATCAATGACACAAATATCTCAGCAAGAGCCCAGCAATCTCTTCCCTAACTTCCAACAAAGTTCAGGGATACATCTGATTAGGCCCAGGGTTATCTATGTTTATGTGTTCTTAGGCCTCCAGCACCTCTTTTTCTGTAATATGGACACTTTTCAAGACATCACTATTTATTTCCCCATGTTCCCTTCCACGTCCTTCTCCACAGTAAACACTAATGCGAAATAGTCGTTTAGTGTCTCATCCATCTCCTGTGGTTCCACGCAAAGACAGCGTCATTGATCTTTAAGGGCTCTATTCTCTCCCTAATTTCCCCTTTACCCTTAACGTATTTGTACAATCTCTTTGGATTCTTCTTGGCCCTATTTGCCAAAGCTATCTCATGTCTCCTTGTTGCCCTCCTGATTCCCTCTTAAATATACTCCTACTGCCCTTATACTCCTCTAGGGATTCACTTGATCCCAGCTGTCTATACCTGACATATGCCTCCCTCTTTGTCTTCACTGGAGCCTCAACTTTTCTAGTCATCCAGCATTCCCTGTACACACCATCCTTGTCCTTCACACCAATAGGAACATACTGTCTCTGAACTCTCGGCATCTCATTTTTAAAGACCTCCCACTTCCACCCATCCCTTTCCCTGCGAATAGCGTCCCCCAATCAACTTTTGAACGTTCTTGCCTAATACTGACAAAATTGGCCCTCCTCCCATTTAGAACTTTAACTATTAGATCAGGTCTATCCCTTTCCATAACTATTTTAAAACTAATAAAATTATGATCAATTGCCCCAAAGTGTTCTCCCACTGACACCTCAGTCACTTGCCCTGCCTTATTTCCTAAGTAAAGGCCAAGTTTTGCTCCTTCTCAAGTAGGTACATCCACATATTGAACAAGGAAATTTTCTTTCCACACTTAAGTTCCTCTTCATCCAAGCCCTTAACACTATGGCAGTCCTAGTCTACGTTTGCAAAGTTAAAATCCCCTACCATTACAACACTATTACTCTTACAGATGTCTGAGATATGCTTACATATTTGCTTTTCAATTTCCCTCTGACTGTTAGGGGTCTATAGTCCAATCCCAATAAGGTGATCATCCCTTTCTTATTTCTTAGTTACACCCAAATAACTTTACTGAATGTTTTCCCAGGAAAATAAAAATTTAGAAAACTTCAATACTTTTGATTTTTTTCAGGTTCAGACTCTGAAATTGAATAAGGTCAAGACGTTTTTCAGGCTTAGGTTTGGAGTCAAGTTTAGGATTTAATGAATGCAACTCTATCCTACTGGAATGACATTTGAACTTTGGGTTTCTGTTCTCCGTCATGTGGTCACGTAAATTCTGACCAGTTCCAGATACAGAGAGTGTAGGTGTCAAACAAGAATTTACTGTATACACTCCGTCAGTAAAACTGCTTTGCTTAGAACAATTCTATGTTGATAATAATAAACTGCAGGAAGCTGAAAACACCTCAAAGCCCAGAGGAAACAGCAGCATAGTTAAAACATGTTTAACCAGTAAAATACATTAGCAAACATCAGTGATGTTTGCAGCTCCCTTGGTGTCATTGCTGATATGGGTTTTTCATGTCAGGTATGATAGGTTCTCATAATTCTACACAAACACCATTCAGCAAAGCTTTTTGCATTGCTGTAAACTAGAGAACTCCTAAGGTTCACAGCTCTCTGAGTAAAAAGCTTCCTCCTCATCTCATACCCAAGTTGTACAGGAGCTTGGTTCGACTGCAACTGGAGTAGAGGGCAGTTTTAGTTATCCAATTTCAGGAAAGGTATAATTACCATGGAGGGAGTGCAACAAAGGTTCACCAGACTTGCACCTGGGATGGTGTGGTTGTCCTATGAAGAGATTGGCCAAACAGGGCCAGTATTCCCTAGGGATTCAAAGAATGAGAGGTAATCTTTGTAAAACCTACAAAATACTCAAAAGGATAGGTGGTGTAAATGCAGGTAAGCTGTTTCATATGGTTGGGAAGTATAGAACTGGAGTACAATTTAAAAATAAGAGGCTGATCCACATACGTCTGAGACGAGGAGAATTTTTCTAATCATTGCCCAAGGATGAGAACCTTTGAAATGCTCCACACAGAGGCCTGTGGATGCTCAGTCTTTGAGTATGTTTAAGGTAGAGATTAATAAATTACTGATTATAGGGTTATGTGGATGGGTTGGGTAAAAGGCATTGAAGTGTTTGATCAGCTATGATAATGTTGAATGGCAGGGTAGGCTCAATGGGATGAATGGCCTTCTCCTGTTCCTAATGTCCCAATAATAAGTGGGTTTATCCATTAGTGTTGTCGTCCACCCAAGAAATCTTTCAAAATCAAAAACCTGGAATTCCCTGGCTAAGGGCATGGTGGTTCTACCTGCAACACGTGGACTGCAATGGTTCAAGAAGGCAGCTCACCACCACCTTCTCAGGGGTATCTAGGGATGGGCAATAAATGCTGGCCAGCTGATGGCACTCACATCCCACGAACGAATTTTAAGAAGTCTCTTCCCTAATTGCTTCAGGCTCATTGTGCGTCTGTGCGATATCACTGCAATATCACAGTGGGTGGTGCTCATCACTTCCAGATACTAACCCTTTCGGTAAGGGGCCCATCTACAGTTGTGACCATCCGTTATTACAATAACAGGAGGTTGTTTAACACCATGTAAATTTACGCAGCAACAAGCATATTGTGCATGCCTGGGTCTGTCACTTTTCTGGATTGCTGTCACACTTCAGAATAAGGTACAATCAAAAGCAGTCATTTCAAATGGGTACAGCAACGTTGCCCTGCAATTATAAATGGCTCATAACACGAGTTAGACTACCTGCACATTCTGATTGATATCAAAAATCAAACTTAAATAAAAATATTCGAGCAAATAAATATAAGGACTTTCACTCAATATTTAGCTTTAAATCAATTTGGCTTCATCATGCTAAAGCATGACCTTAGTAGTGGCAAAATACACTGTTAAATATATTTTTATATTATACATTAGATTCTAGTTCTCTCTTTATGAAAAGAAAGGTAGTTATTTTCTGTTTCTCACCTGACACATAAGCCAGAAATTTGAACAAGGGTAACAACTGCCCAAAAAAATTAACTGCCCTCTAGTTAACTCTTAAGTGTTAGAAATAGCTATAAAGATCTGTTTCTGCCTAATTAGACTGCACTGGTCCAAAAAAGATAGGCCAAACCAGATTGGTAACTAAACAAACCTAGCCTCTAAAGATTAAAATGCTCAAACTCATCAAGGGAGACACATTATCTTAAAGGGAACCACTTTTCTATGAGGTTACAATTGTGTAACTACATAAAGCAGTCTGCCATGAAAAAATAACTCAGTACCACAAAATTGGTACAGATTCCAGACAATCATAGGTGAGATTAGTAGCTTAAGTAGTTGAGCATTAACAGCTAATAAATGATCACAAATCAGAATTACAGAGCTGTAAGTCATTCTCACTTCAGTCAGTAACTTGGATCCAAACTCTGAGATGGTGAATTGGCACAACATACACCATACTACCCTCTGGGCTGTCTGTTATTGACAGAACAGCATTTACTGCAGTTGTAGAGAAAGTCAATTTCCTTCAGCAATCCTGGACAACACAGAATTTCAAGCAGGTTGCAATGGATAAAATGCTGAAATTATAAAATCAAACTGAGTAAGTAGATTCAGTTAATCAATCACAGTATACAGAAGGTTAGAACCAGAATGGTTTTATTGCAGAAGTAAAAGCACTCTCAAATATACAAGGTAATAAATTGGGATTATTTACAGTAATAATTGATTTCTCTTGAAATCTTTTAATTCAGCGACACCCTGGGGACAGTATCAGTCTTGCAGGATGCAAAAAGACAGGAGTTTCAGTTCTTTTGAGAAGAATCAATATATTCCTTTCAGTGCAGAAGATATATGCACATATCTATATATTGTATTACAAATAAATGTTTGCCCCATCAGGGTTAGTTCAGTGCTCTTGTTGTGCCTGCACAGTTTGGCTGTTCTCAAATGCAATGGCTAATTGCTACAAGAAGCATGAACTCAATACATTGAAAAATTCAGGGAATAAGATCCATCCATAACACAATGGTGGAGTCTTTATCCCAAGAAATAAATGAATCAGGAGAAAAAAAGCA
>NC_063361.1:25611709-25643179 GCF_021869965.1 Rhincodon typus
CTGGCTTTAAAATTCACCTGGCTATAAAAAAATTATTGATATGGAAAACTGCAACAATGTCAATGTTTTTGGAGTCCATAACTACACTGATTTAACAGTTGGTTTCTGTGTAATTCTGTGGCAAACCAAGGATGACATGACTATCTCTGACGTGATTCAAGAGTGATTTTTTTTTCTTGTGATAATTATATCATTAAAATTGATACTGGCTGATAAAGGTAATATTTACATCCTAAATCCTTATCAGAAAAGTTAACACTGTTAATGGTGACTGAAAAGAATAAGGTGTATATGCCAGAATCAACCTGATATGGATTTAAGTTGTGTAATGTTGAATAATGGCAGTGCTAATCTGAGCTTTCTCTTGAAATGGCCGTGGGGCAGCTTGTTTTTTCATGTGAGAGTTTCATTGCAAGGCAATGAGAAATTCAGTCACTGCAAGCAAACAGGCCTGTCTGGTTAGTTGTGATTTAGCACCACTGAGATGCGCTATTTCCCCTTCAATTCCCTACTGACAGATCTCCACATCAGCAAGAAAAATGTTAAAGTTGAGCTTCTATTCCACTTACAATTTCAGCACGTGATGCAAATAAACTAATGTCAATCAATGCTGGGTCTCCTTTCCTTTGGGTGCTGTCTGTTCCATTATTTCTGTCCCAGTTAATTCTAATGTTGTTGCCTTACATCATTATTTATGATTTTTCCTGCTGTGATAAACTGAAGCAGCAAGCATGGCTATTTTCACATGTTACGTTGTTGGAACATGGAAATTTATTGGGCCGGAGATGAGCAATTTTGTCAATTGGCCTGTCTTTGTGCCAGAGAAGTCCTCGTGTAGCTCTATCAAATTCTTTTCAAAATACCTATCCAACTGCCCTTGGTATTTGCTGGGATCCCTGGGTGGTCAGTTCCATACAGTCACTGTCCCAATGCAAAGTTCCAAGTTTTTGGCTTTGACCTCTTATACAGTGTGGTGACGGTCTTCAGCACATTTTATCTAGTCCATACCAATAGGATATAACACACTATCTTCTCCTCCCAGTGTAAACATTCAAGGCTGAATTAAACAAATTTTTGATTAACAAGGGAGTCAAGAGTAACATAGGAAAAGCAAGAAAGTGGCATTAAGGCCACAGTTAGACAGGCATAATTTTATTGAATGACAGAGCAGGCTTGAGAGTTGAATAATCTACTTCTACTTATAATTCTTATGGTCTAACAAATTAAGCTAATTCATTTTCTTTCCTATAAGGGTAGCATCAACTTAAAATCACATTTTAGCAGGCTTAAATAACAGTGCTCTGGAATCAGGAATCTCCATTTACCAAAAGCCTTGGCTTTGAAACTAGAATTCAATTGACCATAATTCAAAGCTAATCAAAATATACTCTAGGGAATTGAGAGAAAGTCACTGCAAAGCATGTCAACTCAACCAGAAATGACAAGATAATGAGAGGGCTATGCAAAGTTAACCATAAAACGCACACAGAACACTGAAGTGGATTGCAAATGCACCTCTCATTCTGTGAAGTATGCTGCATTCCTCATTAGAATGCCATTTGCTTATCCCCTGACACCCCACACCACCATCCAAATTCATATTACGACTGAACACGGTTATTTCATATTTCATATTTGTTTAATTCAGCCTTGAATATTAACCATAACTCAGCCTCTACTGCTATCAATGGAAGGAAATTTCACAGACAAATGACTTGTTAGGAGAAGAAATTACTCCTCATCTCCATCTTAAATGGAAGATCCCTTATCTTTGAGCTGTGTCCACTACATATTCCTCCATTATGTCGGTGTCTACCCTGTCAAGCCGCTTCAGAATATTGTCTTTCAATGAGACCTGAAATGCAACCCCTCCACAATTGTAGCACTTATTTCTGAATTCTAGCCCATCATGTCCGCACTGGTTCTTTGAAAGAGCATAATGACTTAATACCATTCTCCTGTCTGTTCCCCATAACCTTGAATCTACTTATATTTATATAATTAACCAATTCCCCTTTTGAACACCTCAGTTGCTGTTTGATTGCTGTTATTTTTCTAAAGGCACAATCGTCTTTCAAGCCCTCCACCCAGTGTTGCATATTCTGCTATTTTAGCTGTCAAAGTAGAAACCTCCTAGCAACTGAAGTACAAGTATTAGCCTACCCTAAGGACTTCTAATACACAGGCTTATAAACTAGATTTTAAAATCCTGTTCTGCAAAGGCACAGTGTGCCATTCGTGATTTAACTGTGAGACGACTGAGCTGCCTGTCTTCTGAAATAGAAGCAAGAGAGACCCAACAGGTCAGGCAACATTTATGGAAAGAGAAACAAAGATGGGTGTTACAGATTGATGAGCTTTCACAAGAACCAAGTTGCTAGTATTTTCTGTTTATAATTGTGATCTCCAACATCTGCAGTGTGTTTCACTTTTTGGTCTAAGTTCTTGGCACTTCTAATCTTTTCTCAAGCCAGTGCTTTTTACTTAAATAAAAGGAGCAATAGGAGATATTCTGTAACAAGTGCATCACTGGTTAATGTCAGGCAAGGCCAAAGATAAGAGAATTTTTAGTTTGTATATGCATGTAAGCCATGTGATAATAGTGCTGGTTTTCCCCAGTGAGAATAAACAGCCTGTTTCCAGAATTATCTCATTGCCCTCTTCCCTTGCAGTCTCACAAAAACCAAGATCCCTGTGAGTTGCTCACAGTAATTCAATTGTCCTCCGCAGAATAGTTTAATCAAGTACAATGAGAGAGTCCTTACTCGGAAAATTAACTCCAAGGCATAAATTAGAGAAGCATGAATACATTTATTCAGCACACGGGGGAGAAAACAGAAGACTTTCCTTTTCAGATGCCAGGGTCTCACGGATTGCCTGCAAAACTGTTCTTCATGCCCAGTTTATACTTGCATTGTGCTTTTGCATTTCTTGTGAATCTACAGCAGAATCATAGCAACTTGTCCAGTGTAAACCAAGGTTACTGAGGAGGAGGGTGGGAGTGGGTAGGGGTTGACATGTCAGACTTGTGCTGCTATTTTCTCGATGGAGTAAACATTTCCATCACTTCACCCGAGTTGTGTCTGGTTGGGAAGCAAGGGATTTACATTAGCAAAGCTGTCAACACACACACGTTCAATTTCCAGTAACACTTACTGTGCTACCTCTTCCCTGATCTTGGTAGCTGTGCCTTAGATATAGGCTTGTTGTCTAAGTTGAGGCAGGTTTCGATGGGTGGGTTGCAAGGTAAGCAAGGAAACTCATTCACTGCTAAAGGAGGCAAAAACTCAAACCCCATTGGAGATGATATTATCAAAACCTCATCTACATTGTTAAGAGCAGCCTAAACTAAAAGTGGATGTTGAAAATCTGAAATAAAGTCAGAAATGCTGGGAGTAGAGAGAAATAGAGATCACGTCTTGAATCACTTATCACTTTTACGTGGAATATGACAGAGTTCTATTTGAATCAGTGTTATTCCAATTTTGCTCTTCACTAATGCTGCCAGACTGGATGAGAATGTCCAACACTTTGTTTTTAATTTAAAAGGACTCTGCAGCTTTGAGCGGGCAGTTTACCAACTCTTAATTCCCATCCTCCCCCATTGCATAAATAATTTTGAAATGTGACATTCTCTTTCAATCCAGCTAATCACAATGTTTGTGCTATTAAAAAGTTGGAATAGCAGTGGGTAAACTCCTAGGTTGCTGGATAACATAACAATATCACTCCAGAGGATCTTCATCTGGACAAGACAGTCTGACCTGTGTCCTTTTGGTAAGCTAAACACAAAGCATTGCAACAGTGGAATTTGTAAGTAGTAACCATAATAATTTACCACATAATAAGTACAGTAACAAAAAAGGTTAATACTAGACAGTCAACATGGCTTTGTCAAGAGTAGGTCATGTCTCGCAAATTTATTTGAGTTCTTTGATGAGGTGACACAGGCAGTGGATGAGGATAGTGCTGTGAATATTGGATTTTCTGCAAGCATTTGTTACAATGTCACATGGCAGGTTGGTTAGCAAATTAGAAACGTTTGGGACTTGATGGGTCATTGGCAGCATGGATTAGAAGTTGGCTAGAAGATGGAGAAAAGAGGGTAGGTATAGATGAGCATTTCTCAGTTTGGAAATGAGTTGAAAGTGGCGTTCCCCTTGCTTTTTCTGATTTTATATAAATGATTTGGAGATGGGTGTTGAGGGTAAAATTTCTAAATTTGCAGATGATACTAAGCTAGGGAGTGAATTGTTAGGATGGTGCTCAGTGACTTCAGAGGGACATTGACAAGTTGGTTAAATGAGCAGACACCTGGCAGATTAATTTCAATGCAGACAAATGTGGAGTGATGCATTTTGGTAGAAGAAACATTGAGAGACAGGCTCAACGGTACAACTTTGAGGGGAACACAGGAGCAGAGGGACCTGAGGGTTAACATACATAATTCCCTGAAGGTGGCCAGGCAAATTGAAACAGTTGTAAAAAGGTTACCTTACGTATATAAATAGAGGCATAGAGAATAAAAGCTAGGAAATGGTGCTACACCTCTACAAATCATTGGTCAGACCACATGAGTATTGTATTCAGTTCTGGGCACCTTATTTATGGAAAGATGTTAATACTGTGGAGAAAGTTCAAAGGAGATTTACGAGAGGGATTGTAGATACAAGGAAAGACTGGGGAAGTTAGGCTTATTCTCCTTGGAGTGGAGAAGATTAAGGTGTGACCCTATTGAGGTGTTCAAAATTAATGAACAATTCAACAGGGTAGAGAAGGATATTCTGTTTCTACGGATTGGTATATCAGTAACTAGGGGGTCACAATTTCAAGATTGTCAGCAAGAGAGCTAGGCATGAGATGAAAAGAAACTTCTTTACTCAGGGAGTTGTTAGGATTTGGAATACACTGTCTGGGAGAGTCGTGGTGACAGATTCTATTGGCAGTTTCAAAAGAGAGCTGGATATATATCTGAAATTGATGAATTTAGAGGGCTGCAGAGCTGGTACAGGCACGATGTGTCAAATGGCCTCCCTCAGTACTGTAACATTCTGTGATTCTATGATGATATGGAAGCACCATGAGTAAGAAAGGAAGCTATACAGTGGTTTCATCTCGAGGTTCACTCTTCATTTTGTGGTTTGGATGAAGCAACATGAAGTTTTGCAATGATTACTCATGAAATCGCAAACGTGCGCATGCATTGATAAGGCATATTTAACACCGTAAAATATCTGAAGGCAGTTTTCTGATGTGAGAAGCTCCATCCAGTTTAATGAGAACAGAGTTAAAATGGGAATTCAAAGCAATTTGTAAAATTGCAACTAATATGTTTACGACCTCTGCATCCACTTCTTTTCAGTCCCTAGGAGACTGGCAATTAGGTCCAGGAATTTGTCGGCTTTCAGTTCCATTCGTTTTCTCCAGTAATCATAGTTGTTTTAAGTTCTTCCCTCTCTTTTGGGTCTTAATTTTCAACGATATTTGGGATGCTTTTTGTGTCTTCTACTGTGCCATTGTTGTTGGCAATCTCTCACTAACTGTCCATCTCAGAAATTCCATGTTACTGGTAATGGGTTCAATAGGTCCTAGAGCTGCATCACTTGGTAGATGTTTTTGGAGGCGGAAATTGGTCCATGGATTCGGGATTACTGACATTCCTTTCTGAGGCTTCTTTTCTGTATTTTCTGTTGCTGACGAGTGTTCTGAATGAGTTGTGTCCCTTCAGACAGTTCAGAAAGCAAGTTGGTTTCTTCTGAGCAAAGGCTTCCCAGTTGTTTTTATCTGTGTTACGTTTCTGCAGAGAAGCCTTCAGGGAGTCTTTAAAGAGTTTTCTTTTATCTCCTTTTGTTTCAGTGCCTTGCTTTAGCTGGATAAGAAAGATTTGATTTGTCGATTGGAACACGTGGATCCTAAGCATGTAGCTGGCCCAGCGGAATTGGTTTTGGATGATTACGGCCTTAATGCTGATACTGTTGGCTCCATCAAGGATACCATTAGTAATACTCCTGTCCTCCCAGCTGTGGTGAATTGCCCCTTCTCAAACAGCATTGATGGTACTCAGTAGGGCTTTGAGGTGGTGCCTATATGTGGTCCTTGTTTCTCAGCCAAATAGAAGAATTGGGAGGACGAATGCCTTATATATATCATATTCCATTTCAGGAGTACATTTCTGGAGGATTGTGTTGGTTTGTCTTGCATTTCCTGACATCATGTAATTTTGTGCTATTCATTCACCTGTTTGTATTTGCTGGTGGAGGGCCCGCTCCTGTTTGCTTTTGAATGTAAAATTAGAAGGACATAGGCAGATAGAAAGGACATGTTTGTGCGTTGCTACGTGTTTGGAATGATGAAGTGAAATGAATGTCACGGACCACTGAGTACAGCACCAGCACTTGCATCTGAGTGCCACATGTCCAAGGCTCTGGCACTGTTGTCTGACCATGACTTTGGGTGACACCAATTACGCCAGTTTCCTCTTCTGTTGTCGCTCATCCAAAATTCTGCTCAAATTGAAAATTTGCCTGCTTTTTTTGGGCATCTGCCATTATTCGTGTGGATATCAAACAAATCAAGTGCGATGATGCTAACAGCTGGAATTCTCATTGATTCAGCTTCTGTTGGCCAGAGTATATAGTTAGGTCTGGAGCAAGACATTTGGTCCCCTCAAGCCTGATCTAGCATTTAATAAGATCATGGCAGAAACATGTGCCTAGAGGTGGGGCTCCATTACATTTTAAAGACTAGCATGTCTGTGGCCATCAATCACCAAGTGATTAGATGCTGCTGGGAAAGAAAATGGCAAATTTGAAATGAGTTTCAAAAAAAAAATTTCCTTTGATTGTTTACGAGTTCACTTTGTTGCAACCATAAGCCCAATGCAATTTCTTTCCTCCTCCCACTGTCCCATTGAAGCACGCTGTCCTGTTGTGCCAAAAATAATTCAATTGCCAACAAAATATGCAAGATTCAGCGCACATCTCAGAGGAGCACTTACTTGGCCAATAGAAGTAGCAGATATGCCTCAAAAACCTTTCAATCAGAAATTAGCTATACCTTTACATGTAGACAGTGTGAGATTTTGTATGAATAGGGGAGCAGTACCTAGCTAAGAAGGACTCCTATCATAAAATTTCCCAGTTTGGAAGTGCAGCTTCTGACTTCTACTTTGATAATAAAGAACCTGAGTGTTAACAAAATTACTTCTGGCATACGTGAAACCTCCTTTACTGAGATAAAGTATTAATTTTGGCTTTTTAGCATCAGTAAGGTCTCTGGTGTCAGATACATTTAACATGGATATAAGGCTATGACCATCACCAATAAGAGACAATCTAACTGCTGCCTCTTGACATTCAATGGTGTTACCATCACTGACTCCCTCACTATCAACAATACAAGGGTTGCCATTGACTAGAAACTCAACTGGACTCACCACATAAACACAGTGACTACAAGAGCAGGTCAGAAGCTAGATATACTGCGGTGAGTAGCTCGCCTCCTGACTCCTCGTAATCTGTCCATCATCTGGAAGGCACAAGTCAGGAGTGTGATGGAACATTCCCCACTTGCCTGATGGGTGCAGCTCCAATAACACTCAAGAAGCTTGACACCATTCCGTACATAGCAGCCTGCTTGATTGGCACTACATCCACAAGTGTCCACTCCGTCCACCACCGATACCTAGTAGCAGCAGTGTGGACTATTTACAAGATGCACTGCAGAAATTCACCAAAGATTCTTAGACAGCACCTTCTAAACCCATGACCACTGCCATCTAGGGTCGGAATCCTGGAATTCCCTCCCTAAGGGCATTATGGGTCAACCCACAGCACATGGACTGCACTGGTTCAAGAAGGCTACATCTAAAGCAACTTCTCAAGGGCAAGTGGGGATGGTCAATAAATGCTGGCCAGCTAGCAATGCCCACATCCCATGAATAAATAAAAAAGGCAGACTATTGATGTTTTCTGCATGTTCAAGTGCTTTTTGCAATATCTGTTTAGTGGGAAGTCAAAACAGCTGTGGTTATCCAGTGAAGTAAACCTTGTAAGAAACATTACGTGTTTGCACATACCCTTAAGGTCTACCTAGAGTCCCAGATCTTCCATGATGGGATTGTTGCCTCTCAGACCTCTCACACTTCTCACTCTGCTGTGCAAAGTGCACCAGAGCTACTTTGGTTCTGACATTGTCTTCATTTGGCTTGGGTAATTTGCTGGGAATGTAGTTTTTGAAGAGGAATAGAAAGAAAAATCTTACACTTATATAGTGCCTTTTACGTTCAGGGAATTGCTGCTGTAATTAAAGAAAGCACAACAACCAATTTATACACAGCAAGGGCACACAAAGAAGTGATGAGATAATCTGCTTTTGTAATGTTGGGTGAGAGATAAACTAGACCAGTAGTTTGGGAGAATTCTGGGAGAATTTTTGTAGAGTGTTTTAAGATATTTTACACCAAGCAGAGGAGGCAAATGAGACTGAGCATCATGCAAAAGCATATAAGGCGGACGCTGTTTATGGATCACTCTTTGTTTGAAGAGAAGCTACCTTTCTTGCATAATTCCCAAGTTTGACCTTTACTAATATGAACAAATGTCCCCTTGTTCACATCTGAATCAATGTATTTCTTCCCCCTTCTCACCTTCAATCTATGCCGTCTAGTTTTGGATTCCCCACGCCAGGGAAAAGACCTTGGCTATTCAGCCTATCTATGCCCCTCATGATTTTATAACTCTCTATAAAGTCACCCTATAGCCTCCAAGGCTCCAGGGAAAAAAAACCCCAGTCTATTCAGCCTCCCCCTATAGCTCAAACCCTCCAGTTCCACCATCATCCTTGAAAATCTTTTCTGCATCCTCTCAAGTTGAACAATATCCTAACTATAGAAGGGTGACCAGAATTATACACGGTATACCAAAAGTGGCCTCACCAGTGTCCCATACATCCACAATATGACAACACAACTCCTTTAATCAATGTTCTGACCAGTGAAGGCAAGCATGCCAAACGCCTTCTTCACTACCCCGTCTATCTACGACTCCACTTTCAGGGAACTATACACCTGCACCCTAAGTCTCTTTGTTCAGCAACACTCCCCAAGGCCCTACAATTATTGTATAAGTCCTGTCCTGGTTTGTGTTATCAAAATGTAATACCTCGCATTTATTTAAATTAAACTCCATCTGCCACTCCTCGGCCCATTGACCCATCTGATCAGGGTCACCTTGTACACTGAGATACACTTCAGTGTCCACAATACCATCTATTTTGGTGTCATCTGCAAACTTACTAACCATTTCTCCTGTAATCACATCCAAATCATTTATAAAAATGTTGAAAAGCAGTGGACCCAGCACCGATCCTTGTGGCACACCGCTGGCCATAGGCCTCAAGCCCAAAATGCAACACTGTGCCACCACCCTCTATCTCCTACCTTCAAACCAATTTTGTATCCAATTGTCTAGCTCCCCTGATCCCATGTGATCCAACCTTACTAACCAGCCTACCTTGTAGAACCATGTTGAATGCTTTGCTGAAGTCCAGATAGACAACATCTACTGCTCTACCTTTATCAATCCTCTTTGTCATTTCTTCAAAAAACTCAATCAAGTTAGTAAGACACAATTTCCCACACACAAAACCACGTTGACTCTCCCTAATCAGTCATTGCCTTTTCAAATGCATGTAAATTCCGTCCCTCAGAATACCCTCCAACAACTTACTCACCATTGACATCAGGCCCACCGGTCTATAGTTCCCTGGCTTTTCCTTACAGCCTTTCTTAAATAATGGCACCACATTAACCAACCTCCAGTCTTTTGGCACCTCACCCTTGGCTGTCAATGATGCAAATATCTCAGCAAGGAGCCCAGCAATCTCTTCCCTAGCTTCCTGTTGGCAGACACAGCTTTGCTGTAAATCCAGTGTGTTGGGCAAAACCGTGAATTTTCCTGCTCCTGCCCTAAGCAAATGGAGTGAGTCAAATATTTTTAATGATCGCCCACTAATTGTGGTCAGGTGACTAATTTGATAGAATAGTTAATACAATTCCTGATCTCTTCATTATGCTATAGATGATAAACTGGCAGATCTATACAATTCATTTCCATTACATCATGTATAAATATGATAAAGTGAACACCTTTTATTTGGTACCACTGGCCAACCACTTTGAGCTGTAGATTTTTGTTCTGCTCAACTTCTACAGCCTTGTTACTTTATTACCTATGAATCTGAAGTGGGTGATTTTTGATCATGTTAAAATGAGTCTTCCAGCCAAGAAATGTTGTATGTAAAAATAAATCTAACGCCAGTATCTTTTGAGTATCATAAGTTGTGAACTGCCCTTTCAGTTCCAAAGAAGCTAACATTCTCATTGATTGGTCCTGCAGCCAAACTGAATTCCTGTGGGGGATCAACAGAAGCACATAATGCTGTGTAATGGTAACCAGGAAGTCATCTCAAGTTGAGCTGTGTTCTGTTGTCAAATACAGCAGGACCACAGGAAAACATCTGGCACCATTTGAGCAAATCTGTTTACAGTTGTGAACTAGAATTGATATTGACTACTATTGACTATTTACCCATTTTTAATTTTTAATTGAGAAATCACAGCTGGACTCTTATCAGAGAACAATAAAAAATCCAATACCATCAACTGATATATTCATCATTACACAACCACATTAAGTTATAATCTATTATTTCCCGTAACACCTCGTGAATGATTGATTTGCATTCTTTTTCCTACCTAACCAGGATTCAAGTCCAGGAGTAGGGATGCCTGTCTGCAATTATACAGGGCCTTGGTGAGACAACACCTGGAATATTATGTGTCGTTTTGGTCTCTTTATCTGAAGAAGGATGTTCTTTAGAGGGTATGCAGTGAAAGTTTGCCACGCAAATTCTTAGGATGGAGGCACTGACCTCTGAGGAATGATTGAATTAATTAAGTTTTTATTCATTGGAGTTCAGAAGAATAAGGGAGATGTCATAAAAATCTGTAAAATTCTAACAGGGCATGACAGGATAAATGCAGGAAGGATGTTCCCAAAGGCTAGGGATTTCAGAACTGGTATCACAGTCTAAGGACATAGGCTAAACCATTTAGGAGTGGATGAGGAGAAATTTCTTCAGCCAACGAGTAATGAGCACATGGAACTTATGACCATAGGAAGCAATTAAGGCATAAACATTGTATGATTTCAAGGAGGAGTTGGATATAGCACTTGGGGCTAAAGGGATGAAAAGAAATGGTGGTGGGGTTGGGGAGCAGGCTGAATTGATGATCAGGCAGAATAATGAATGGTGGAGCAGGCTCATAGGCCTGAATGTCCTACTCCTGCTCCCCAATTCTACGTTTCTATGTTTACCTGGCACACTGAAGTTCAATACCTTCAGATGTGGATGGCCTTGGCTGTGTACCCTCAGTGATCATGCCGAGATTCAGTATTTTAAAAGCCCAATAGGTGGTGCCATGGTCACTTCTGCCATTTGGTTCACAGCAAACAACCAAAGCTTCAAATCCATGTTTTAGGACATAATTAATCGTTACTTTCAATTGCTTGGTTGATAATGAGAAACATTTCTTTGTGTCAGTTGCACTTTGTTTAACAATCTGAACCTGTCATCAGCTACTTTGAGTTGCATGTCTGACATGCTAAGTACCTTAGAATAACCCAGGGTGAATCCAATTTGTTGGTTGCTTTTGTTTGTATAAGTTGCTTGTTACATTTCTTTACATCATAACAGAAGATTTCACTGATCTTGAAACACTGTGGTCATTTGAGATTGTGAAAGGTGCTGAAAATATTTGTTCTTTCCCTGTAAATGTAAATATTTTCCTAAGATTAAGTTGCATGTTTGCAGGTAAGAAATTGCTACAGAATTGTTACAGCAGTTATATTATTAGGAGACTTGAAAAGCAACATTAAAATTTCTAGTAAATAATTACCAACAAAAAACATGTTTTTGCAACTTTTAATCTTGCATTCAGCAGGATAGACACAAAAATGCTACATTTCAAAGGGAACAACAAATGATACTCCCTGAGAATTGGGAGATGAATAGTTAGGGGGGAGACTCTGGTCAAGGTGATACCATAAACAATACACCAGCAACTAATGCCCCCACCAATGTTTTTGTTTCATTCAAAAAACAGCACAATGCCTGAATATCTTCCTTTTTCATGAGGAGTTCAGGTCCCTGTGCATGAATATTTGTAGTCTCTAGCAAATGTGTATGATCCACATTGGAAGGCTGACTGATAATCTGTAGTGCAAGCTGAAAGCTTCAGCAAAGCAGCTTTGTTTTTTCAGCAATACTCAGGTTTTAGACCATAAGACGTAGGAGCAGAAATTAGGCCATTCAGCCCATCGAGCCTGTTTCGCCATTCAATCATGGCTGATAAGTTTCTCAAACCCATTCTCCCACTTTCTCCTCGTAACCTTTGGTCTTTTGATAGTAAATTATTGTTACAGTATGGTTGATGCTGCTTACCAATTTTAGCTCAAAATATTTATCGTCAATCTTATCGCAAGTGGTGATGAGTTTATCAACAGACTGCTTGTCTGTTCCTTTGAACTACTGTAAGCTAGATTAAGAGGTATTGGTATTTTGCAAAAACATATCTTCTTATCATCAGCTCAGTGAGTAACTGAGACTATTAGCTCACACAAGTAATTGGAGATCTGCAGAAGGATTAATTTGGGTGAAAATGTTTTGTGAAGATATTTTCATGGATGTAGAGCAAGATATAGTCCAAGTTTCTCCTTATCCTGTTCTTTTCCAAGCAACGTAGCGATAAGGCCTGTTCTTGTATTCTTTTGAAAGCCTTTTTAATAACATTTAAGTGGCTAGACACTTACTGTATGTCTTCAAAACTGCAATTTCTGTTTAAGGTCATGGCATTCCATAGAAAGGCATGAGTTTATGTTTTCCTGGCCAACTGCCCCACAAGCAATTTTACAGATGCAGCTTAAGTAAGTAATGGATTAGGCAGACCACACTGGGGTTTCACTGACACCTATTAGAATCTGTTTTTTATACAATAATTATTACAAATTACATTCAATTTTCTGCAACAGATCTGCTTTGGGTTAGATGTGAATGTCAAGTTAATGACAAATAGTGTTTTAAAGAAAGAGAGCTAGATAGCCATTACTTTTCGGAATGAGCCTGTCAAAAATATTATTACAATGGCAAAATATGTCTTTGAGTTCATCACCAGTATATAATGCCATCTGCCCCTTCAGATATTGGCTGTAAAAGGGAGGGAGAAGTGAGGAGAATTCAGTGACAATGGTGAAAAGGAGTAGATTTAAACTTACTTATGAAATCCTTTGATTCTGTGATGTAATGTCAATGGAATACAATGTAAGTAAGTGTGAAGTTAGAAAAAGAAACAGGATGAAAATAGAAAAGCAGAATATTTCTTAAATGGTGTGAGGTTGTGAACTGCCAGTGTCCAAAGGGATTTGGGTGTCCTTGTCCATGAGTCACTGAAAGCCAACTTGCAGATGCAGCAAGCAATTAAGAAGACAAACAGCATGTTGGCATTTATTCTAAAGGGTTTTGAGCACAGAAGTAAAGCTATATTACTGCAGCCTTGGTGAGATCTAATCCAGACTGCCATGTACCGTTTTGCTCTCTTACCTAAGGAGGGATATACTTGCCATTAGAGGGAGTGCAACAGACATTTACCAGATTAATCACTGAGCTGTCAAGATTGACATAAGAGAAGAAATAAAGGAAACAATATCTGTATTCTCTAGAGTTTCACAGATTGAGAGGTGTTCCCATTGAAACTTTTCGAACTTTTACAGGATGTGACAGGGTGGATATAGAGAGGATGTTTTACCTGGCCGTTGATTCTCGAGAATGAAGGGGCCTAAACTCTGGATAAGGGGTGGGCTATTTAAGACTGGGATGAAGAGGATTTTCCTCAAACGGAGCGTGGTGAATCTTTGGAATTCTCTATTGAGGAAGCTCAGTCAATGAGCAGGTTCCAGGCAGAAATCATTAGGCTTCTGGAGACTAATGGCATTAATGGCTATAGAAAGTGTTGGGAAATGGCATTGAGGGGATGATCGGATGTGACCTAGAATGGTGGGGCAGCTCAATGGGCTGAATGGCCTATTTGTCTTTCTACGTTTTTATCGAACTCTCTTTGGGGCTACTATTAATCAATGTGTCTTCCTTGAACCAATTTGTTTCTTTTGAACTTATTTTTTAGGATGGGACACGACAGAGGAGGGACAGGAAGAAAACCGTTTCGTTCAGCAGCATGCCCAATGATCGGAAAATTAACAGCACTGCAGCCTGCATTTCCTTCATGCTGGAGGGCTGCGAGATGAAAAAGGTTCGGTCCAACTCCAGAGTGTACAATCGTTACTTCATCTTGGATTCTGACTTGAGGTCCCTGAGATGGGAGCCATCTAAAAAGGACTCTGAAAAGGCAAAAATTGAAATAAAATCCATCAAAGAAGTAAGACTGGGGAAGAAGACCCCGGTGCTTCGCAGTAATGGGATTTCAGAGCAATTTTCAGATGAATGTGCTTTTTCAATAATATACGGGGAGAACTATGAATCGTTAGACTTGGTGGCTAGTTCTGCTGATATTGTGAACACTTGGGTCATGGGGTTGAGGTACCTGGTTTCATATGGAAAAGATACACTTCAAGCTATTGTGTCAGACCAAAACAGCTTACGGTCTTCATGGCTGGAATCTGTGTTCCAGGCTGCAGATGTAGACAAACGTGGCCACATCCCACTGGCTATGGCTGCCCAGCTAATCAAGGGTCTGAGCCCAGGAATGAAGACCACAAAAGCGGAACTTAAAATAAAAGAATTGCAGAAAACAAAGGACAAAATGGGGACGGAGGTCACGTTGGGGATTTTCGCTGAGGCTTACTGTGAGCTCTGCACACGGCCAGAAATATTTTTTCTGCTTGTACAGTTTTCCAGCAATAAAGAATACCTCGACTCTAAGGACCTGATGCTATTCCTGGATGCAGAGCAGGGAATGGAGGGTGTCACGGAAGATACGTGTTTGGAAATCATTCGCAAATATGAGCCTTCACAGGAAGGTCAGGAAAAGGGGTTCCTCTCCATAGATGGCTTCACCAATTACCTCTTATCACAGGAGTGTCATCTGTTTGACCTGCAGCATGAAAACGTCTGCCAGGATATGACTCAGCCTCTGTCCCATTACTACATTAATGCATCTCATAATGCGTGTCTACTGGAGGACCATTTCTGGGGGTCTTCGGATATTAATGGTTACATCCGGGCTCTGAAGATGGGTTGCCGGAGCATTGAACTGGTGGTTTGGGATGGTCCCGATAATGAGCCTTCCATTTATGCTGGCCATCTGATGACAACGCAGATAGCCTTTCGGAATGTCCTTGACGTGATCAATAAGTACGCTTTTGTGGCATCTGAACATCCGCTAATTCTCTGCCTGATCACTCATTGTTCGATTCAACAGCAGAAAGTGATGGCTCAGCATCTGAAGAAGATTCTGGGAGATAGACTGCACACGGATCATCCAGACCCAGAGGACAATTACCTCCCGTCGCCAGAGCAACTCAAAGGGAAGATTCTCCTGAAAGGTAAAAAGTTACCTGGGAATTGTTACGACTCTGAGGGAGATGTTAGTGATGAAGACGAAGGAATTGAAATGTGTCAGAGGATGGGTGAAGACGAGGCGGATCAATTGAGCACAGTCACCGAGAAAAAGCTAAGGCTTTCAAAAGAGCTCTCTGATCTGGTGAGCTTCTGCAAATCGGTGCAGTTTAAGGACTTTGAAACTTCCAAAAGAAAGCAGAAGTACTGGGAAATCTGCTCATTCAATGAGGTGGTGGCAAACAGATTTGCCAATGAGTATCCAGAGGACTTTGTGATTTATAACAAGAAGTTTCTGTCCAGGGTGTACCCAAGTCCCATGAGAATCGATGCCAGTAATATGAACCCACAGGACTTTTGGAAATGCGGCTGCCAAATAGTGGCCATGAACTATCAGACTCCGGGACTCATGATGGATCTCAACATCGGCTGGTTTCGACAGAATGGGAACTGTGGGTATGTTCTTCGACCTGCTATCATGAGGGAAGAGGTATCCTACTTCAGCGCTAACACAAAGGACTCATTGCCTGGCGTTTCGGCCCAACTGCTTCACATTAAAATCATTAGCGGTCAAAATCTGCCAAAACCCAAGGGTTCTGCAGCCAAGGGTGATGTTGTGGAACCGTATGTCTATGTGGAGATCCATGGCATTCCAGCTGACTGTACAGAACAAAGGACTAAGACCGTGACTCAAAATGAGGACAACCCTATCTTTGATGAAAGCTTTGAGTTTCAAATTAACTTGCCTGAGCTTGCGTTGTTACGTTTTGTAGTTTTAGATGACGACTACATCGGAGATGAATTCATTGCACAGTACACTATTCCCTTTGAATGCCTGCAGGCAGGGTACAGGCATGTGCCCCTTCAGTCTTTGACAGGAGAATTTTTGCCACACAGCACATTGTTCATACACGTGGCCGTCACCAATCGTCGAGGTGGAGGCAAGTCTCAGAAAAGGGGGCTTTCAGTTCGCAAAGGGAAAAAGGCTAGAGAGTATACATCAACCAGGACTATAGGGATCAAAGCTATAGATGAAGTTTTTAGGGCTGCCACCCAACCTTTACGTGAAGCAACGGATTTACGAGAAAATGTGCAGGTACTGTTTACGCTATATTGTTGCGCCACCAGTTTTGCCTCTTATCCTTCTTCTTCACCTCAACCCTCGCCACAATTCTTAGTGAGGTAGGCCATTCAGTCCATTTTAGTCCTTCCATCCTCAAAGCTACTAACATCCTGTCATGCAGCATTTAATTGGCTCTTAAGTGATTCCAAGCATTTCTTATCCACTGCTTTCTGTGATTATCCATCCTATCTGTTATATGAAGAATTTGCCAATAACAGTCTTAACTTTATCGTTTATTTGAACACCTGAGCTTTGCTACTAGTTTCATAATTCACTTTAAAGTAAATTTACAGCCTTGACTTTACAGTAATGTTTTATTTCTTAGAAATTTTTATAGGATTATTATCCAGGTGGTTTCTTTCAAGGATGAAAGAGCCCAAGTCTCCCCAGTGTTTTTATTTTCTGTTGCATGGGTCTGACAACCATGGAACTGCACCCAATTGTGACCCTCTATTATGTCATCCAAGTGGCCGTTCTTTAGAAACACTTAGGAGAGCTAAAAGAGTGCATAAGAGAGCATTGTCGGATTAATCATACCCCCTGCATGTAAATCCAAATTACTAATATACACCACAAATAGCAAGGGCCCCAGTAATGATCTCTGCCAAATCCGACTGGGAACAGAAAGCCTCAAAAAGTTTTTGAAAAAATGTACAATGAGCAAGAGAATAACTAGGGAAAGGATAAGGCCCATTAGAAACCAGAGAGATAACCTGTACGTGAACCTGGAAGACACAGATACAGTCCTCAATTAAATACCTTGTGTCGGTCTGCATAGTGGAAAAGGATGACACAGGTGTAGAAATCAGATTGAAAGACTGTGAAATATTAAAATAAATGAACATGGAGAGAGAGAGGTGATATTAGCAGGTTTAGCAGCCTTAAAAGCAGATAGTCCACTGGCTTGATGGGATGTATCCTAGACTGCTGAGGGAAGCAAGGGAGGAGATATCAGGGGCGTTGGCAGATACTGTCTGGACATGGACCAGAGAACTACAGGACTACTGACATTGTCCGATTATTTAGCAAAAGAAGAAAGGGATAGACCAGGAAATTACAAGCCTGTTTGTTTAATCTCAGTGGTGGCAAAATTATTAGAAAGAATTCTGAGGGGCAGAATATATCTACACTTTGAGAGGCACAAATTGTTAATGAATAGTCAGGATTGATTTGTTAAGGGAAGGTTGGATTTGAGGGATTTGAATTTATGAGGTGGTTACCAAGAGGCTAATGCATTAAAAGCATTACAATAAGTGATCTTTTTGGTGCGGTCAGCAGCTTATCTCAGGGTCAAATGTGGCATAGAGATTACCAGTAGTCAAGTTCAGCCTTAGGCAGTTGTTAGAGAGAGCGATAGAGTTGGTGGTTAAGGAATGGAGTTTGAGGCAGGGACCAATGATAATCGCACAAATTTTAACTCAGTTGGAAACCAAGTCACTCAGAAGGAATTAATGACTTCATGCCTCTCAATATTTAGTTGGAGGAAATGTTAGACAATGCTGTAATGAACTGAAGATATTTGACAGAGTTAGTGGTGAGGTGGAACTGAGCATATGTGGGAAACCTGGTGAGTTTTTGGGTGATGTGAGAGAGGGGAAGCATAGGTCCTTTGGGGAGCATCAGAGGGCTAATCCTTTCAGCAGTGTGAAATTGCCAGACTTCTGCTTCATGGATTCTTGATCTTAAGCAGAAACAAAATTGAAAGAAAGAACCAAAGATTTCTCCTGAATAATGTCACCCATCCCCCTCAGTGTTTGATGGAAGACAAGGTGTGATCAGTAGTCACAATAATATCATTTGTCCAAATCTCCAGCCTTTCTCTCTGAATCTTACACCATTTTTCTGCATTGAAAATGAGTGTTGGAACAATAATGTCAACTGATGTCAGTTAAAATCTTTGCAGCTTAGTACACAGGTGGAAGTTACTGAAGAATTACAGTTTTTGGATCTTAGTTGGGATTTACTCCAGAATAAAATTTCCAAAATGAGTTTTTTGATCTTCAATAATGTAGTTTTGTGTTATTAATGTACTATAAAGACTCTGGCTTGAATAATGCAAGCAATCGTGATGTAAATGTTCAAAATGCATGAATCTGGTCCTGCACCACATTTCATGGATGGATTTATATTTTACACAGAATGCCATGGTCTCATTTAAAGAGTTGTGTGGTCTGACGCCCGTGGCGAACATGAAGCAATGCATTCTGACGTTGTCGTCGTGGTTACTGAACAGTGACAACACAGTGGTGGTGACTCTGAACCTCAGTGAACAGTATCCTTCCATGGAGGCACAAGGTCCGGTTCCAGATCTCCTCAGGAAGGTTCTAGCGGCCTACGATACAGTGAGTCCATTCATTCTGTCTTGCCTGAACCTGCAATGAGGTTGCATGATGTGCATTCAGTTTCTAAAGGACACAGTTCCACCACAAGCACCTGCACACATTTCCACTGAATTAGCAATTGCTGTTCAGGCAAACAAAACTTCACACTGATGCTGTGTGACCTAGTTCTGAAGTCACTTTGGTGGAGATTTTAACTGATTCTAAAAGCCCCCACTTGCACATTAAGTTGCACCAATTGTTGAGCCTAAGTAAGAGGAACTGTACCTTGTGTTTTACTGGCTTAAATCTGACTTGAGTTCGCACTGTATCTAAAAATTGAGCTTGAAAGCTCTTTTATTCCCTAACACTGACTACTCTTATAAAACAAAGAACTGTAGATGGTGAAAATTTGAAGCAAAGACGGAAGTTGCTGGAGAAAGTCAGCAGGTCAGGCAGCATCTATACTGACTACTCTTATACTGGTCAACATTAAAATAGAAAACAGAAATTATAATGTTGAAGCTCTAGGATGAGTTGGACTTTCATATTAAAATAGATAAACTGTTTGGCCATTTTTGAAGTTGCTAAGCCAATCTGCTGATCCAAGACACAATAATTTTACTTTCAGATTTGAAGATATAGCTAAAAGATATTAAAGATTACGTGAAACCAGAATGACTGGTGAGTTTGTCCCCAGACCAGTCGCTGGGGCTCTATACACAGACGGAGAGTACCCTGAGAAATCACAGGAAAATGTAGTGATTGATGCACAAACACTTCTACAGGACTGCAGATGTTGGGTGTGAAGACTTAACTTTGTTTTATAGAAATGTATAAAATGAACTTGGGTTTTCAGCATTAGGGAGTGACACTTTGTTAAGCAACAAATAGTGTTTAACAGTTCCCTTTGTGAGAAAGATTATGAGAAAGATTTTATGTTCAACATGACACAAGCATAACTAACTGCACCAACTGCTCCTGGGTAAGGAGTGAGCAGCATGGAAAGCATTAATTTTGAACCCAAAGCACAGTATGAAAATATTCATTGACTTCGACTCATCTTTAAGTATTTACCCACGGATTCACTGGTGCTCCGTTAGAGGAAAGATTGTACAGTTCTTACTCCCTTTCCTTTTCAGAGACAACATGCTGTTTTAATTAAAAGGAAATGCAAAGAGACCTCAACATTTTGAATTGTTCCTGTGTTGTTTTGGCCTCCTGGGGCACTCCAGGAAGTTAGTTAAGGCTCAGCAGAAGGAAAATGCAGAAGAATAGAACAAGGAAGCCAGCCTCAATGTCCACTTTTAAATGTAGGGAGGACTCTTTCTGCTCTCCTTGGGCAGACTGACTCCATGTGGTTATGACCAAACATGGTGTCTTGATCCATAGACATGCAATGTGTATATCACCATGCAAACTAACTTGATGTACCAAAGTAAACACTGAAGTCAGAATGCATGGCAAATTCGCCTAATATGTAAAGGAAATTGTCAGCAATCATTTCCTCTTAAAGCACAGGTTTGAGGATTTAAGAAAAACTTAAAAGTGTCCTCGTGTGAAACAATGATGAGCAACATTAATAGCCTTTCACCATTTCAGTTTATTTTTCTTCAAATATTTTTAAACACAGACCATTTTTAAAAATGAAACATTTAACGTTTAGGGAGTTAGAAAGTTCGGGTAAAGCGGGCATTTTCAGGATGGCAAACTGTAATTAGTGGAATGCCACAGGGATCAGTGCTGGGGTCACAATTAGTTACAGCATATATTAATCACTTGGATGATGTAAGTGAATGAACAACCATCAAGTTTGCTGATAACGCAAAAATAGGAGGGAAAGCAAATGGTGAAGATGATGCAAAGAATCTGCGATTGGATACGGTCAAAGAACCAGGCAACATAGCTAGCTCAGAGTTGTGCCCGAAATGCTTGGGGGAGTAGACCTCAGCAAAGTCTATAGAGGCACCCATCAGTCAGGGGGTCCCACCGCACTAAGTTAAGGTTAGCCTCTGATATCACTGCAAGGGATTAGCCACAGTCAGGGGCCCAGGAGGGTAATCTTGGTCAGGGTGTCTGTGCCTCTAGGGCTACAGACTGGTGGGTAAGGATGGATGACAGCTGTGAACGAGGGCTGCAGTACCTGCAAACGAAGGATCGAGTATAGCATGGATTCGAAGGGAGCAATCAGGAGAGGGCTCATCTGCACTCAGAAGCCTCCTGGCTTCAAGGGTATGACCACACTTGGCATTGTCCCCTCATAATACTAAAGGCTTGAGGGGGTAAAGGTGGGCCAGTGCAGGCACATGTGGATGGATTGTATGGGATCCTGGGGAAGAGCAAGGCTGTGGGAAGGGTTACCAAGAAGGGAATTGGATATCTGGGGCCTCGTTGACAAGTAGAGGCGGTGGCTGTGAGCCACTGGCCTAGGAGCCCTCACTGTTGCCTTCCATCATGCTGGAAATCAAAAGTGCCCCATGGAGAAGAAATTGGCTGAAACCACACTCCAAGTGGGTGAGGTTAGTGCCTCTATTTGTGAGGGAGTGAACTGCAGGACCTAACAATGTTAAGGCTTTTAAAGGGAAAGAGCATTACACAGACCGTACAGACTGTACAGAACATAGACCTACAGCGTCCCTAATCCCTGGCCATCCTAATATGTTTGGCCATGTGTTTGCTGTGCATCTCCATGCCCCAGACCTCGCTGACCAACTCATTCACACCAACACTTTTGGACACAGAGGCAAGGACAGAATAGCAATGTTGTAGGACAAGGGCCAAAGGGCAGGACCCATTGCCATGTGTACGTCTTGTTCCAGTGGCTTCCAGATGCTGTGACACGCCCTCACCACAGACATTGATCCATGGTACATCCTGTCAGGCCCTGGAGTTATTATGCCTCCTGCTGGAACAATTACATTTGGGCCTACACAGGGAGACAAGCAAACAAATCCTGCCACTGCACTTGGTAAAATTTAGCTTCAATAAAAATCTGTAATTAAGAGTCTAGTGATGACAATGAAGCCAATTGTTGGAAAGACCTATCTGGTTCACTAATGCAATTTAGGGAAGGAAACTGCCATCTTTACCTGGTCTGGCCTACATGTGACTCCAGACCCACTGCAACGCGGTTGACTTTTAACTGCCCTCTGGTTAATTTGGGATGAGCAATAAATGCTGGCCTAGCCAGCGATGCCTTCATCCCATGAATGAATAAACAAAATCAAAGCACTGCCATTTATTTAAGAAAATGCCAAATAATGTATAGTCCATTGTCATTCCTGCCACCCAAGTACCCTCAATATGTTTTCTTCTTCCTCTCCCAGCCACTACATCTTAGTGTACTCCCTGGTTCCACAGCTGGGTGGTAGTCTGCTTAGCTTTTGAGCCTGTTGACTCTGGAGGTTTAGCCAGGTGACTCTGGGGTGCACTAATATCTGCACAGGCCAGACATGCTGAAGGTCATCTTGCAGGATGCAAGTTGACCCTCCTTGGCCATAACTTTCAGGGGTGATGGACGGGCAGGATTGAGGTGGCAGGTTTGGTCACCTCTGGAGTGTCGGAGGGTGGAGATTTCTGAGGGGCTTGGGTATGGATTCTCCTCTGGCTGGGTGCCTCGGGGGACCACCTGGTCTCCTCGTGAGGAATAGCTCGCTGGGTTCTCCAGCTGCCTGAGGATCATTGGCTATGGCAGTGGCCTGCAGCAGTGTGCACACCTCCAGCAGACAGCCCTGAGCTGTCTGTGGAGGCAGCCAGATTGTCACATGACTCACTGCACTGGTGCGACTTCTGGACAATGAGGGCCATTCGGCCCCACATCCCTGGCTGCTGCTCCTGTTCCTCCTTGGGTACATGGATTGCTGACACCACAGGGCCCTCTCCTGCCTGGGACTGAACAGGAACCTGATCTCTGGCAGCCCTCTGAGAGTGAGTGGCCAGTGGTGTGCTTCCTCAGTCAACTGTGGAACTGTGGCCAGTGAAATTGTGGCCAACCACTTTGTAAGCCCAATGTTTACACTGACGTGGCAGTATCTAAGCTGATGGAGGGCACAGGAGGCCACCTCAGTACCCTCACTCTCAGAGGACAAAGAATTAGCTTCTGAGAGAGCCGGCTGTTTCATCGGAGAGATGATGGACATGCTGGACTTGTCCATGTTATGCAAAACATAAGGAAGAGAAGGTGTTGCAGAAGTGGTGTGCAATGGACGACACTGACAGTGCTGTTAATGTGAGAGTTGCATTGGAATGAGGAATCATGCTTTATTCAGATCTAAATGGCTGCATTACTTCAGTAAAATAATATAATTGATATTCTACTGATGTTTCAGTAAGAGCAAGGTTGGCCATGGATCACACTTAGAGTTTCTGGTCTCACACTGGATCACATGTTACAGTTACTGGTCTTGCTCTGGACCTGTTCCAAGCTGCTGCATTTCGTCCTAGAATTTTCAAAACAATCGCTTCACAGCCAGACTCATAGAAAGATATTTATCTTTGTTGTAGTTACAGCTGATTGAAGCATTTGCTATTTTTATCTAAAATTGAGGCTGTCAAAGTGTTTATTTGACATGTTACTAACTTCATGCATGCATACTCATTCTTTCAGGTGTTCTGTTCACTCTTGTGCTTCTCACTGTGTTTTTTAATCACTGGACAATATTTTGACATTCCATATTGTGGCTTTGTCTCCTTAGTGTCTTTGGAAAAGAATTTTTTTTAAAAAATACAGCGATTAACGGAAAACATTCAACATGGTGCTCAGTTACGAGTGGTGTACCACAAGGATCTGTTCTGGGTCCTCTTCTATTTGTGATTTTTGTAAATGATTCGAATGTAGGAGTGGAAGGGTGGATTAGTAAGTTTGTGGATGATACGAAGTTGGGTCGAGTTGTGGATAGTGCGGAGGGCTGTTCTAGGTTACAAAGGGACATTGATAGGATGCAGAACTGGGCTGAGAAGTGGCAGATGGAGTTTAACCCTGAAAAGTGTGAGGTGATTCATTTTGGAAGGATAAATTTGAAAGCAGAATACAGGGTTAACGGAAAGATTCTTGGCAGTGTGGAGGAGCAGAGGGATCTCGGGGCTCATGTCCACAGTTCCCTGAAAGCTGCCACCCAGGTAGATAGAGTTGTTAAGAAGGCGTATGGTGTGTTAGCTTTCATTAATAGAGGGATTGAGTTCAAGAGCCGTGAATTTATGCTGCAGCTATACAAAACCTAGGTTTGGCCACATCTGGAGTATTGTGTCCAGTTCTGATCGCCTCATTACAGGAAAGATGTGGAAGTGTTGGAAAAGGTGCAGAGGAGATTTACCAGGATGTTGCCTGGAATGGAGGGAAGGCCTTACGAGGAAAGATTGAGAGAGCTAGGGCTTTTCTCTTTAGAATGACGAAGGACAAGAGGTGACTTGATAGAGGTGTACAAAATGATCAGAGGTATCGATAAAGTGGACAGCCAGAGACTTTTTCCCAGGATGGATGTAGCTATTACGAGGGGGCATAGTTTTAAAGCGAGTGGAGGTAGATATAGGGGAGACATCAGAAGTAGGTTCTTTACTCAGAGAGTGGTCGGGTCGTGGAATGCATTGCCGGAGCGGGTAGTGGAGTCAGCCTCATTAGTGGCATTTGAGCGGCTATTAGATAGGCATATGGATGATAGTATAAGGTAGGGGTGGAGGTTAGATAGACCTTAGGTTTAGGGTAAAAGTTCGGCACAACATCATGGGCCAAAGGGCCTGTACTGTGCTGTACTGTCCTATGTTCTTTGTTCTTAACAAGTGATTAAAATCTGACTTCTCTCCAGAAACTGTGGATAGTAATTAATGATTAGTCTGGCATTTTTATGAGTAACACCCCTCATCTATTCTGTCAGAAAGGCATGGTTCCCAAGCATTTGGCACGGCTGGATTGGCAGGCATTCCCTTCTGCTTATGAACCTGTCAGGTTTTCAGCCAGAAGAACAAAGCTTTCACAAGGCTGCTTGTATGTTTTACAATGCCAACTCCTACCAGCTTGTGGTTGGGATAGTTTACAGCTGCCATCTCTGTTCCTTGCTGTGTCTAGAAGCTCATTTGGTTTATAGTTGTAGAGGAAGGACACTAGTGAGTATCAATGAGAAGAGGCTCCTGTCTTAAGTATTCTGTTGCATGACAACAAGCAAGTGCACAATATATTAATAAGTTAGATATTGCTACTTAGACTGTGAGGAGAAGTCTTCACTCTACAAAATCCTAAGCTGGTCTGCCTTCCCCTACCCAAGTTCTTATGGCATTTTCAGAATGGGTGGAGCTTAATGCAGTTTCCATCATTAACACTTTCAGAACTGTTACTTTATACCACGTTCAGGAGGAGGAAGCAGGTTGTGGATACTTCGCTTAAGTCAAGCAAGAAGAAGCGTGTTCAATATTGTTATGTCATTGCTTGAATGTAAGCTTGAAATTAAGTGATAACTGATGTTTTACACATTGATTTACTAATTAAACAAACTTAAAGATTCATATCTGCCCTTGTTTTACCGTGTGATTTTTCAGTGTACTTTTGAAAGGATTGGAGAAGATTGAGAGCATCTCTGGATAGAGGTATTGCAAATGTAGATAACGCAGAGCCAGTAAAAGGCAAGGGATCTAAACAAATGACTGATGGCCTTGAGTCATAAAGGCATCTGTACATGGTCAATTAGAATTTGTTAGAGGAGTTTGTAGGGAGAATGCCAGCAAATCTGACCTGCGCAGCTGAAGGTATGGTCATCAAATGTATTTTTTAAGATTCACTTGTGGAACAAAGGCATTGCTGGCTCGGCCAGCATTTGTTGTCTGTTCCTAGTTGTCATTGAGCAGCTGCCTTTTTGAACCGCTGCAGTCCACCTGCAGTAGGTAGACCCACAATATGCTTAGGAAGAGAATTCCAGGATTTCAGCCCAGGGAAAATGAGGGAACAGTGATATATTTCCAAGTCAGGATGGTGAGTGGCTTGGAGGAGAACCTGCAGGTGGTGGTGTTCCTATATATCTGCTGCTTTTTTCCTTTGAGATGGTGGTGGTTTTAGATTTGAAAAGCACTGTATAAGGGTCTTTGGTGAATTTCTGCAGAATATCTTGTAGATGATATACACTGATATTACTGAGCGTTAGTGGTGGAGGAAGTGGATGCTTGTGGATGTAGTGCCAATCAAGTGGGCTGTTTTGTTCTGGATAGCATCAAGCTTCTTGAATGTTGTTGGAGCTGCATTCATCCAGGCAAGTGGGGAGTATTCCATCACACTCTTGACTTGAAACTTATAGATGGTGGACAGACTTCAGAGAGTCAGGAGGTGAGTTACTCCGTGCAGGATTCCTAGCCTCTGACCTGTTCTAGTAGCCACAGTATTTATATAGCTAGTCTAGTTCAGTTTTTGGTCAATGGTAATCCCCAGGATATTGATAGTGGGAGATTGGCGAAGACTTAAAGGAACAGGGCACTGAAAGGGGAGTTCTGTTGTAGGGGTTGGAAGAAATTACAAAGATGGCAAGAGAAAAGCCCATTAAGATATTTAAACACTAGGATCAGAATTTTAACTTTAAAGTATTGGGAGACCAAGTACCAATGCATATCATCAAGGATGGCTGTAACAGGTGAGTAGGACTTGAGGCAGGATGAGTTGAGGGCAGCAGTGTTTTAGAAGAGGTGTGGCTTATTAAAGGCAAGAAAGTCAGAAACCAACCATTGCGCGTTAAAATAATCAAATCCAGAAGTACAAATATATGCAGATGTTGGAGTAATTGCACGTGCTGTATGAGGAAGAAAGCTGATTCTGATATGGCAGATAAAAGGAATCAAAATGTATCTTGGTTACCTTGGATAATTGCTTACATCCTGGAATCCTCGAGGGGAAGAGGGCAGAATCTTTAAAATCCTGCAAAAATAATTTTTGAGAGTTGAGTCCACAGAGGAACTGGATGACAGAAATTATTATTCTGATGCTCATAAATTGAGTGAAGTGTGAATTAGAGGGCAGCCAAACAACATTTGTAATGAAGAGAAAGCTCCAGAGTGTTACACTAATAATGCTCATCTGAAGACACAGAGGCAAAAATGTAGTGCCAATATAGATGTAACACAGGTCATGTCTCATTCATTCATTAGAATTCTTTGGACAGGTAGCATAAGTGCTGGATGAGAGCTCACCATTAGATATAATGTAAGTGGATTTAGAGAGGATATTCAATCAGTGTCCATATACAGAACTCTGTTTGGGGTATGTGAAACTAGAGACGTGATTGCCAATTAGAATGATATATGCAAGGCAACTGGAAGCCGAAGGGGCTGACGCATGGAAATAGTTGGCATAGCTGACCGGGGGAGCTGATTGCAATCCTTCTATGGAGTTGGCATTCCTCATAAAAGGCAACCTAAATAGACTGAACATCTGACTGGAAGATGTTTGTACATATTGTAAAGAGAATGAAAATAGGTACAATTCAAAAATAGCGATAAAGCAGTGAATCATGAAAGGTGATCCCAGAAATATTACTCAAATTGCCCTCTTCTGAGTCATTTGCGAATATTGCATACAAAAGCAGTCCAGAAAATAAATGAGGCTCCAACCTGCTCCCTTTATCAAAAATCTTTATACGTGTCTCAGAGGACAGCACTTCTTGTATTTGCTAATGTTTGTCTGCAGTGAGCAACAATTATTAAAGAAGTGGCAACATTTGAAAAGATACAAAATCTTCAAAAACATGAGCCAAATGGAAATATTTTCCTATGCATGACACAGCCATAGCCTGTTGACACTCAGGGAAACATTGGCATGGTGGTAATCTATGGAATCAAATGCAATGCTCATTTTGCACTCTGCTAATTACTCTGGCTTTAATAGTGAGTCAAATCAGGCAGGATATAAAAATAACACTGCATCCAATCTCGTCAGATTCCTGGCTGGTGGAATAGGTTAAAATTGTCCCCCTTGGGCAGTATCTAAAGACAGCATTCTGCCTTATTCTGTGTGTTTGACATCCAGCTAGTTAGATTAAAATAATTCCCCACTAACAGTTCGCTGTCTAGTTTCTCGTATGAAGTGTGCAGCATAGAATGAGGTATTAGAGAGCTATTGGTGAAATCAATCCCACAGCATGCATCATTACTTTCAGCAGAAGGAAGAAAATTGAGATGCAGGATGCAAATGGACTTAGGAGCAAGAGCGCATGTATGAAGGAGACATGCACAGATGGTCTGAAGTCTTTAGGTATTTGCAGTTTTCAGCTACTAAATCCTGCTACTACAGTGCTAAATCCTGGCCTGAAACCGAAAGAACTGCTAGATCTATAGTTGACGTCTGGAGGTCACATCTAATATAACCTGTCATGAGTCACTTCCTCCAAGTTATTTTCATCCTCTTCATTAAATAAGCAACCGGCTGCCATTTATATGCTTAGTATATTTAGTTTGTTTTTATTAAGGATGCAACTCCTGAGAGGGTCTGTGATGTACGCAGCTGGAAAAGTCTAAGTTAATTAAATAGACTCGTTCTGCAAATAGTTTGCAGATATTCCACATGTCTTCATTTCCTTCTCCCAGTCCGACATTTCAATACCTTGGTGAAATTAGCTAATTGGCGACATTAATTCATGTGATATCTCGTGTAAAACAGTACTACCAATATGATATGGTCTAAGTGTTTTTCTGTACGTTAGACAATGTAACATATACCATGCTGTTCTTTCAGACAGATGTGTTGAAATTTACTAACACCGCTAACTATTTACACTATTAGAAGATCTCAGACATACAGCAACAAAGAAGTGAATGATGGAAAGCCATTTAAGTTAATGAGGCACATTTGGTAAAGACACAACAAGAACTCTGGCTGGGTCTTCCGGTGAGAATCCATCTAAAATAAAAACTCAACTCTCACTTAGCCATAAATGCATAAGATTCAGCCTAATATCTAGTCACTTCAGTCAGTTACTTGTAGTACTACAGTCGTGTACATAGGCCAGTGTCAGTAAGCATAGAGCCTACTTAGCCTCAGGAAGGAGAGAACACTGTGGTTCCCTGCAATCAAGGACATTGTCCACATGCACAGGGAGTAACAGCAGCGTCAGACAGCTATATGGGACACAATGACCTCCATTGCCCAGAAATTGCAGCAGTGCAGCGAATCAGGCAAATGCCTGGCTGTCTCTGTGGACAGTTTGACGTCTACCATGCATAGCCAGATCCAGCGCCCTCTGGCACTACTAGAGAGACGTACATACCTGCACCCTATCAACCCAGCCATTGCTCCTGAGGACTAATAGATGGAAGAGAGGGATGGGAAACCTGGTGAGCACCAGATGCCCCTTCCTCACAAGGGGACACGATTCTGCTTGGAGGCACCCAGTTGGAGGAACAACCACACACTGGCCTCTCAGAAGTCTCCTCTCATGACTCTCCAGAGGTAGCCAGGCTCTCCACGTCCACCCTGCCTGCCCCAACTGACGATCAGAGATTGTGGCCAAAATCTCAACTGCATCTTGCAAGAAGATACTGGGTATGACTGGCACACAGAGACACCCATGGTTGCCTGACCAAACCTCCAGGGCCAATGGGCTGCACTGTGCAGGCTTCCTCCACTCCAGCCGCAGAGCCAGGGACTACATTGAGATGTACTGGGGAGGAGAGAAGAAAGAAAACATATTGAGGGCACTTTGATGGCATGGTTGTCATGATTTTTCATGTTTGCATAGATTCCACATGACTCTAACATTACACTTTGCTGACTGTAGAGACTTCACATTGCTATCGTAACTGCATTACCCTGTGACGACTGAAGGATGAGGCAAGGAGCTTTATACTGGAACATTATGTACCGCGATATCATCTAACTAGTTTAAAAGTATATTGTTTTTCTGGGATCTACGCAACAGTGCAACTTAAGCCCCTCTTTAATACTTAACAAATTTAGGCAACTGAGATATTGCATTCTTGTGACAAAAGTGATTTTCTGTTAATGAGAGCCAGCTAGTCATCTCATTGTAAACCCTCTGTGTCTTGTCATTTGAGAAGGATACACAATGATCAGGCCATAGCTCAGTAATGGGGAAATGCATATGTTGCACCAACTAAGTGTAGCGATGTCACAAAAAATAACACAAGAATTTTTCTTTATTGTCTTCAACTGCAAGCTCAAATGTGGTCACCTGCATTGCCTAGAATGTGTCTCCTTGATATATTTTGTTCAAAAACTAGCAGTCCTACAACATTCCTGAACCACTTATTGAGTCATAGTCATAGAGTCTTATAGCACAGGAGATGGCCTTCAGTCCATTAAGTCTGCCCCAATTTATTTACACTAATCTCACTTGGCCTGTAGCCTTAAATGTTAGGACATTTCAAGTACTTTTTAAAAGTTTTGAGGTTTCCCACCCCCTACTGCCCTCCGAGGAAGTGCATTCCAGATTTGCACCACACTCTGGGTGAAAAGAAATTTCCTCAAATCCTCTTTAAATATCCTGCCGTGCACCTTAAAATTATGTCCCTTTGTTCTTGACCCTTCAACCACGGGAAACAGTTGCTTCCTATCCATCCTGTCCCTACCCCTCATAATCTTATAGACCTCAGTCAGGTTCCCCTCTCAGCCTTTTGTGCTGTAAAGAAAATAACCCAAGCCTATTCAACCTCTCTTCATGGCTAATATGCTCCAACCTAGGCAACATCCTTGTGAATCTCCTCTGCACCCTCTCCAGTGCAATCACATCCTTCCTATAATGTTCACAGAGGTGGGTGAATCTGTACCTGCCTCTCACACTTCAGTTCCAGAGTCTGACATGAACCCCATTGGGTGGGGAAAGACAGCTAAGTCTCAGAATTCAGTAGAATGCAGTATTCTTTTAACTGTTATTAATAATATATAAATGTCAGTACCTTGCTTCCTTCAATTTCAATTAACACCTGGGAAACTCTGTTCCTTTCTACTGTCCTCTATTTTGAACAGAATTCATCCTAATGATTGATCTGCTTTGTGGTTTTCTATATGTTATCTCACAGAACATATACACAGAGTCATGGTCAAATTGAGTTAGATATTTAAAAGTTTATTAACAACTATGTACATTAATGTGCAATCTCAAGGTTACTTACATAATGTGTTATACACTTAGATCCTGTTCCATATACGTAGTTTCAGAGATAGTAGGAACTGCAGATGCTGGAGAATCTGAGATAACAAGGTGTGGAGCTGGATGAACACAGCAGGCCAAGCAGCATCAGAGGAGCAGGAAGGCTGATGTTTTGGGCCTAGACCCTTCTTCAGAAAAAGGGTCTGAAGAAGAAAGGTCTAGGCCCGAAACGTCAGCCTTCCTGCTCCTCTGATGATGCTTGGCCTGCTGTGTTCATCCAGGTCCATACCTTGTTATCCCATATACATAGTTGACTGATTAGCGG
>NC_063361.1:25643579-25676861 GCF_021869965.1 Rhincodon typus
ATGTCATCTAGCAGTCTTAAAGGTATAGAATTATGTTCCCACTTGTGTGGATCATTTGTTCCCACTCAAGGAGCTATATTCCCATTTCTGTGGCTACAACAGCATTCACATTTTTATGAGGGAGCAAGCTCCAGTTTTCAATTACCTTCGGTGGGAGGAAAGTACTTCCTGACTTTGTTGCTAAGTGGTCTCGCTCTAATTTTAAAGTTATGCCCTATTGTTATGGATTTCCATGCTGGAGAAATTGGTTTTCTTGTACATGTCCTATAAAATCCTATCATCGTTTTAAAAATTTTGATCAGATCTTCTCTTAATCTTCTAAACTCAAGGAATAGAAATCAGGTTTATATGATGTGTCCTCAGCCCTTGCACAGCAGGTTGTGTTCCTCCACAAGCCTTTAGGAACTGAGTTGGCTCTGCGTATGTGCTGTTGTGTCTTGAGAAGTACTTGCTCAAACATCCACCTGTTGTGTTGTAGCAAGAATAGCCAGGCTAAAGCTGCTTTTTGCCTTATACCTGAGCACCTGAGGAGATAGTTGGAAGCCTACACATGGCATGGAGTCTCAGGAGACAGTGTCATGGTTTTCATGCTTGCTGAGCCATCTGTACGGGGTTGCATTTGACCACTGAATGGATGGTAACAAGCAGATTTCAGAATCCTTTCCTTCCCTGCATTTGCAGCCTGTAGTTGATTGAGTGCCAGGAGAGACAGCACTTCCCACTCTGGTCACAAAGTGCATGTAGAAACAGTCAGAGAGGGAGAGTTTGTGGCAGCCAGTAAGGCTGCAAATTTCCTTTGGTTTCCCGCAGGACACAGTTTAACATCACCCACAGCAATTTACATGTACTTCCTTCAATTTAGTCTCCTGTGGTTGTCGCACACAATGAGGTCTGCTTTGCACAAGAGAGACTGAACACAGTTTGGGTAACCACCTCTGTCCTGTGCCTAACTATAATCCCAAGCTTCTGCTGGTTTTCCATTCTAATTCTCCAGTTTGTCCTTGCACTGACTCTTGGTCCTCAGCCGAATGCAACGTTCCAATTAAGCTCAAGGGAAGCTTGAGGGACAGACTTTGATTTTCAGTAAGGCATTTTACAGCCTCTGGCTCAACACTAAGTTCAGACCAACTTAAAACCTATTATGTTTCTAACCCAGTAAAAGGCAGATGGCTTAAACCATAGGGAAGTATGAATTAGTCTTTGTGGGGCACTATCTACTAGCAAGAAAATTTGTGGTAACCCTCACATTGGTGATTTTCAGGAAGCCTGACGGAACTAAGTCCCAATTGGGCACCTCTCTGGCTGCATTCAGACTTGCCTGCTCCTATCAAGGAAATCTTGTCCTCCAGAAATCCTAGTGAGAGGTGGATATCCTTCCCCTGAGAGCTCCTGCCAGTCATTGACAAAGCAGTGCCAGCAGGAGAGCAGTGGTCATTTCTGGTACTGCAGTGTAGTTGACACCAGTGATCAGCAACAGAGCCTGAGGAAACGGGGGAGTGAGCCTGGCTTGCTGAACAAGACATGGACCTCCTGGCAATGAGGGGAATGAATGGTCAATATGAAGGGCAGGGATTGTGATGTCTTATTCTAGGTCTGCCTGTCTCCACCAATGAGTGACTCTAACTGCGACAAAGCATGCAGCAAATAGGGACTCCAGGTCCCCAACCCTCAACCAGCCTTGGGCCAGCTCAGCAAGGTATACCTGGTGTACCAGCAGTTCTGAGATGAAGCCTTTAAGTGGCCTTTATGACCTGAATTGGACCCTGTGGGAGAAGCTAACCTCAAGCCTTCTAGCCCTAGATTTGTTCAAAGACAAGTACAAGCACATACTCCATGCCTATCCCACTCCTGCCCCTGCCTGCGAATTCATCCCTGAAGTAGTGGAAATCAAGCCTCCCTGTTCCCAGAGTCGCCTCAAATGTAAAATTTGATTAAACCGTCAAATTGCCCAATTATGCCTAACTGTCTAATTCAGTTTAAAATATGTGCACCAGTTTTATTTCCATTAACAAGAAAATAACTGTTTATTGGAATCAATCTCTTTTTAACCAATGACAAAAATTAGACAAGTTGAATTGCTAATCAATAACACTATAACTTAAGCTTTACTCCCCCTGCAAATACAGAGAGACACACAGAGAAACAAGATATTGGTATTGTGCGTGGAGAAGAATAAGTCAGAGAAACACAGTTCTGGCACCAGTCCGGATCACAAACGTAAATGATTTATTTTCCTTTGGCTTTCTTTTGACACCTTCCCATTCTTCGCTAATGATGCGAGGTTGCAGATACAACATTTCTTTCACTAGTTGAGGATTCACTAGCTGAACTTTTACAAAATTTATGGGCTTTCATTTATTGAAGTATATCATTTTAATTTACTGAGGCTGACTTATGAAGCATTACAGTTACTCCTTTTCAATCTGTTAAGCTAACTTAAAACATTGCTTAAAACTCAGTCAGCAAATTCATATGCCGTCTTTATGACACTTGTATAATTGTCGGACCATTAGCAATCGGTTGTTAATGAATTATGCTAATCTCTTGTTTATAGTTGCTAATTAATTTTAATTATAAGATTTATTTTCATCAAGTATGCTAGTGTTGATAATTTATTTCTGGGAGTGGTGCGCTGTGCTGCAATTTTGTCTGAAAACGTTTTACACTTTGCTGTGATAGACAAGAAAAACTCTATTTAAATTTGCATTTTACAGGTGTAGACACTTTAATTGCTTTTGAGATTGCTTGTGGTATTGCTTCTATGTAGCAGGAAGGTGAGGTGCAATTTGTTGTTGGAGAGCACCAATAGCATCTGCTATCAGTTAGACTTGACATCCTTTGTCAGTCCTCTGCCTGAAGACACTGCGGCCAGCAGTGCTGAGATCACCATAGAGACGGTGAAGAATGGACAGGGCCACCAAGCTGGTGATCCACATCAGCTGTCCAGCAAACTGGCTCCTCAGAGACTGAGTTGATGTGAACCATGCACGCTTACAGGCATGTTGTAGAAACATAGCAAATAGTTGCAGGTCTAGGCTGTTTGGTCCTTTGAAACTCCTCCACCATTCAATATGGCTGATCATTCAACTCAGTCCCCTTTCACCCCATACTCTTTGATCCCTTTAGCCCTAAGAACTATATCTAACTTGTTCTTGAAAACCTTCAACTTTTAGGTTTCAACTACTTTTTGTGACAAAGAATTCCACAGGCTCACCACTCCCTGGGTGAAGACATTTCTCCTCATCTCAGTCCTAAATGGCCTACCCTACATCATTAGACTGCAACTCCTGACTCTAGATTTCCCAGTCATCGAGAATATCCGTCCTGCATTTTTCCTGTATAGTTCTGTTAGAATTTTATAGATTTCCATGAGATCACTCCTCATTCTTCTAAAGTCCAGTGAATATAATCCAAACCAGTCCAGTCATACATCACATGTCAGTCCTGTTATCCCAGGAATCAGGAGACAGCAAGGACTGCGGATGCTGGAAGCTAGAGTCAATAAATGTGGAGCTGAGAAAGCACAGCTGGTTCAGACAGCATCCGAGAAGCAGGAAAGTCAATGTTGTGATGAAGGGTTTTGGCCCAAAATGTTGACTTTCCTGCTCCTCGGATGCTGTCTGGCCGGCTGTGCTTTTCCAGCTCCACATTTATTGATCCCAGGAATCAGTCTGGTAAACTTTTGTTGCATGCCCTCTATAGCCAGGACAACCTTCCTGAGATAAGGAAACCAAAATCGGACACCATACTCCAGGTGTTGTCTCACCAAGGCCATCCACAATTACAGCATTGCTGCTCCCATACTCAAATCCTCTCACTTTGAAGGCCAACATACCATTTGCCTTTTTCACTGCCCGCTGCACCTGCACACTTACATCCAGTGACTAATTTACAAGGATACCAAGGTTTCACAGCGCCTCCTCCCTTCCTAATCTTTCACCATTCACATAATAATCTGCCTTCGTTTTTTTGCTATCAAGGTCAACAACCTCACATTTATCCACATTATATTTAATTTGTAGCCGGAGCTGTAAATAGACAATGGTAGAGGCTCCAATTTTCGGTGTATTGCATGGCTAAGCAGGAACGTCTATCACTGTTGTAGTTATTGTCAATGAACCTGTTCAGGTATGTATGAATACCTTTGTGGCAAATGGGATGTGAATGTGGATCTTCTGGGCCTGAGATGGGACATTACTACTGTATCACAAGACCGTCTGCTTCTAGCATTGGAAGGTTTTCCAGGTTGCTACTCAACCTGTTTGTCAGTGATTTATGCCTGAAGAATTTTCAATATCTAAAATCTGATGGATTGAGATGCCACATTTGTAACAGTTCATTTTCAAAAGCAGAGAAGTTAATTGGCATAATTAACTTATCACATCAGTAAACAGCATACAGATTTAAAATAGTGAATTTATTTCCTATGACAAGTTCAATTTTGTGCCTACTACACAAATACGTTAACTTTATGTTGTTCAATTCATTTGAAAGGTGAGATTACCAGCGAGATGCCGTTCTGGTGATGCTAATGGTCGAGCACCATTACTTGGATTTTTTGAATTGAACCGTGGATCTCCAATAATATATCAATAATCTAACAGCAAGCTGCACTTGTCTAACCATTATATTGATGCCAAAATCAGAGCTGATAAGTTGTTTCTAAAGTATGGGATGTTGCATTTCTACTGCCTCTTAAAGAAACAGCTGTTTTGATGTGTATTGTAAGCAGCGTTCCCTCTAGTTTTTTTTACCACTGCGCGGACCTCTGAGGTCCCGGTGCCACGGAAACCATGTGCCAGCATGCCGATTGGCGAAATCCTTATCACAGATCATCATGATGTAAGATCTATCAGGTAGATATGCTGCCACCATCTTCTTTCCTGGTAGGGTCTACAAGGTCTGCTAGATCTAGTGTGGTGGAGGATGTCCACTTATATCTGACTTGCCTTAAACAAAACGTAGTTTATTGCATGAAAGCAACTGAGTGCAAGTTACATTGTTACCGAGATGATGTCTTTCAATTTAATGATAGAGATCTTGGTGTTAGATCTAGATCCTTTGAGCTCCAAAGCTGGTCCCCTGCCTACATCCATGTGACTTCATCATATTGGGAGGTGCTTAATGGTCTTCTCAGGATTAACCCCTTCAGATCCTTAAAGTGAAACTCACCATAGTCCCAGAGGACCATAAGGCTGCTCTCTCATTAGGGTAAACCAACTGGTGATGAGTTTAACCTGTGAGTCACCTCACTGCAGGCAAGGGACCAGGTTGAGAAGACTTTACACCCTTATAGATACTTTCTAATCAATCTATTCAGAGATGCTATTACACACCTCTGGAGTACCTTTATTCAATAACACCAATTTAATCTTTCATCTCTTACAGTCTAATTGCTACACATTTGAGCATTCTGATTATACTTGGTGTTGATCAGGGAACCTCCAAATTGACAGATGCTTTGAATATTCAGTATGCAATTGACAATTTCAATGTATGACAGTCTGCAAACTTTTAATACTCATTTTAAAGTTTAATGTTAAATTGACAGTTTTTCCAGTCAATGCATAGTGTAATATCGTTTGTGCTGTTTTAGATACCAGTTCCTAACCTACTGCAATGTGTTCTGTAGACTACAATAAGCATAATTAATAACATTTTAAATAAAATATTGGAAATCTGGTGGAGCACAAAATCTCCAGCTGGGCTTGATAATTTTAATTGAGTTTAAATCGTATGCAGATTGTGAGCAAAAAATTATGGATTCACTTCACTATAAAGCAGAGCAAAGTAAAACCATGGTAGTTGGGTTAGGAATTTCATGTTAGTAATGTGCATCGCTAAAAATAAATGCTATGGAAGTATTTTTATTATGCTTTTAAGTCAGTTGATCTTTCAAGTGCTAACTGTAGTTTCTCCAGGTCCAGAATAGCTAAGAATTTAGAACAAGGCTTCCCAAACAGTTTCCCTCTATGACCACAATTTGAGCCTTGAAAATTGTTGAGACGTCTCGGTGAGACTGTGAGAACTTATACGTAGAACATAGCACATTACAGCACAGAAATGGGCCCTTCGGCCCACAATGTTATTGCTGAATATGATGCCAAATTAAACTGATCCCTTTTGTCTGCCTTTGGTTCATATCCCTCCGTTCCTTGCATATTCATGTGCTTTTCTAAAAGCCCCTTAAACATCCCCATCGTTTCTGCCTCCACCACGACCCCGGCAGCGTTTTCCAGGCACCTACCACTCTCTGTGTAAAAAAAAGTGCCCCTCACATCTCCTTTGAAGTTTCCTCCTCTCACCTTAAATGCATTCCCCTAGTATTAGACATTTCAACTCTGGGAAAAAGATTATTACTGTCGATCCTATCTATGCATCTCATAAATTTATAAGCTTCTATCAAGTCTCCCGTCAGCCTCCGTCACTCCAGAGAAAATAACCCTAATTTTTCTAGCCTCTACTTATAGCTCGTACACTCTAATCCAGGTAGCATCCTGGTGAACCTCTTTTGTACCCTCTCCAAGGCCTCCACATCCTTCTTGTAGTGTGGCGACCAGATTGAACTCAATACTCTAAGTGCAGCGTAACTGAAGTCTTATAAAGCTGCAATATGACATCCTGACTCTTGCACTCAATGCTCCAACCAATAATGGCCGTGTGCCTTCTTTACCACCCTGTCTACTTGTGTAGCCATTTTCAGGGGGTGTAGGTGGGTGGATGTCGGGGAGAAGACCTGAGTGAGCTGGAAGAGGGGTAAACAGAGATCTGTGGGGCCCCTGCTGCATTGGAGTTCGCAATTTCCACATTTCAGTTTGGAACTTAGGGTCTTGACCCCCATGTTAGGAAGCCTTGCCTAAGATAATAGGTACAACTGTGTTGCATTTATGTGACTGATCCTGTAAGCTACAGGCCTCAACAGACAATTCAGAGAATTTCATTTCGAAAGCCACAATAATAATTTATCAGAGAGTTCAGTGTTTATTAATCATACATTAATACAGGAAGTAAATTGCTAACATCACCTCTGCAATACTGTTACAGCATTTAGCAATTTTTCACTATCTAAACGAGTGAGCCAAAATGCAAAAATAAAGAGCTTCAATTCTTTGGAACTGTCAATGTTCTGCAGGTTAAATCTAAAACCATTAAGTGAATTTATGGTTTAGAAATTTTCAGCCCAGTATGCTTGCTCCAATAATGAGCCCTAATGCAAAAGAATCAGTCAAGACTTTTCAAAATTGGCTGTCAGTGTAGAGTTAGCAATATCGATATTTTATACAATTATCTAGAAGATGACAACCTGCTGATGTTGATAATATCCAATTTTACTCTGACATTTCAAGTTCTATTGATGCTCCTTCATTGTTGCTGCGACAAATCCTGGAGTTCCCTCCCTAAATGCATTGTTGGGCAACCTACAGCACATGGACTGCAGCAGTTCAAGAAGGCAGCTCACCACCGCCTTCTCAAGGGCAACTAGAGATGGGGAGTAAATGCTGGCCCAGCCAGTGATGCCCATGTCCTACAAGTGAATAAGAAAAAAAATCAGAGAATTTAGACAACAGTTTTTTTCTCATTGGCCTTACTAATCCTAATGGCTAATATTTGCATCATGTAACCCTAACCTGCCAGCGTATTTGAAGGTGGTGGCGTGTTAGATAAAATGGGGAGCCAATGTGCCACCTCCCTGTCCACCCCTGAACTGACTCACCAAATTCCCCCCGCACCCCCCCCGCTGACTTACTGGCTCCCCTTTCACCTCCTAACCTGTGCTAAATTAGCTGTTCTTAGACGAGATGCCAACAGGATCTGCAACATTAGCTCTAGCACGTCTGGATGAGGGAAGACTAAACAAAAATCTGACCACATAACTACTGCTAACTGTTCCATGACCACAACCAGCTGTGTCGTAATTTATTCTGGAAGTATGGGATAAGGACAGAATCAGTTGTTGTGAAAGCCACTCCACAGTTTACCATGTACACCAAGACTCAAATGTGTCGATTAGGCAATAAATGAGGCTCAGTGGGTTACCTCAACCCACAGAGATACAAACATTTAAAATCTCCAGAAACGGGAGCGGAGCTTAGCAAGGTGATCACAGCTGCTCTTATTCACTTTCTTTGTTACTGTCTTTCAGATGATCCAGACCAGCAAAATGCTGATTGAATCTGCTGATGCTGTCTATGTGAAGATAATACAGGCTCAGAAGGCTGGTAAGTGCCACTGTCTTCACTGCATACGTGGACTACATGCTGAGTGCTCAATTAATGTGGAGAAAAGAGCTGGAGAATGTTGGAGTGAGCTAGTTTTGTGCTTGTTGTTCCTCAACCAGGCTAATACTTGGCCTCAGAATAGGGGCTGGTGGGGGAAGTGCTCACGAGTGAGAATTTGCAGCGAGCTAATGTGTTTTTCTGTTGCAGAGCTTCATAGGTTGTAAGGTTTGCCTGTTGTGGTATCTGGAAAAAATATAACTTCAAAGATATAAAAACAGGAAATAATAGAGAAACTCAGCAGTTCTGGCAGCATCTGTAGAGAAAGAAGCAGTTAAAATGTTGGGTCCAATATGACTGTTCTTTGGAACTCGCTCTGCACAGGATCTAAAGAAGAGGTATACCAGACGGTAAGTGTTAATTCTGCTTCTCTCTCCACAGATGCTTCCGGATCTGCTAAGTTTCTTCAGTGTGTTTTGTTTTTATTTCAGATTTCCGGCATATTTGTATTTTTGTTTTTTTTATTGTATAGTGTGTTTGATTTGGATGTTTGTATAACCATGTAGGGATTATTGTAGTGCAATAGGCAGCATCCTGACTTCTGGGCAGGTAGCTTGACATTCAAATCCCACTCCTAGACCTGATGGTCAAGTAAAGTGTACGATGGAAATTATGGTGCTGTGGTGTTGGTCAAGCCGACCTTTCTTCAGAGAATTGAAGAAGAGAATTGAGCAATGTAATTGTGCTGGTGAGCTGGGCTATGAGCACCTGTCAGCTGGTGAAGATTCTCTCACCCAAATCTGAAGCAGAACTGGTTAAATATATGCCTGAAAATATTCTGCTGTGCTATTTGGAAAGAATGTCGGCATATTTATTGGAGAATCCACAGCTAAAAGTGCCACAGATAGAGGCTATTTTTAAAGTAAAAAGTCTGTTGATTAAAAACTATTTTGTTTAAAAGGAATTTTAGTTTTCTGTAATTAATTATTAGTTATGCTGCTGAATTTACTGAGAAACCTTCTGTACTGGGGTCCCTTTTAATAAGTTAAAGTAGTGTAGAGTTACGATCAACATCCCTTTCCTTTAGGTATTGAAAGAAACACATTTTGTTTAAACATTCAATGTTATATCATTAGGATCTGCACTGTGGGATTTACTGATCACTATATTGTGAGGGAATGCAAATGGCAGCTGTAGATTGTCAATAGGCCAGGTATTAGATAACTTATCTTTTTAATTGATCATTTCCCTCACACAATTTGCAGCAATTGGCAGATTCCCAGAGACTTTTTTTTATTGATATTCATACCTTGAAAACAAAAATCAATTGTAAAAAGGATGTTAAATCCCAACGGTTTGTAACCATTTGGCTTTTAATGAATCTTTTAGTTTTGTTCATTAAGTTATATTTCACTGTATGCAGTGACCTTATTCAAGTCTTCAAAGCAACAAATATGCATTAGTTATGGAAAAAATTAACTTCTTGATTTCTTAAAAAAGTTTGAACCCCGATTTTTCTTTTTCACACTTCTCCTCAGGCATTGATTTGTAACAGGGTAAATTTGAATATAGACAGTGCATGCTGTCAAAAACTATTTGATCATAGTCACCAAGGCCTCTTGCAACCTCGCTATTCACTCCTTTGAAAGAATTAACTAACGCAGTGCTTGATTTTTTATGTGCTGTACTGATCGCGTGATATCGTTACTTTCAAGTGAATATAAACAAAACACAAACCTTCACAGGTTTTCTAAGCTTCTTCAAGCGCTGAATTGGGCCTGCAGTTATATTTCAGTTTGAAAATGACACAAAAGGCTGAAATAACTCCAGGAAGGTCGTTATCCTGTCACCAAGTCACCCTTTATTTACATTTGCATAGGACATGACACTGACCCAGCTAGCTCAGAGCCAGCTCCTAGAGTGTGCAGGATCCCTGTCACTCCTGTTTACATCTGTCAGCCAGGGCTCCCTGATTGGACCAGGTTAACAGCCCCAATCAGGGAACTCATAGTCTGTGAGGTCCACCAGGCTGGCCTTGTTCCATCACTACAGAGGTGTGGCTGTTTTCCTGTGACAACTTGGACAGTGTTTGTCTGCAGTTCTTTGGATTGAGAAACCGTGTTAGAGGACTTGCTCATTCTTAAGATGCCATAAACTGAGCATTGAAATTTAAAGAGGGTCTTATTCTACAGAGTCTCAAAGTGACTAACAGCTGAAGACAGAATAAAATTATTTTCACATGACAGGATCCCACGCATTTCTGTATCTTGTCAGTGTGCCCAGAATGGGAGACCGCAAATATAAGAGTGAGTGGGGAAGTTAGGAGAAACCTCTTTACCATGTAGAATGCACTACCACAGGGAATAGTTGAGGTAAATATAGCAGAAATGTGTTTAAAGAAAAGCCAGTTCAGCGTATGAGAAAGGATTAGGAGGATGTGCTAAGGTGGTTAGATGAAGCGTGTAGAGGGGAAGCTTCTGTGCAACATAAACACTGGAATATTCAACTTGAGCCAAGTTATTTCCTTTTGAACTATCAATTCCATGTAATTTTGTTTTATTTCATGCTTGTGAAGAGTATATCTGTGGGAATCAACAGTTTGGAATTTCATTCAAAAAGCCAGATTTGACTTTGTCAATGGAAATTGCTTTAAAAGTTGCATTAATTGAAATGTTTCAGTGAGGTTTAGGGGTTGCAGGTGGCCAAAGCTGGGCACTAAATTGTCAAGTCTGAACTTAACTCAAATGGTGTAAAAATGTCAGCTGCAATTAGATCTAGCATCTGACATGGGGTTTTTAAAAAAGTAATCTGTGCTTGCAAATCAATAGATGAACAGTACGGTGTGACACTGGGCTACAAACACAAGCAAAACCCTACTACAGACACGCTAATCTTTCTGTCTGAGGTTACGGTTAGTTTCAAGATTCATGTAACAAAATTGTGGAAAACCAGCCATGTTGTTACTTTAATTGCCACTCTTAGAATGTGTATCATTGTGGACATCAGAAGAGGGAGCAATCAGATGTGGCAGTGATTGTCTTCCATGGATCATATGGACATCTGATATTCACTTGTACAAGAATAAGAATGAGAGATAAGCAAGATACCAAAGTGTTGCATTGGTGGCAGAATGTATTATACCTTCAGGAGACGAAAAGGTGAAAAGTGCACATCAAGAGAGAAAGTTAAAGATGAGGCTACTGTGCATCTTTATCCTGCCTATTTCTTTAAGCAAAAGACTTAACTTTAATTTCTTTGTCAAAGAATATAGAATTGGAAATGTAGTCATTTGAATTGGCACGTGATCCTGTATATTACAGTCAGTTAGGTATGTTAAGAGTAGCTTTCAGAGCATTAGATAATAACAGTGAGACCTGGTGCTAGACTTCAATCTGTTTTTGGACAGTTACACTGGGTGGGGAGGTGGAGAAACATTACATCAGTGCAAATCCATACTGTCCTTTCCCAATGCCTCTTCCAGTCTGACAGCAGTACCTATTCAACCTCCTAAAATACATTAATATATTCATGTGTATACTTACGTCTGTGTAAAGGAAATGTGTGTGTGGGGAATGCGGTGGGGGGGGGGGGGGGGGGGAAGCGCGTGGAGGGGCGACAGTAGATAGGTCTTGAGGTTTTTGTTTATTGAAGTGCCTGTAACCCCAGTCCTTCAATTTGACTTTAGGCCTAGCCTTTTAGAAAGTTAATTCATTGAATGTGGCTGTTGCTGGCTGGGCCAGCAATTCCTGTCCATCCCAAATGCCCTAAAGAAGGTGGTGGTGAGCTCGTAGAAAGGGAATTCCAGGACTATGACCTAACAACAGTGAAGGATGTAGGACACGGTTACATAGTTCAAATTTAGATGGTGTGTGGCTTGATGTGGAACTTGGAGCTGGGTGGCGTTGCCATGCATCTGTTGGTCTTGTCCTTCAAGATAGTTGAAGTCAAGAATTTGGAAATGCTGTTAAAGGAGCCTTGGTGAGTCCTGCACTGTTTCTAGTAGATGATAAACACTTCTTCCACTGTGTGTGGATGGTGAAGATACTGAATATTGAAGGTGTTGGATGAAGTGCCAATTGTTGTACAAAGTAATGGTTCTGAAAGAGTTAATGTTTAAGTTGCACTGACTCCACCCAATCTGATGATGTCACACACAGTCTTTGGGTGGAGACTGCGCATTCTGCACCGCCTTTGTAAGAAAACAGATGTATTCTGTACAGTTCCTAGTAATCATGCCTGACTAGGAATGTAAAATGTCCTTATTGCTATCGTACAGTTCACCATATTATTAACTAAGCATGTCTCTTAGACTCACCAGTGATCTATCGTTTACCATTAATAGTTGTCCACAGTCTAGCCAAAGGAGAATTGGTGGCAGTGAACTACCTCAAGCAACCTTCATTTTGCATCCAGTACTCACAGAGGTAGTAGATACCACAAAATGCCAACAATGGCAATCAGGGGAAACTGCATATCAGTCAAATGAGGTGTTTTGTCCTGGATGTTGTCGTTGGAGTTGCACCACACAGGTGAAGTGAGAATATTCCGTCATATTCCTGACTTGTGTGTTGTAGATGGTGGAGAGGCACTGGAGAGGTAGCAAATGAGATCCTTGGCACAGAATTCCTAATCTTTGATCTGTTCTTGGAGCCATAATATTTATATGGCTAGTCCAATTCAGTTTTTGGTCAATGCTAATCCCAAGGTTGTTTTTTTTCATGCACGGGAGGAGGACGTCGCTGGCTAAGCAGCATTTATTGCCCTTCCCAAATTGCCCAGAGGGCAGTTAAGAGTCAACCACATTGCTGTCAGTCTGAAGTCACATGTAGGCCAGACCAGGTAAGGATGGCAGTTTCCTTCAGATCTTGCTGCAGGTGGATGCAAGCTGTTTCATAATCTGAGGAATGGTTAGTGGTGTTGAATATTGTGCAGTCATCAGCAAACATCCCCACTTCTGACCTTATGATGAAAGGAAGGTCATTGACGAAGCAGCTGAAGATGGCTGGGCCTTAGACGGTACCCCGAGGACCACCTGCAGAGATGTCCTGGAGCTGAAACACCTGTCCTCCAACCACTACAACTACCTTCCCTTGTGCTTGGTATAACTGCAACCAGCGGAGAGGTTTCCCCCCGATTCCCATTGACGTTAGTTTTGCTAGGGCTCCTTGATACCACAGTCAGTCAAGTGTTGCTTTGATGTCAAAGGCAGTCACTCTCACCTCACCTCTGGCATTCAGCTCTGTTGTCCATGAGGTTAACCAATGAGGTTACAAGCTAAATAGCCCTGGTGGAACCCAATCTGACTGTCGATGAGCAGGTTATTGCTGAGCAAGTGCCACTTGATTGGACTGTCAACAACCTCTTGTGTCACTTTGTTGATAATTGAAATTAGGCAAGTAGGGCACTAATTGGCCAGGTTGGATTTGTCCTTTTTTTTTGTGTATGGGACATATCTTGGCAATTTTCCACAATGTCGAGTAAATGTCTGTTGTAACTGTATTCAAACAGTTTGTCTAGAGGCGCAGCTAATCTGGAGCCCAAGCATTTTGTACTATTGTCAGAATGTAGTCATAGGTTTTGCCATTTCCAGTGCCTTCAGCCATTCCTTGATGTCATATGGAGTCAATGGAATTGGTTGAAGACTGACATCTGTGATGTTGGGTACCTCAGGAGGGGCTTAAGATGAATTATCCAGCTGGCACTTCTGACTGAAGATTGTTGCAGATGTTTCAGCCTTGTCTTTTGTTTTAATACGCTGGGCTCCTGCACTGTTGAGGATAGCTGTGAATATATGTGCATCTTCCCCTCCTGTTAATTATTTACTGACCCACCACCATTCATGACTGAATATGGGAGACGTGTTGGCTGTGGGATTGGTTAGTCCGGTATATTACATGCTGTTTGGCATGCAAGTAATCATTGGTTGTTCTGCTACTGGTGCTGATATTGTTACTTGTTTTTAGGTATTTCTTAGTGCTGCTCCTGACATGCTCTTCATCACTGTTCATTAAACTAGTGTTGCCCTCTTGACTTGATAGTAATGGTAGAGTGAAGGATCTGCCAGGCCACGATGTTACAGATTGAATACAACTCTGTTGCTGTTGATAGTCCATAGCGCCTCTTGGATGAGTAAGGCTGGATGGACTTCTGTCTCCTGGGTGTGTTTGGCTTGTCCACATATGACTGACTCCTTGCCAGGCAAAAGCCTGTTTCTTTGACTAATGCTAATCAGAGTCAGGGAGCTTGGATTCTGTACATTGATGATATCGGTTTGGATTCAAGGATGAACCCAAATGTTGCTATGACCAATGAGGTAATTGGTGTGGCTTGTTTTCTGAAATTTGAAACATTGGTTAGAGGCAGTCTGGGAATAGACCATCTGTATAGAAAATACCACTGCAATGACATAATTTGGAATAATCGGTAATGATTGCATTCTCCATTCGTGATATCACTGAGATAGAATTTAATAATGTTACTGTTAGGGAGTTTCTCCCCACAGCTGCTTTTATCAAACATAAAGCTTTCAGATTATGGGAACAATGAAAATCTAGAAGTATCAGGAAGTTTACAGAATTTCCCATCATTACAATTCAAATCAATTAGACATTATGTTGCTAAATAAGTGAAATAAATCTTCTAAATTTTTACTTTTATTTGAAATGTATTTTGACAACACAGCACTCTGGTAATGATGATTTAGCAGCCTTTGTTCCATGGAATCCTGTCAAATTGACAGCATACAAATGGGCTATTCAGCCCAACTGGGGAGATGGCAGTATTCTGGTAAAGTCCCTCAACTAGAGGACATGGGTTCAAGACCGGGGGTGGAATTTAAATTCAATGACTATATCTAGATTTGACAGTTACTTTGTAATGGTCAATATGAAGCTATTATTAATTGCTGTAAAAATTCCACCTGGTTGATTAATGTCCTCTAAGAAAGGAGAACTGCTTCCTTTACCTGATCTGTGACTATACATGTGACTCCAGACTCACAATTATGTGGTAGACTCTAAATCTCCTCACTTGCCCTCACAAACCTCTCAAAAACATTAGGGATAGGCACCAATTAGAAGCTTTGCCACTAACGCTCATATCCCTTGCAAGAATAAAACCGATCTTATGTTGGGGCCTCCTCATCTAAATTTTATCAGTTTTGTCTCTACCCCACCTCCAGTTTAAACATTATAACTTAATCTACACGCTCTATAGAATATATGTGAATCTAGACTACATTTCGAAATTAAATTTCCACATTATTTACAAATAAAGCTCGATAATCATCTAACAACCGGAATATTAATATCATTGTCAGGCTGATACACTTAATGTCTACGCCAGGAACACAAGAACTGATGTAGCTGGATCTTAAATAATATCTGCCACAGGGACAAAAGGTGCAGTGTGATTTTATTCTTTATTAATGCTGATGAATACCTCTTGATTTATTCTGGTGTGAGTAAATTTTTTTGATTTATCAAGCTGTTTGTCCTAATGATAAGTTTTATAGAACATTAATTAGGCTGCATTTGGAATATTGTGTTCAATTCTAGTCACCACACTACCAGAAGGATGTGGTGACTTTGGAGAGGGTACAGAAAAGATTTACCAGGATGTTGCCTGGTATGGTTGGCATTAGCTATGAGGAGACGTTGGAGAAACTTGGGTTGTTCTCACTGGAACGACAGAGGTTGAGGGGCGACCTGATCGAGGTCGACAAGATTACGAAAGGCATGGACAGAGAGGGCAGTCAGAAGCTTTCTCCCAGGGTGGAAGAGTCAGTTGCTAGGGGCCATGGGTTTAAGGTGCGAGGAGGTGATGTACGAATCGAGTTTTTTACACAGAGGGTGGTGGGTGCCTGGAACTCGTTGCCGGGGGAGGTAGTGGAAGCAGATACTATAGTGACTTTTAAAGGGCGTCTTGACAAATACATGAATAGGATGGGAATAGAGGGATACTGTCCCCGGAAAGGTAGGGGGTTTTAGTTGTGATGGGCAGCATGTTGGTGCAGGCTTGGAGTGCGAAGGGCCTGTTCCTGTGCTGTAATTTTCTTTGTTCTTTGTACTAGGTTATAGTTTATTTTAAATAAAATATTCATTTAATACATACTAGAAAAACTTAGAGAGTCAAATATTACTCACAGCCCTTGCACATTTGGAAGCAACAACAATGCAAGATATAAGACCGTAACACTTAGGAGCAAAAGTAGGCTATTCAGCCCATTGAGTCTGCACCACTGTTCAGTGTGATCATGGCTGATCTAATAGTCCTCAATTCCACTTTGTTCCTCTTTCTTTATGACTTTGATTCCCATTGGGATTAAAAATCTGTTTGCCTTAGCTTTGAATATGATTAAGGATAAAAATAAGGTAAAGAATTCCATAGATTCATTACTCTCTTAGAGAAGAAATCCCTCCTCATCTCCCAGAGGGAAAAACCAGTAAAGGAAGCAGTCTTAATTGGAAACGAATATACTGGTCATACTGAACCATCTTGAGATATACATTTCGGGTCAATAGATGTCATTCACAAGTTTTACTACTGTGTTTCACTTCAGCCTAGACTGAATCAGACAGTGTGAATTAACGCTGACCAGATTGTTTCAGTTTGCTGAATTTAGCTCCTTGGCTTGTTGACAAGTCCATCAAGGAAGTTAATAACTGGAGGCAGATGAATTTCCCATATATTCCCCCGCACTTCCGAAAATTAGAGTGTTTTTCAGAGGCTTTGGGTCCGGGATATCCCTTCAAGCGTGATTTTTAACTTAAAGCCATGGCCAGTTCCGACCAGGTCGGCATCCTAAACTTTGACCATTTACATGCCATCCTTACAGTCAAGGTGGTTCCTTATAACAAATGAAAGTAATTGGAATAGAAAAATCTGTGATCTGAAACCTGCAGCTTTAATCTTTGCTGTATTTGAGTTAGCATAGACATCCAAATTACCTTCAATCATAATAAATTGATCCCTGGAAAATATTTTGGATGTCTGCCACTCTTGCCTTCTGAATGCCAAAAGAAATTACATCTTCAGACCACAGTAAAGCTGCTGTTCTGGATTTATTTACAAGTAAAATTATCCTTAGGAGCAAGGCACATTGATGAGACATTGAACAGTGCAATGCTTATATGTGAGAACTACATCAGTCTCTCTTTCAGTCTTTCATCTTTTGATAGGACAGGTTACATTGTCTTTTCCAGGACTGAAACATCACTGATCTAAAACCAATTTTCCTGAAGTAAGCAGACAAATGAAACATTAACAGACTTCCTACTTTGGCAAGCAACTCACGCTGCCAGATTTCCCAGCAAAATAATCTGCCTGTTTTGACACAGTCAGGAGTTACCTTTTCATCTGACAGAATACTGTGCCTGTTATCATCTTAAACCTGCTGCCCCAACCAACAAGACAATGTTGTTTTCCAGCGTATTTGTGGAGCTGTTTCATGCAGAGTGGATGTGTTTGTCAATTGTATAAATTAAGGTTAAGTACTTACAAGGGCTCCTATAGCCCATAAGACGTAGGAGCAGGAATTAAGCCGTTTGGCCCATCGAGTCTGCTGTGCCATTAAACCCCTACAGTGTGGAAACAGGCCCTTCGGCCTAACAAGTCCACACTGACCCTCAGACATCCCACCCTAATCCATACATTCCTGAACACTACGGGCAATTTAGCATGGCCAATTCAACTAGCCTGCACATCTTTGGACTGTAGGAGGAAACTGGAGCACCTGGAGGAAACCCACGCAGATGCAGGGAGAACATGCAAACTCCACACAGACAGTCACCCGAGGGTGGAATTGAACCTGAGTCCCTGGTGCTGTGAGGCAGCAATGCTAACCACTGAGCCACCGTGCCACCCCCATGACTGATAAGTTCTCAACCCCATTCTCCCACTTTCTCCCTGTAACCCTTGATCCCCTTGACAATCAAGAACCTGTCTATCTTTGTCTTAAATATACTCAATGACCTGGCTTCCACAGCCTTCTGTGGCAATGAATTCTAGTAGCAACAAACTAGAGTAGTGTCCCTACCTCTGAGCAGGAAGACTTAGGTTTAATTCTCACATGCTTCAGAAATGCATAATGGAATCTCTGAACAGGTTGATTAGAAAATATCTAGGGAGGCACTTAGGGCTTTTGTGACACAGTGCTAGTGCCTCTACCTCTGGGTCAGGAGGCCCAGAATCCACTCCCACCTGCTCCGGACGTGTGTCATAACGTGTCTGATCAGGTTGATTTGAAAATATCTATTAGGTAGAGATTTTCCCTCCTGAGAGTTGGCAGGAAGGGCAGATAATCAGATTGATTGACACCAGGGAGTTATTCGGCCCCTTCTCACTAGTTCAGAAATTAAGTGCTGGATGGGAACGTGTGCAATCAGTCTTCTCACCCTGCCACCAGTTAGGTGGTCAATTAACAACCACTTCAGGATCATGTCCCACCTGAACTGCAATTACTTCAGCTCCTGGCAGGCTGAGAGAGCTGGCCTACCTAATGGGTAGACCATTCTGGGCAGGCTTTCAGTTTCAAAAACAAAGATGCTAGAAAAGCCCAGCAGGTCTGGCAGCATCAGTGAAGGAAAAAACTGAGTTAACGATTCGGATCCAGTGCCCCTTCCTGAGAGGAAGGGTCTGTAGGTTCTGAGGAAGGGTCACCGGACCCGAAACGTTAACTCTGTTTTTCCCTTCACAGATGCTGCCAGACCTGCTGAGCTTTTCCAGCAACTTTGTTTTTGTTCCTGATTTACAGCATCCGCAGTTCTTTTGCTTTTTATTTAGGCTTTCAGTTTGGTTGGAGTGAAGGTCCCTCAGTCTACACTAATTTGGACAAGACCCAGGGATTGGAATTTAGGACAGGGGTTCACCTTTGAGAGCCAACTGCTGTCCTCAATTACGATACCACTAGCCTCCCTGTCCCTGTGACCCCCAAACCCAGAAAACTTTCCCAAGTAATAGATATTTCCTGCGATCCTCGATCTGCGGTGAATGGACTGAGTGATTGTTGGCTTTCCAGCAGGAGCCGTGGCCTTTGCTGTGGTGCTGGCAAGTTTTGGAGATGCCAGCCTCTGACTAGCCACATGTTTTAGAAGAGCAGGACTTCCTGATCCAACTTTATACTTCCAGTGGAGAGCTCTCCAGCAGCAAATCAGCTGTCTCATTGACATTTGATCCAGCAGGCTTTCGGAACAACTGCAGCAAATTTCTCTGTTTTTGACTTATATTGTCAACGGTCTCTTCCTGGCATTATTGAGATCGCTTGGGTTATAGAGCTAGGAACCATACACCTGTAATATTTCCCTTTGTAAATAAAGCTAAATCTGAGCAGGATTGAATTCCAGTCTCTTTCTCCACTCACTGGTTCTGAATTTAGCTTTGTCTGGCTCATTAATTTGGAGAAAATAATATGAATTTTAAATGTATGCAAAACTAAAGATAGAAATTATTTTTCTCTTTTATTCACTTGTGTTATGTGGGCGTCGCTGGCTGGCCAGCATTTATTGCCCATCCCTACTTGACCTTGAGAAGGTGGTGGTGAGCTGCCTTCTTGAACTGCTGAAGGCGTGTCCATGTGCTGTAGGTAGACCCACAATGCCATTAGGGAGGGAATTCCAGGATTTTGGCCCAGCATCAGTGAAGGAATGATGATTATGTTTCCAAGTCAGGATGGTGATTGGCTTGGCAGGGTACTTGCAGGGGGTGATGTTCACATGGATCTGCTGCCTTTGCCATTCTAAATAGAAGTGGCCGTGGATTTGGAAGGTGCTGTCTAAGGATCTTTAGTGAATTTCTGCAGTGCATCAGTGGCGGAGGGAGTGGATGCTTGTCGATGTGGTGCCAGTCAATCAGGCTGCTTTATATTGGATGCTGTCAAGCTTCTTCAATGTTGTTACAGCTGCACCCATCCAGGAAAATGGAGATTATTCCATCACACTCCTGACTTATGCCTTGTAGATGGTAGGCAGGCCTTGGAGAGTCAAGAGGTGGGTTACTAGCTGCAGTATTCCTAGCTGTTTTATTGTCAGAGACTTTATATTTAAGGCCTCCTCATAATTTGGGTATTATTGATGTCAGTAGCTCCTGTCACATCAAATTGAACTATATCAATTGCTGACATGGTCCCCAATAATTCTCTTTTTCTCTTTGCACCAATCAGTTCTCCTATACAGTAATAATACTTGCTGTTTTCCCTATCCAAGACTGAATACTGTTTTCATATGTGAGGACTTCTATCAAGCTTCTTTCCAGCAGCGCTGTGGGTTCACCACATGGACTGCAGTTGTTCAAGAAAGTGGCTTTCTAACACCTTGACAGCAATTAGGAATGGACAATAAATACTAGAACCAACATCACTTGAAAGAACGTATGCCAGCATGGGTTTCAGGGCAAAAGGCAGAACCTTTATCACATGATAAATTAAACTATTGTAACCCTCAGTCCCTCACATCCTTTTGTATTTTTCCTCATCTTTGTTTACTTCATTGATACAGCATTAATCAGTGAATTAATAAACTGTCTTCTCTGAGCCCAATTTTACTTGTTCTTCCTTCTCCATTTCAGTTTATCACTGAGACTGACTGCTTGGTGCCCTACTCTGATTCTTTTCTAGGACTTCAGAACTTTAGAATTCTTTCCTTCTGCTTACAAACTTGAGTTTTAAAACTCAGCTTTGATGTCCAGTTGTTGCACCTGATTTTCCTTCCCTTTGCATTGATTTTTTTCAACCTTAGTGGTTTCCTATAAGAATGTACAAAATATACATTTGAGTAGGCCATTTAGCCCCCAAGCCTTCTCCATCTGTGAGATCATAGCTCAAAAGACAATGATCTCATCTCAACTTTCCTGCCTAAGCTCCATAACCCTTGCTCCCTTGTAGATAAAAAATCTGTCTAACATATTGAACAGAAAAATGACCCAGCCTCCATTGCTGTCCACAGTATGAACTGTGGGATTAACATTTTTAAAATCTCAATCTTCACTTGAAAACTCTTATTTGAAATCATGGTGCATAGTTCCAGACCCTCCTCCCACATAAGGAGAAATAGTCTCTTGGTACAGACACTGTCAAACCCCCTCAGAATCATCTATGTCCAATAAGATTTCTATTCATTCTTCTCAATGCCAATGACTATAAACCGGACCTGCTCAGCCCTTCCTCTTAAGTTAACCTCTTTTTGCATGGAATCAATCTAGTGAATCTTCTATGTACTGCTTCCCCTACATGTTTATCCCATACAAGTGACGAAACTAACACCCTGCCTATACAGAGATGCAGTCTCAGCCATACCCTGCACAGTCAGAGAAAGATTAACTTCTTTTATTTTCTGTCCCCCTTTGCAATTAAGGCCAATTTTACACTTGTCTCTTTAATTACTTGCTACATCTGCATTCTAACATTGGGTACAATGGCTCTTTGTCAAATATTCCCATTTGGGTTTGTGGTGCAAGTTTCATTATCATCCAGCTGTTTGGAGATGTCACCAAGGCTGGCTTTATTTTCTTTGATTCTTGGTCTGCCATCCTACAGTTTGACTGTGATCAAAGATTTATTATGTAGGTTATCATGTTTTAAGACCAATATCTTACAAGGCTGTACCACAGATTCTTACAATACTGTGCAACTCACGTTGCTAATTTTCATACAATGAGCTCTAGCTGGGAGAGTGGACAAACAGCCAAGTGAACTTCTGTGCAGTTTTATTGCTCACGGAGCTCCCTGGAACAACTTAATCACCATCCTTTAAATGTACGTGGACTGAATTTTCTGCAAGGGCAGAAATAAACCTGAAAGGAATAATACAAACTTAATTTTGATTGTAATTCTGAGGAGAGAGACCAATGCATGATACAAAGTAATTTCATGAACAAAAAAAATTACTTCTATCTGATTTTAGTCACCATAGAGATGGCAAACCTGTATGAGATTTTTAATGATGGTATTATGTGAAACATTCTAGTTGTACTGGCTGTCTCCATGAGACTGTGAGATGGGTTGTTATAACTTTGACCTTAAACGAGCAGATTTCCTTTCGTTCAGTTTCAGATTTCATCAGAACACCCCTGCAGTCATTAACTCCAGCTCAGCTCCAAGGGTGCACTAGCACTGCTTATGTTTCATGTAAACCATGGCAGTGAATATTGGCAAGCTAACAGTGACAAATTTTACACTGTCTTATCACATCTGCTGCACACTCTTGCCCTTTTCAGCCACCAGAGAAGGAATCTTTATTATATCACTTCGAGCTGGATCTGTAAGAGGTGAAATCACAGGCATCACTTCATTGCACATCCCTAACTCAACACAACAGCTGTCTCGATACAGCCCAACTCTGAAACTAAATGACCATTTTGAATTTTATTTCATTGGTTTAATTCCTGCGGAGGCATTGAGACTGCTGTTCACAATAATCCTCGATTAACTTGTGTCCTCAAAGCACCCCTCCATGTCCTCATGATACCCCAAAGGAGTTCCCAGCCAGCCGACAAATTTTCAGCACAGCACACAGTAATGAATTACTTTCAAAATTCATTTATTATGTGCATTGCAAAGCCCCACAAATAAATGACTGGCTGATGAAATAATCTATGTTTTGTGGTTTTTAGTTGAAGACAGAATGCTGGGCAATACATAAGAGCAAACTTTCTGCCCTCCTTCAACTAGTATTTTGGAATCTTTTCCATGTAAGTGAAAGGGCAGGCTGTGCCTCAGTTTATTATAGCATACGATAAAACTAGGGTTGGACAGTTGGAACTGATCCAAGAGCCTTCAGGATTTGGGCTTTTGATATGCTGGTGTAGATCTACAGTATGTTGTTCATTAAACATTGATATTTAGTTTCTAGATTGATGCAAATGGCCTCACTTTGTTATATTGCATATTTATAAGCTATATAATTTATTCAATTTTGTTATGTTTGCTGTTTTTGGCTCCTAGCAACCACCATTGAAACTTCTTATGTCAGTCATATCAGATTGCCAGAATGAAGTTGGAAGACAGAGGGTATTTCAGTCAATCCAGTGATCTCCTAAAGCTCGCCAGGTTGTTGGATAATGATCAAGAGCCATGACCTTGTCCAATTGTCTACTTGTTGTGACACTCCTATTGCCAATGTGGCTTGCTCAGCACAGTGTAGGGACTGAATTTGGGAGGATCAGGGACCACAGGATTCAAATAGCCACCTAATGCTGGCCCACTGGGAAAAACTGTTCACTGCCATTTCTTTTTAAAATGTGAAGAGAAATAATGAATGGTTATCTTCATCTGGTAATTGCTGTTGGTGGTTAATTTTTGGAAAATGTCCAATGTAAGTTTCGTTGATAACCAAGACCTGTTTACAATAGATGTAATAGCCTTATCTCCCAGTGTGGCAGACTGTGCCACATTTACATAACGAGATTGAAATCAGTGCTGAAATAACAAACAGGTGTCAGTAAACATTTGTTGGAAAGTCGCAATTTATGACTAATTTCCGCTCACCTCGTGGAACGACTTGGAGAGTTCTGGGGAAGGTTCAGGAGTGGGACCAACTGGATAGCTTTTTCAATCACATAGTGGGCCAAGGGACTTCTTTCATACTCTGTGATACAACAACTGATTCAGTGTACAATGAGAGAAACTCTCGAAATGACCTGTACAAGCTAACCAGTGCTGAGCTCATCCATGGTTAGACAAAAGGACTTTTAAAAATTATTTGTTTGTGATATACGGCTGATTTGGCCAATATATATTGCCCATCTCTAATTGTCCAGCGGGCAGTCAAGTCATCCACATTTATTATGGGTAAGCCGAACCAAGTGAGGATGGCAGATTTCCTCCCCTAGACGGTATTAGTGAACCAGATGTGTTTTTAACAACAACTCACAATGGTTACATTCATCTGGCATTTTAATTCCAAATTTTTACTGAATTCAAATTTCACCATCTATCATCGTAGAATTTGAACCCAAGACTTCAAAAGATTAACCTGGTGTTTTGGATTACTAGTCCAATGACATTAGCACTGCATTACTGCCTCTCGTTGCACTGCTAAAGACTGTACTTAAATTGCTCCTGTGACAATCAGGGCATCCCAGAAAATCCTCTTTAGGTGAGTAACTCAAAAAACACTGCATTTCCTCATTGATTTTATGTCAGCTTCACTCAGTTAGTAGCAGTTAGCCCATCCAGAAGGTCATGGGTTCAAATATCATTGCAGGACTTGAGCACATAATCTCGGCTGACATGTCGTAGCACTGCATTGCTGGAGGCTTTTACTGTGGTCTAGCATTTGGAGGCTAGTTGTACCCTGTGGATCCTGATCTTCCCAAATTCAATCCATATACAGTGCTGAGCAACCCACGTTGGGAGTAAGAGTGTCACATCTTGCCTCAATACAAGAAGTAGAGAATTAAACGAGGCTCCTGCTCCTCATCATTATTTAGCATAATGCCCCAATACACCACATCCAGGCCCTTGCAGCAAACATGTTAAAGGCAAAGGAACAGTGTGGACAGAAAAAGAAAGTAACACTACAGGAATAAAGTCTACCAAAGTCTGGCAATGCTGCTTCTGAAAAACAAGGTTGCAAGTCAAATCTTCATAACACTGATACATCACTCGACTTTACATAAGCAGCAACACACTGAAACAGATGTGGACAAAATAGGGGCATGTTTGGAATTGGTTGGTTGGGACACTCTTTCTCTTCCTATTTCATGCTGGCAATCACCGATAAGTCTGAAAAATAAGGTTTTGACAAAATACTTCAGTCACTAGGAGCCAAATACAGGGAACAAGTGAAAATGTAATAGAACCAAACAAATGTTGCAGTGTATAAAAATGTAATTCAACTAAGCTAGGCCACTTGCATCAATCTAGAAACCAAATGTTAATTTTTAATGAACAAAGCTACTGTAGCTGTATTGCACCATTTCAAATGCTTCAAACCTTCATCTTCGTGGCTCAACTCCACTGAACATTGAACAAATGTCTGGCCCTTAGTTTCTTTTTTTCCCTGAAGTGTACTCATAACAAAATTATGTTTCAAATTGATCTTAAATCATAAAGAGCTTTTAAGGATAACTTCATTCTGCTTTCCTCCCTCTGCCTCAACTTCATAAATTGAGAAATCATATGGTAGTATTGTGAATATTTAATTCAGCAGACCTGAAAGAACCCATTATCAAGGTCCACATCTGTGTGTTGCTGCTTCTAATGTAAAGAATGTAAAGAATGATGTGTGAGTGTAATGATAATTTGACATGTAACCTTGTTTCCTAGTGGCTGTATGGCCAGACTTTATCCTGACTTTTCCTTATAGTATTCCTTTCTATTTTTACCATATCTTTTCCAGCTTCTCTTGCCCAGTTACTGCAAGGGCCTGGATATGGTGAATTTATTTGGGCATTATGCTAAATAATAAATACTATAATTTTTGCATTTGCGAGACAAAGGGCAACAGCTCAGGCCCATAATCCAGGATAGAGTGTAAAGCGAAGATGAAGCAAAGTGGGAGGACAATAAACTCCACTTTTCAAAACCTGTGGGTTATCCAAGTTATCAGAGTTTGATTAAGGGAGTTTAATACCCGATCTTTGCTCACTGTGAAAGATTGGTTAAACTTAGGTGTAGATTCATAGAAAAGCAAACAGAAACCACAGGAACTGTGAGAAGTTAGAGCTAGGAGATAAATGCGGATATTTTGGGATTACAGAGATATTTAAAGCACTAATGAACGTGTTGCTCATTTGGAAATTAATGTCATCGCTGCATTGCTCTGACATTTTTAAAATATACAACATACCCATGACGTTACAATGAGGACCAATGTGGGGTTCTGGAGTGTTGAGGTGCTGACAACAGATTTGTTTTGGAGATTATATGGTGCATTTTGATTTCAATACAATTGGAATGCAAAGAGGTGCAAAAGCAATAGGGATATGGGAGCAAAGACAGAATTACACTTTCTAGAAAGAAGGAAAGAAAGATTTACGTTTATAAAGCACCTTGTTTGAAACCTGGGCATCCCAAAGCACATTACATCTGATGAAGTACTTATTGATGTATAATTACTGGGATACACGACACGACAACCAGTTTAAGCATAGCAAGCTTCTTCAGAAAACTATGTAATAATAACCAGATAATTAATTTTAGTATTGGTTTGAGGCATAAAGATTGGTCATGGGCAGGAGAAGGTGATGACAGATGAAACCTCTTTAAAAAAAAGATAAGCACAAAAACAAAATCAGGGTCCTTAGAAGCATCTTCAACAGTGAAGAGTGTTACGTTTTTATGTTTCATTCAGATTGGTACATTTCATTAGTCTACAAATGTCTACTCACTACTGAAACCCATGCATTGAAAACTGAGTCAGAAGTCACATGACACCAAGTTATAGTCCAACAGATTTATTTGAAATCAAAAGCTTTCGGAGTGTTGCTCCTTTATCAGGTTCCTTCACCTGATGAAGGAGCAGTTCCCTGAAAGCTTGTGATTTCAATTAAACCTGTTGGACTATGACTTGGTGTCATGTACTTCTTCTGACTTTGTCCATCCCAGTCCAACACTGGCACCTCCGCATCATGGTTACCATTGACACTTGAAAACTGACGGCTTGAGATGTCACACAGGAGGAGAGAATGTCTATTCTATAATGTCTGTGTAACCTATCAGTAAGTATTCTGTGGTGTGAGTGTGAGTGTTGTTAGAGACAGAGAATGAGATTTCCTTTGAGCTATTGACACTGTACTGTTAAAGCTTTACTCTCCCTGTTTAGTTACAACAATAGAGAAGGAGCATTTTACATGAAATTCCAGCCCTGTAAATCTGTAAATATCTATCTTCCTTGTTCTACTTTCCTTTGGCTGCACCTTTGGCATTCTCAAGCCAATTTGTTCTTTGTTGTCTCTCACTTATCTGCTTTTATTTCTGTTTCATTTCTCCAGGTTGTTTTTTTTGTATGATGGTCTCACCCTGTTTTTTCTCTTATAGATTCATATACTTTCCTGTTGCTTGTGTTTAAGTCACTTTTCTGGTAAAATGATCAGAATCCCTGTTGATTTGAGAACATTGCTGTTAAGCATCCTTTAAAAAAACTGTTATGACTATGCCAAAACAAAACTAATAATGTTTCAATATCAAAAATGAAGACATTCTTTTAACACTCCCATTCCCAGATTGGAATTTTCCTGGGTTGTTAATCATCTCTACAACTGAATGGAATGAGCAATGATTTGCCTCATCAGCCTGTGCCTACTTAAGGAATTGATTCGGCATTATTTAAATTCAGTGCAGTTACTTCACCTTAAATCCATCAAAAGTACCATTTTATTAATTAGTTTGATCACAAAATAACTGGAGAACTGTTCAATGCTGTGGATTTCATGGAGTTTCATGGATTTCATCCACCACTTATGCTAAACAGATCACAATCCATCTATTTCTTTCTTCCATTATTGCTTGACAGACAGGCTGCAAAATGTGCTGCAGTTTATTTTATCATTTATAGCTTCTTCAAAAGTAAAAGCCTACTGGGATTGACAGGGTTTAATGGCATGAACTTCAATGAGTTCTTTCTGAAAGTGATAGAATTATCTGTCATTACTGAGATGGATGGACAGGCTGGCAGAATTACTGGCCTTATCTAAAGAAGTTCTGGAAAGTATTGGAACATACAAGATACTTTACTGTACTCAAGTTTTGAACAGGAGGTTATTGTTTACAGATATTCCAAAAGACATGAAGGGAAAGGGGAAATAGGGGTTCAGATTGAGGATCAGCCATGATTGTATTGAATCAGACATGAAGGGCCAATTGGCCTACTTCTGCTCCTTGTTTCTTTGTTTCTATGTCTCTGTAGACCAAAGGAGTGCAAAATGCGTATTATTGTATGGACCCCTTTCTGCAATCAATGCTAATCTAAAAAAAAGAAACAACAGACTTACATTTATCATAAAAAGAGGAAGTGCTGGAGAAACTCAGTAGGTCAGGCAGCATCTCTTGAGAGAGAAGCAAAGTTAACGTTTCAAGTCCAAGATGACTGTTCATGTGGCTTGAAAGTGAGGCTGAAATGTGATAGGTTTTATGCTGCAGTGACAGGTAGGAAGAAGCAAGTTGAACGAAAAGAAAGGTTGTGAAAAGTTACTGGGGTGGGAGATTAGAGATCAAAAGTCTCACAGAACAAAAAGCAAAGGGACAAGAATAGAAATTTCTGGAAGAACTCAGCAGGTTTGGCAGCATCTGTGGAGAGAAAGCAGAGCATTTTAGGTCCAGTGACCCTTCTTCAGAACTGATTGTAGCAAAGCAAAGGTTGGTATATATGCTGAAGATGGGATGGTGGGAGGGGGGAGGAATAAATGATAGGTGGAGATAGAGCCCAGAGAGAGAGAGAGAGAGACAAGCAATTGGACAGACAAGGGAATGAATAATGTTCAGCCCGGGAGAATCATTAGCTGATAATGGGGACCATTAGTGGCTGACAATTGGTTGTGTGTGTTAGCAGCGCATTTGATGACAAACCATGGTCATCCCTTTGACCTGAAGAATGTAAGAGGAGTTAAAGGAGAAGTTGTTCAGAAGGAGAGCAAACTTGGCCAGGTAGAAGAGGGTAGTGATGGATGGGGATGGTTCAGGCTTTCTTTCCAGGATGACGTCGAAAGCTCTGAGATCATCCTGATGGGGGGATGGATGTGCAAAGAGATTGCAGGTCCATGGTGGAGAGGAGGTGGCTAGACCCTGTGAACGGGCAATTCTGAAACTGACATAAAGCATCAGAGGAATTGCGGATGTAAGTGGGAAGGGACTGGATAAGGGAAGGAAAAAATCAAGTCGAAGTGTGAAGAAATGAGTTCTGTGGGGCAGGAGTAGCCAGAAACAATGGGTCTGCCCAGGCAGTTCTCTTTGTGGCTTTTGGATAGGGGTAGGAGTGATCTCTGGAAGATTGGGGGCCTATGAGCTTGGAGGCAGGATGTGCGAGATCGCCAGATGAAATGAGATTAGTGACTGTTGTGGTAGCCTGGTGGGTTGTGGTCCAGGGAGAGTCAGGAGGAGGTGCCCGAGAGCTGGCACTCAGCCTGTACAATGTCGAGGTCAGTACACCAGCCAATAAGAGCACCACCCTTGTTGGCAGGTTGATAACAAAGTGACAGTTGGGTTTGAGAGCATAGAATGCAGTCAGTTCAGAGGGAGATAGCTTCGAATGGGTGAGAGGACTGTAGAGAAATTAAGGTAACTAAATGTCACATCAAAGAGAGTCATACTGGTTGTAGAGAAGAGATGTTGATCAAAAATAGGTGTTAATGGTTGGCGTTAATAGCAAAATACAGGTCAGCTCTGTTGAAGACCATGAGAACAACACCCTGGGTGGTGTGGGGTAAGGAAGCGGGGTATGGAAGACCGAGTTCATGGTCTGAAGATGTTGAACTCAGTATTGAGTCTCAGAGGTTGTAAAGTCCCTCAGTGGAAAACGAGGTGCTCTTCCTCCAGCCTGTGTTCAGTGTCACTGGAACACTGCCACCAGCCTCGGACAAAAACGTGATCCTGAGATACAACTTACATTTAAATTTAGCGCAGTATTGCCTCAAAGCTAATTTAAGCTCTTTTGAAGTGCAGTGGCTTTGGTAAGGTAGGGCACACACAGTCAATATTTGTACAGAATTCCATTGAAACCGGCATTACTATGAGATAAATTATGTTGATACAGATTATGATTGAATACCCAGCCTGTCTGAATCCTTTTCCCAGTAAAAAAAAGCTTTATCATCCTATTTCTTTCATAGTAAGCCTGTGCCAAAGTACTCAGATGCTTTCCCCCAGTGTACATTCAGTCAAGGTTGTGGAACATAAATCATCAGTGCTGTTGGAATTTCAGATTAATACATTAATACAGTACAGAGTTCTGTATAGGGCTTCCCCAGTGGTTAAGGTAACTGGAATGAGACACTAGGCATTAGGTCAGGAATGTCCCACATTGGATCCCTGGTCTGTGCAGTTAACAGATCTCACACAGGTCTGTGGTGGGAAAGTTAGTGTTGGCTTCGGTGCCCCTGCTGAAGGAAAGGGAGAAATTAGTTTGGGTTTCTGATTCCAATCACAATTCAGTGACCCCTGTTGTATGTGCGGTGACATTGATTCTCATTTAAACATTGAATAGCTTAACTCCCTAAATTCAAACCAGTTGGCTAAGATAATGGAAGGCAGATTCTACTTAACAGGATATATGAGTCATGAGTAGGGGAGAGTGAGCAGAACAAAAATGTTATGATGCCGTAAAAGTCAAATGACACGTTTATTGTGAATTAATATTATTTTATTGCTTTCTGAATTTCAGTGCTGTGGTCATTCACAAAGAAATATATCATTTTAGATTAATGTTTTAGATCATGGAGTCAAAAGTGCAATTTCTGAATTTGCAAATGCCACCAAATTGGGGGAGGGAGGGTGGAGAGTGAACACTGAGTAGGATTGCAACAAAATTGTAAGAATGAATGAACTTGCAGAATGGGTACATAATTGGCGAATGAGCTTCCAGCATGGGGTTATTACATTTTGGTAAGAAAATTAAAAAGACTTTATATTTTTGGAATAAAAATCTGAGGTGGAGAAGCAAAGGGACTCATAATTAATTCAGGATGTCCAGGTTTTTATGACAACATGCATGTTTACATACATGTTCTAGTCTGGAGGTGGCAGGAGCTCCAACTTTCTTTCCATCACATGGCTGACCAGAAATCTCTGCAGCTCTCACTGCCTGTGCTTTGAAAGGATTAGCAGGTTGATAATCCACCTGCTTGGCCATTTGTTATGAATGCACTTCCTTGATTATCATGTCCTGGAGTGAGACTTAGATTCAGAACTTCTGACTTAGAGGCAGGGATGCTACCCAGTGTCAAAAGACCTGCTCAATCTGTGAGTGCAGTACACAGACCTGTAAAAGTTGTCATTCAGGCCAATAAAATCACAAAAAGGCAAACCACATGCTAGACTTTATTTCTGTGGAGATGAAATTAAAAAGTAAAGAAATTATGTGAAATTGTATCAAACCTTGGATGGACCACACTTGGAATATCATATACATTTCTGGATGTCATTGTTATAAAAAGGATAGAAGGACACTGGAGATAGTGCAAAAAATTTATAAGGACAACACCAGAAATGTGAGGTTATGCTAATTATGAAATATGATTTGGGTCTGTTTAGTTTAGAGGCATGATCTGATAAAGTCGTTAAAATGTTCACAGATTTTTGATGAAGCAGGGACAGAGTGTGTTCCACTTTGCAATACTAGAGGCCAAAGCAGCAAACATAAATGTCATGAATGCACCATACCAAAAAATATAAATGGGAATTTAAAAGTAGCTTCTTTTGCCAGTGAGAATGTGGATTTGCTAACTCAAGAAATTGAGGCAATTTGTACAGATACATTTATGGGGCAGCAATTAAGATAAGTCTGTAAGGGGGAAGAGGATAGAGTTTTGCTAATAGAGTTGGATGGGCGAGACTTAAGTGGACTGTCATGGACTGGTTAGATCAAGCAGTTTTTTTCTCTGCTGAATATTCTATGTAATTGCGACATCATTCGCTGTGTAACTTGGCAAGATGAGCAGCAAGTAAAATCATAACAGTGTTAAAATGTTATTAATTCAACTTGCAGCCTTGGTTTCACTGTAAACTACCAGATAACTATCCTATTTTTAATCTATTTCCCTTGTCACATTTCACTTCTCCTTGCCATAACTGGCACCATTGAGTATAATGTTTGCCAGGGATTTTTCATATCTAAAAGTGCCAATATTGTTACCCCAAGTCTTATTAACAATTACTGTAGCCTCAAAGTCAGCTTGTTTCTTTTGAGATTTCGAACAGACAAGCAGTAATATTTTGTACGTCTCTGAAAACATGAAGTTTCTTTGAAACGTAATGTACACTGTACTCCAGCAGTTCTGCACTACCAATTTTGGATTAATATTGTGTTGTCATTTCATCATTACATCTTCAAAGCATTGTGAATTTTGGGGGAAGTTCACGGATGTCAGTGATTTGCAAATCTGCTTTATTTGAGGCACGGTGGTAGTGTTCTCAGAGACGGGAGGCCCAGGTTCAAGTCCCACCTGCTCCGGAGGTATTGCTGAATGGGTTGATTAGAAAATTCCCATTGGAGCTATGACATCCGGTATTGTTTACTTTCAGCTAAGCAAACAGAACCATCTCTGTTTCCCACAGTAACTGCTTCTGTGGCTAACAGAATAGCCACTGACGTTTGGTGTGCTCCTTAAAGCTGTCCCTGTTGGTGGGTTATGCCATCTGCATTCAAATGACTGCTATTGCTGTTGAAATTTGACCCTTTCACAGCTATAACGGGCATCATTACAGTCTTATGGTGACAGAGGACATTGTAGTGTTGAGGGTGAGCATTCCACTCTGGAAGAACTAGAGTCAATTTTATGCTGCAGAATGGAACACATCCTCACCCTGTAGCTGACTAACACAAGAACGCCCTTCCCAGCCACTGAAGGCTACGTCCCCATTGCAGGTTTAGATTTATTAATTTATTTGTCACACGTACTAAGTTTAAGAATACATAAATACAGCGAAATGTGCACAAAGTCGCCATTCTCTGGCACCCACTTGTTTACAAAAATCAGAATTAAAAGATTTTAACAGAGCCAAAAGGTAAGCAAGAGAAAAAGAAAACTCCAGATCTCAGAGTCCCAAGACCCATCTCCACAACGGTGCAGGAGCCACTCCCATCGCCAGGACACCCAGGAGGTCACCGCTGCTGCCATGTGAAAGGCCCGTTCTCACCGCTGACTGCTGCCCCCTCACTGGCCCCGCTCTCACTGCCCACTGCCCCCTCACTGGCCCCGCTCTCACTGCCCACTGCCCTCTCACCGGCCCCGCTCTCACTGCCCACTGCACCCTCACTGGCCCCGCTCTCACCGCCCACTGCCCCCTCACCAGCCCCGCTCTCACTGCCCACTGCCTCCTCACCGGCCCCGCTCTCACTGACCACTGCCCCCTTACTGGCCCCACTCTCACCGCCCACTGCCTCCTCACTAGCCCCGCTCTCACTGACCACCGCCCCCT
>NC_063361.1:25676871-25746164 GCF_021869965.1 Rhincodon typus
GCCCACTGCCTCCTCACTAGCCCCGCTCTCACTGACCACCGCCCCCTTACCGACCCTATTCTCACTGCCCACTGCCTCCTCACTAGCCCACTCTCACCACCCACTGCCCCCTTACCGACCCTATTCTCACTGCCCACTGCCCCCTTACCGGCCCTATTCTCACTGCCCACTGACCGGCCTGTTCTCACCATCAAACCGACCCACTCTTGATCCACCGCTCTGGCCCACACTTGATCTGCTGTCGCTGCAGGACACAGCCCGTGTGTTCAGCTCCCACCACATGGTTCCCGGTCACGATCCAACTCCTTAGGTAGGTAGTTAAAAGGGGGGTTGGAGGGGAGGATTGAATTACTGCAGAGAGGAGAGAGAAGAAGAAGAGAAAAAGAGAGGAAAAGGAAAGGGCGAGGAGAGTGGAGCTCCAAATGGAGCGACTTATCCTGCCGGCATCTTGCCAGACCAGATCCTTATTTCCTCACAGTTCATTGTTGTGAACTCCTCATAGAACTGTGTGTCAGAGGTCATTCCTTCAAAACATTCCTTCAAAACATTTCAGTATAATTCGGGGCAGAATCCATTGGATATTTGGCATCACCGTGTCCAAGGGGTATAGCATTGATTTACAAGACTATTATCATTCCTTTCTTAAATTACAGTTTCACGCCAAATAAATCACCAAACACAAGAAGTAGTCATGCTGAAACAGAGAATAATCTTATATTTCCACTCCATAGATTGTTTTGAAAACAGTGCAGTGTTAACTGACTGCCAAAGTCTGATTATTGCAATAACTTCTGGCCTCAGATGAATACTATTGCTTCACTAGTATGACTTCTAAGGATGAAATCTGTCTCAGGCAAAGAGATAGAATGGACTTAAGAAAACCTGTTTTTGTACCATTCCTGCATTTTCTATTAGAAATCAATTTTTGAGTCTTCTGTTCCTTTCATGTTTTTGCTACATAAATAGCTGCAATAAGTTAATGGCCATTTGAACTGAATTCAGCAGGAAACTTGTGTCCAAATCCTGATTCAACTGAACAAAAAAAAATAAAGAACTGCAGATGCTGGAAGTCAGAAACAAAAGCAGAAATTGCTGAGAAAAAAAAAACTCTCTAGCAGTATCTGTGGACAGATAGAAGAGTTAATGTTTCAGTCTGGTTCTGAAGAAGGGTCACTGGACCAGAAATGTTAACTCTGCTTTCACTCTACAGATGCTGCCAGACCTGCTGAGTTTTTCCAGCAATTTATGCAGTTGTTCCTGATTCAACTATGTCTTTATTGACAGGAGACTTCTATTAATCTGATCAGTGCTTTAGCCCTGATTCAAGGACCATCAGGCCACCATCTGTAATCCACTGACCCACTTGATTTTATTTTAGCAGCATGATACAAAATGTGAAAGTTAGGTGTTGAATAATGTTGGAAAGCACTCCTGTGAAGCTGTCTGGGTAGCCATACTCTATTAAAGGCACTCTATAAATGCAGGTTGTTGTTGCTGTTGACTCATTTTACAAACAGGGAAGTTGATCTCTCAGCTCTAAAGTTCTCATTAATGTCCTTCCAGGATTTCTTTCCAAATAGGATATTTTTCCGCTCTGGTTCTGGTTTGTGGTCAGATTTATTAATGGGAGGAGTTTTCTATCGCTAATAATGGAAATCACAATTCAAGCCTATTTCCTTTTGACCTTGGCGTTCATATCCTGTTGACTTGGGACTCATTCTTTCCACACAGGATGTTCTGTTGTCGTGGTGCCAGAGGACATTGTGCAGTTAGAGATGAGCACTGCAGTGTGGAAGAGCCAGAGACAGCGCCTCTTGTTGCAGCAAGGGAGATATTATTCTCTGAATTGTTGACAAACATCAGCAAACTCGCTCTGATCATGATGGAGACCATGTCCCATTTTATTCCTCCACCATGTTTCATTGGAACTGCTTAGAGGGCTGTCTCACAGAGGTCATGTCCTATCATGATCCTTTAGCTGACTTCAGTATAAACTCAGAGAACAACAGAATTTAATGGTCATCATTGTCTTGACTTGTTCTCTTTTCTGACACTCTCAAATTGCCTTTTGGACAGACCAATAGCGACCAATCTGTTCATGTTGAAAATCTGAGATTAAAAATAGAAAATACTGGGTATACTGGCACCTGAAGAAAGCATAGAGAGACGAATATTTTGGTTATCAAACTTTTGTCAGCTCCTAATATGCTCATTGTTGTGTTCCCACCATTTTTGTTTTTATTTCAATATGGTGGATAGCAACGTGCCTGAAGCTATTGTTCAAAGAGGGAGAATGCAGGTGTGAAATTCAGTTCCAGGAAATTAAATGCCATCATACGCCTTGTACCATTTCCTAAATCACTGACCTACAGCACAGCAGTGAATCTCATCAGTGTGCATGAGTGTTTGGTGCAATCCAGTGCATGGAGTGTTGTTGTAATTTGCAGCAAAATCATTATTAGACAAACGTTTGACACATTTTTCCTAATTTCATTCTGAGGATTCAGATGAGCTTCTTTAAACTTTTCCATGTGGCTACTTAAATTATGAAATGAAAATGTTATAAATTATGTAATGTTCACAATATGGTTCACAATAACAATTCTGGAAAATTCAGATTTTTGGGTGCTTAGATTGATTGATTATGACCTTTTATTTAAAGGGGAGGGAGCAGTCGACTCTTTATGTTTCTTCACCTCTCTAATGATGATAATGCCTTAAGCTGACTAAGCCCTAAACTGTGGGAACTCACTTTTGACTGCGCCGCTTCTCCCGTGTTGCACCATTTCTTAAAACCAACTTCTTCAACCAAACTTTAGGTCACCCGCTATCTTTTTCTTTAGCTCAGCATCAGATCTTATCCAATGATGTTCCTTTGAAGTACCTTGGGATGCTTTGCCGTGTTAAAAGTTCTGTAAAAATGCACAGTTGTTGTTAGTGATTCACTCCTTGTTGGCCTCACCAATGATGCCAAAGTGAAACAACATTCTCAGAAAATACACAGCGGCAGCAGATACCCAACAATTCAATCATTTCACCATGTTTCAGGAGACCTTCTGGAATCTTGGAGCATCAGGGCTTTGGGATCCAAGTTCCACATGCCATGTTCTAAGATACCTTCCCTTCATTGGGATACATGCCTGTTTTTTCATTAAGAGGTCCTCCGAGAAAACCTTCTGTAATAGAATTCTGTAGATTAGTGGTGAAGTTCTTGAATTGCAGCATAGACAATGTTCTGTTTTTAAATGTGTCTTCCTATACTTTCTTGTACAGAGTGTGGAATGTCCCTGGCAATGCCGACCTTTGTTTCCCATCCCTACATTCCTTTGAACTGATTGTCTTTCTGGTCATTTTAAAAGACATTTAAAGTCACGTTTAGGCCAGATTTCCTTTGCTGGAGGACGTTGTTGAACCAGTCGGATTTTTAACAAAATCGACAGTGATCACCATTAGGCTAGCTTTCCCAGATTTTCATTGAATTCACATTTCACCATCTGCCATGAATGAATTCTAATTTCACCATTAGGCTTTGGTTCTGGAATATTAGCCCAGTGACAAAGCCATTACACCGCTATTTCCACTCTCTATTGGGATCTATCCATCTTTATATTTGAGAATTAAATCCCTTGTTTTGAGAAAAAATTGATTACTCCAGCAGAATATTTTGTTCCATGAAAATCTTGGTTATGGTAAATTTGCTTTCTTTGCACAATCTCTGTAAAGATTTTTTTTAATGGAAATTTTACCAGTAAGTCATAGCAGCAGAACACCATGGTTACTGAGTAGTTATCATTAAATTCAGATGTCTTAGGTCATATTGTACTTTGTACATTAAGCTGAAGAACAATCCTTTGGCTAAGCTGTCAATATAAAAATCTCTGCTTCACAGAAAAAAAAGATCAACTTTGTACACAGGACATTCTCAATTTATTGAAGGAGATAAAATGTCACGATTTTATGGATAAATCTATGGTAATCTGTAAATCCTGGATTGAATAAAGCTCTTGGACTCATCACTCAGTGCATTCAATCGCTTTCAGTTGCTCCACTATATAGTATTGCGAGATAATATGATCAGATTTTGCTGTGTTAATAACACACCTGTCAGTATTTGCCAATATTACTAGGTAAAGTTAACAGCAGTTTACAGTTAAACACAGAAATCCAGAAGTTTGTGTCAGTTTTAATCTTTTCCTCCATGGGCTTTTTTCTTACCCCTGTCTTTGCTGACAGACTTGGCATGGAAATTACCACTTAGCATGCATTTGAGCTGTTAATCACGATTCTCACTGACAAAATGGTCAGAAAATGTAATATGTACTTGAGGAAGAACTGCAGTCTTGAAGCATACTGAGTGATACTTACTGCTGTAGTTCTCCTCGGGTACTGAAAATAAATCGACAAATGTGAAGTCTCATTCCCTCAGAAATAGGAAAAAGTCAGAAATGGGGAAAATTGTATTGGAAAACAGAAGAACAATTGAATGCATATTTTGGTTCACAAAAGAGGACATAAACAATTTCCCAGAAATGTTAGGGAACCAAGGGTTTAGTGAAAGGAAAGAATTGAAGAAATCAGTATTTGTTTTAAAAAAAGAAGTACTAGAGAAATTTATGGGGTTAAAGGCTGATATTTCCCTATGGTCTGATTATCCGCATCCCAGAGTACTAGAGGAAGTGATCCTGAAAATATTGGATGTATTGGCAGCCATCTCCCAAAATTTTATAGACTCTGGAACAGTTCCTACAGATTGGAGGATGGCAAAAAAAAACCCCACTATTTAAGAAAAGGATGGAGAAATAAAACAGAGTATTACAGAGCAGTTAACCTAAACTCAACAATGAAGAAAACGCTAGAGTCATGGTAACAAAACACTTGGAAAGCAGTAAGGAGTTTAGACAAAGTCAGCATGAGTTTATGAAAACAAAATCATGTTTAACCAATCTACTGAAGCTTTTAAAAGATGTAACAAGTAGAATAGATAAGGGAGAGCTAGTAGATGTGATGTATTTAGATTTCAAAAAGGTTTTGATAAAGTCCCACATAAGAGGCCAGTGGGCAAAACTAAAGTGCATGGGATTGGGAAATAATATACTAGCATGGATTGAGAATTGATTGACAGAGCAGAAACCAAGAGTAAGAATAATTTTTTTTCTGCGTGGCAGGCACTCGTGGTATACCACAGAGATCAGTGCTTGGGCCTTAGCTATTCACAATAAATATAAATGACTTGGATAAGGGAATCAAATGCTATATTTACAAGTTTGCTGACAACACAAAACTAGGTAGGATTGTGGGTTGTGAGAAGGATGCAAGGAGGCTTCAGGGTGATCCAAAAAAGGTGAGTGTGTGGGCAAAGACAAACCAATACAATGTAGATAAATGTGAAGTTATACACTTCAGTGTGAGAAACAGGAAGTCAGAATATTATTTAAATGGTGATATGTTGGGAAATGTGGATATACATAGAGATCTGAGTGATCTTGTACACCAGTCAATGAAACTAAACCAGCAGGTGCAGCAAACAATTAGGAAGGCAAATAGTATATTGGCCTTGATTGCAAGAGGATTTGAGTTCAGAAATAAGAATGTCTTACTGCATTTATACAGGGCAATGGTGAGGTCGCACCTGGAATATTGTGTGCAGTTTTGGTCTCCCTACCTAATAGAAGATATGTTTATCATAGAGAGCATGCAGTGAGGGTTCACTAGGCTGATACTGGGGATGTTGTACAAGGAGAGATTGGTTCTGTATTCACTCGAGTTTAGAAGAACAAGAGGGGATCTGATTGAAACACGTAAACTTCTAACAAGGTGAGAGACCAGTTGCGAGGAGGATATTGAAGAGTTTAAAATCAGAAGTCACAGTGTCAGGATACGGGCAGACTAAGATGAGGAAACATTACTTCACTCAAACTTGTGGAATTCTCTATCACAGAAGGCTCTAAAGGCCAGGTCACTCAGTGCATTCAGGAAGGAGATTGATAAAGTTTTAACTATTAAAGGCATCAAAGAGTATGGAGAGGAAACAGGAATATGGCATTGAGATAAAGGATCAACCATGATCATATTGAATAGTGGAGCATATTGGAACAGTTAAATACCCTACTCCTGCTCTTACTTTACACATTTCCACAGTAATTAATGGTGCATTTTAATTTTTTATTGTTGTCCTGTTTTTGTTTTTTTTATGCATCTCCCTCAATTCCATTTATATGTAACAAACTCTATTTCATAATAGCAGGCAGCACAATGTGTGCTGTTACAATAGCTATTTTCATGGGTTTGGGTGAGGTTTTCAGCCTTTTCTGTATTTTCTTTCCCTTTACCGTCCATCCAGTTTCACTTTTCAGTAAAATGCCTTAACGAAACTGTTGTGACAGTTTAGTGTCTGAATAGTCTTTCTTTAAAAAGTGAGAAGAATCTGTTCTATTTTAGAAACTGAAGAAGATAGAAAACAGAATTTCCCCAGCAAAGGAACTAAGCTTAAAATAAATGTATAATAGTTTGTGGGTTGTTACATATCAACTCATCGCTCCATGCTTGAATTGTTTTGTTTTTATTAATTTGTGTGGGTGTCACTGGCTGGCCAGCATTTATTGATGCGCTTGAGAAGTTGGTGGTGAACTGCCTTCTTGAGCAGCTGCAGTTCAAACCAGAGTTTCTAAACACATGTGCTTGAAAGATAATCTTACAGCAGATTCTTTACTTCCACTATGGTGAAGATAATTCAATACAGGGCAGTAAACTGTGCATTCTATTAGTTAGAATTTACATTTCATGTTCAAGTTTTTAAATTTACATGTGGCAAATTGCTTAGAGGTGTGAGCTGATAAAGTCATGACAAGAAAAACCAGATATCTAGGGCTCGGATGGACAAGGCAAGCAACTGCGCATCTTCAAAACAGTCAGCTTGAATGATTGTGAAATTAACAATGCAAGGAGTGAGACAGAGTGTAACTTAATGTGAATTAATTCAATGTGAAATCAAGTGGAGAGGTAGAAGAGAATGCATTGAGTAGGAGAGTGCAAAAAATGTAAAAATCTTAAAGCCACCATTTTACATTGACATATTTGCAACCTACTGTAATTAAAAACTGATGGACTCCACACTTGCAAAATTCAGTTTTCCATGCTAGCAGTATTTGTTGTAATTAACATTTATCTCATTGTTCTTGTGAAAATAAAAGTACTTGAATGGAAATGGACAAGGCTTGACTTTATACAGTGAATTTAGATTGATTCTGCTGCACAAGTACAGTAATCTTCCTCCACTGAATGCATTTCATTGCTGAGGCAAACAGCAAGATGTTGGTTTCACAAACAGTGGAACAGCTCAACTCAAACAGCCATTTTTGAGATTTCAATTTGAATAACTCACCTACCTTCACCTGAAGTTATGCATAAATTTTAATGAAAGATTGATGTAGCATTGTTCATGATCTAAGGATGCACGGAGGTCCACCACCATTGAACATTGTGATGTAGGAAAACGCAACAGTTGATTTACCCACAGCAAGCCCCTACCAACAGCAACAGCCTTTGTGTCACTTTGACAGCAACCTATGATTTCACTGTCTCACACAAACCCACTTACACATACACGTTCGCACACTCACACAGACCCTCTTTCACATGCAATCTCTGCCACACACACACACACACACAAACTCTCTCTCCCTCACACACACACATTCTCGCTCTCTCTCACATCCACACATGTACCCACACACACACCCACACACAGACACACGCACACAACACACACACACAGACACACACAAATACACACAGACACACACACAGACACACATGCACCCACACACACATGCAACCACACACACACTTACACACAGACACCACAAACACACACACAGACTCACACACAGACACACACACAGAGACACACACACACGCACCCACACACAAACACACACACACACAAACACACACACACACACACACAGACACCACAAACACACACACAGACATCACAAGCACACACACACACACACACAAACACACACACAAACAGACACACAGACACACACACAGACACCACAAGCACACACACAGACACCACAAACACACAAACATAAATCTATGTGGTAAATTATTTCATCCAAGATCTTTGTGTATTTGCAGATACGTTCTATTTTGTACAACAAAAATCCAGCCTGACTCCACGTTAAAACACAGACAGATTCTAAACAAGGCCTCACACCTAAAATGCATAGTCTGACCTGAGATGTCACCTCTTGTATACACTATTAAAACCTTTAATTATCTTGGGACAATGACTTGAAAGAAATTCTGGGATTTGCATTTTAATCTGTAGAAACCTGTGTCCCCTTTCTATCTGATTAAAGATTCAATAGAAGGTGGTCAGCGAGCCATTTTTAGGTTTGTTACCTTTCTGCTTATAAATTCTGTGTCAGTATACCTCCTCCACTGCACGATTCTGGAGGAAGGAGCAGAGCTCCGAAAGCTAATGTTTTCAAATAAACCTGAATGGACTATAACCTGATGTCATGTGATTTTTGACCTTGTCCACCCCAGTCCAACACTGGCACCTCCACATTATGGGATAGTGTGTAAATGCACAGATCAGTGTGACATCTATACAGACCAAGAGAATATTCAGTTCAACTACTGTTAGGACTGGCTACAGTGGTTCTGAACTTGGGAGGGACAAGTTAGCAAGAACTTTTTTTTTCTGTTTGCTATTGAAAGACTTGTGTGTCTGGTCTGACTCTTGACAATTTCCAGTGTTGAGTAGCTTGTTACCCTCATTTTATCAGGTCACCTGGGCTTCTAGGACCTCTATTAGCCATTGATTTTTCTATTCCAACATGACTCAGCAATTTGAGAGTAAAGGATGAATTTTTTTTGACATTTGCACATTGCGACATCAGAAAAGAAACATTGTTTTCCTTTTTGTTTCTCACATGATCTAAAATGCTGTTCATCCTGACATTGGTGCTCTTGCAAATGCCGTGATGAGTTCAAGACGAAAGGTTTCATTAAAATGGGTCCTTTTTCAGCAAACTTTCATGTTTAATGTCTTAGCCTAAAATGAACCGCGATGTTATAACTAGATTTTATTCATCCAAATGCACAGGGTTGGACTTCCATGAAGATTTGCATGGAATTGGATCGAAAGAAGGTCTGAAAGGACGGAAACTCCAAAAAGCGATTGAGAGCTTTGCTTGGAATATCACTGTGTTAAAAGTAAGTACCTTCTATTATGTAGGCCTTTACAGAGCTCCCATAATCTTCTGATGGAGTATGCAGTAACAGCCATTGTGTGTGGTCTGCTTTATTTCCTGTATTGGAATAGTTTGTTTCAGAAAGCCAGTTGTTGCAGATTGGAACTGGGGCCAGCTGTTACCCATTTGTATATTTATTCACAAAATTCCACATTGCAAACATAAGCCTCTATCTAACCCAGTCACCGTTTTAGTCAGTCACTATTTCCAGGGGCTCAAGTGAACCCTTAGGAAAATTCCCACCTTATTCTCCCTCTCTATTCATGCCTAGAGGTGGACCAACATGTGCCCATACCTGTTTGCATATTTTCTGCTGGAACAGATCACCAGCCTGTTGCCAGTGGCTGTAACTTAAGGAGCACCAGCCCATATCAAGCATGACTGATCAGGATTCTCTCTTACTCTTAATTTTCCACCACAGGCTTGTTGGGATTTGCAAGATTGATAATCAACCTGTATGGCCATGTTACAAACATACCTTCCAGGGCCATCAAGCTCTGGATTGTGAGTTGAATGCAGAACTTCTGACTCAGAGGTAGGGACACTTGTGTCCAAATCATCTTGCTTAATGCCACCACTTGTATACAAGTGCGTGTTGTTGATATGATCTTGATACAAGTGTGTTGAAAATGTACATTTGTTAGTGATGGTGTCATGTGTGAACTAATGTACACACTCAATGAGGATCACAATCAGAAAGAGACAACTGTCCCAGCAATGAGATGCAGTGCAATTTTAAAATTATGGAAAAGTCCTGGCATTGGTGTAAAGCCACATTGTTGGAGATGTATTCATAATCAGCTGACTGAATGGACAGCACCTTAGAAGATAATGTGGTGAGATGGACTTCTTTTGGCCATCTATTATTTCACCAATTTTTGAAAAAGGAAGTCAATATTGTTCGCCATTCAAAACAGGTTGTAATTTAACTTATTGATCTGTGCCGCAGTACTGTTGAAACCTATTTCCACAGGACTTCTCAATGATGTTTTGTGCTTTACACTTATGATTTGCACTCAGTGTATGGTGAACAATGAACTCAATGTACTCTGTCAGAAATGCTTTAATTTAATCGCTTTTCTTAAAATGTAAGATGGACATATACATATTTGCTACATTGAATCTTTTAGTTAAGGTATTTCAATTTGTGAATTCATTTTAAAAGTGAACTAGCACTTGAAAATACTGTGTCAATATAAGATAGAAATGACCTGATCAATAACATCATCAAATAAAATGTTAACTAATAGAGTCATAGAGTCATACAGCACAGAAACAGACCCTTTGGTCCAACCAGTCCATGCTAACAAATATCCCAAACTAAACTAGTCCCACATGCCTGTGCTTGGTCCATATCCCTCCAAATGTTGCTTGTAATGTTGTTGAATTGTGATAGATTGGGACTGAGGAAACAAGTCAGACTAAAATAACACGCATTTTGTCTAAACTCTGCAAAGAACAGTAATCATTTTTTGTTGTGTGGTATGCAATATGAAGGAGCTGAGGTTCAGGAATGTTTGGTTTAAATTGTTTGATGTCAGTATGGTCGATTTTAAAGTATTGGCTTTAATTCCAGTGATAGAACTATAATAAATTACAGAAACATAAGGCTTCAGTGATCTGATCATCACACAGTCAGCTTCAGAAGTGCTAAGTTCAGTGGAACATTCACCTGCTCCTCTCCAGCATTGTAAAGTTTAGCAAACAAACTTCATTTTTTTTATCTGGGTCATTCTCTTCCCCTTCCTTTACTTTAAGGATGTAGGAAATGTCTGAGTGGAGTTTAGTTCCTCACCATTCAGCGAGATCGTGGCTGATCTGTTCCTAGCCCCATTTACCCTGCCTTTTCCTCATATCTCTCAATAATTCTAGATATCAGAAACTTGTTGATCTCAGACTTGAAAATAACATAAGTGGATGTTTGTGAAATGAGAACACCAAACTCTTAGCATGCTTGCATGAAGAAAAGATTTTCAATTTCATTCCTGAAGGATCTGGTTCTGACTTTTTTGACTGTGCTCCCTCACCCTAACTGCCTTTGCCAACACTTTAATACCATGAGAAATCAGATCAAATGACCATTTAGCTTTCTAACTTCCAGGAAATACAATCCTAATCCATATAATCTCTCCTAGTAATTTAATCTTTGAAGTCCAGGTATCACGCTGGTAAACTGCACTCCTGCTAAGACCAATATATCTCTGCTAAGGTGTGATGACCATGGCTTTGTATCTAGAGCATGGGTTTGACCCATGTACTCAGATCCTCTTGACGTGAAGGCCAACACACCATCAACCTTTTCTTTAGCTCTGTATTTGCATGCAACAAATAGTAACTGAACATGTTGAGTAGTATAAATATTCCAAAACTGTTTCTGTGGCATTCTGATGTCACAGAATTTTGTTTAATGAATTTTTCACAGGCAATGGATGAGGTGGAGACCATTGTACCCCTTAAAGAAAAGTTAGATAAAAATTTCAAGCAGAGGGTAATGCATCAATTGCCTTCACAAAGGGGTGACACAAGCACAGAGGGCAGAATGGTTCACATTTTTAAAAAAAATTTTCTTGTGGTTCCTTACGCTGATGAGTTCCAGACAGTCAAGTATATTCAACTCAGTTAAATACTTGAACTCCTCAACCACTGTTGTTTTAACACAATGAATGGGTGTGTGCATATGTGTCTGTGTTTGTGTGTGCGTGTGTCTGTGCCCACGTGTGTACGTGTGCATGTGTGTGCATGCATTTGTGTGCGCCTGTGCGTGTGCGTGTGAGTGTATGTATGTGTGCGTGTGTATATGTGTGCGTGTCTGTTTGCATGTGCATGCATGTGTGTCTGCGCATCTATGTGTGTGTGTGCATCTGTGTGTGTGTGTCTGTGCGTGCATGTGTGTCTGTGTGTGCATGTGTGTCTGTGTGCGTGTGTCTGTGTGTCTGTGTGTGTGCTTGTGCATATGTGCGTGTGTGTGGGTCTGTTTGTGTGCACGTGTGTGCATGCATGTGTGTGTGTGTGTGCGTGTGTGGAGGCTCCTTTATAACTAGAATCCTACCAGAGTGGAATTCCTGAGGGGAAACTCATGACTGAGCAACAGACAACTGAGAGCATTCACACGCTACAGAGATTGATGTAAACTTCACAACTTACATTGCTTTTTTGAAAACAAGTAAAAAAGAGTTATTGTTCCAGACTTGTAATTTTGGGTCTGATTTTGACCTTGCTGAGATGAGGAATATTGGCCCAGAACACTTCCAACATTTAGATATAGCATCAGGCAATCCCAGGTCAGGAGTGACCATGGAGTATGTTACAAAGTGCTCACCAATTTGTCTCCACCTTAGTAGCACTCCTATCAAATCACTGCTACACTCTCTTCACAGGATTTACCAGTTTGGAGGCAATATTGCACTTCAGCCTTGTATTACTTTAAGCTGGATTGCAACCATTTGAATTCATTTCACATAGGATCATTGTGTCCATCAGCAAAGAAAAGATTTAGACCAGCAATCTGGATTGCATTAGAAACGTAGGCTCAAGATTTGAAAGGCTGCAGCTAGCCCACTGTGTACCATCCATGTGTGATTTCACATTCACATTGCCTGCTTTGAAGCCAATTACCACAATGCAATTGAATGACCCTGGTTATAATAGAACAAGGAGCCAGCCGGAGATTACCCGCAGTCTCTCTACAAAGGGGCATGACAATTTTGAGGTGTCTTCTTTGTCTCTGTGACAATAAGAGCCTCTGTTTAAAACAGACCTGGATGGATCATTTGCTGTAGACAATGAAGCTTTTTGTCTCATAGAATCGCTATTAATGGTAGAGAATAAGAATCTCTTGATAGGGTTTTGGAATGTGATCAAATTGGAAAATGTGTGAAGACCTTGGACTTGCTACAAGAGTTTTTTTTTCCCTACGAAACAATGATTCCCTTCAGTGGCTTAAGAAGGGAACAAGTTGATCTAATGGGGTGCAACGGGAATAATGTAAAAAACTAAACAAAGAGTTTCAACATTAAAGGGCCCGAGTACCAAACTGATGATTAGAAAGCAGTATGAACACATTCCTTTAGTTGTGTGATTGATTCCAGTATTTATTTCATTTAATTATTTAAATAATATTGAACGCTCTGAAATTAATTTTTCACAAATACAACCCAGTTTGGGCTTATTTTGCAAGACGTATTTAAAATTGGTGAACTCACTGAGACAGGCTTCCTTCTGTTTATGACCTTCAGTCATTTGGGGAACTCTCTCAAATGAAAACAAAAACAGTGAATGCTGGAGACACCAGGTCGATCAGAATGTGTGGTGGGAATCGATTGAAGTTTACATTTCAGATGCGGATACACTCACAAGTAAATTGGCCCCATTCTGTCCATAGATGCCAATTGAGCTGCTGAGTCCTTCCAATGTTTTTTGTTTCTGTCTCGAGTTTCTGCAGTGTTTGGACTTCTGCTGATCTTGAGAGCTCAAGTCCAGGCTAATGGCACATCACTAATTGGGGTGCTTCAGTGATCATGATAGACTTGTAAACTTGCGGCCCAACTTCACTGGGAAGACTATCAGTTTGAGAATGGGTGCACCATCCCCTTTCTAAGCTAGGGATGGGCAAATCCACGTATCCTCAGCAGATTCATTTACAAAAAATGCTCAGAAAAAGGAGTAATTATCAGCAGTTATTTTTGAATTCACGAGGTATAGTTTCCTTTTCACCATCTGTACAATGATCTACCAGGGCAGATTGACACCCTGTCATAGAAACCAACCAGTGTCTGAACTGTTCAAATCAGAAAGTGAAAATGATTCCCTCCTTCCCATTTTTCAAGCCTGATGCTGATGGAACAAAGATTTTGCAGCATTGGCCATTTTACAAAAAGTATTGGCATTCTTTCTCTCATTGAGAGATTATTTTCTCTATCTTTGGGGATAATATGCTTGTGATTTGTTTAATTGCAACCTTTAACGGCAATGTTTGTGGTTTCTGTTAATCTGTACTTTATTATCTCTATATCTCTGTCTACCCAATGAGAGTTTTTGTATCAACATGTGCATCTTGCTTTATCTCTCTATCTCCACCTCAACCTATTAGTTGACAAGTGTGACTGACTTTTCCTGTTTATCAATCTTTATATAATATCTCAGAAGGTTTGTAATTGAGGGCCATGAGTTTTGGGGAGGGCGAACAGAGTGGTTCAGGAGTTGCATTTCAGAGAATCTCTGTGAGCACGTTTCCAGATTATCTGGTTTATCTCCATGAGGCTGGAGAAAATTGAACTGTAGAATACAACACACAAATAGGAGCCCATCTGAGCCGTGGGTGAACAGCTCTTAGCTCAAGCTCACTGTGTTCACCAGAAAAGCTGTGTTGGCTCACAGGAAAATAAATATAATCCCCATCTGTAGCAGTTTCTCATTTAGAAACACTTTATTGATAAGCTGAAGATTATGTTGCTGCCCTGTCTTTGTTGGATGGGAAATCTCTATTTGCACAAAGGCAAGGGAAAGAAGTGAAGTGTAGGAACTAGATTTTCACACGGGCTCAGGGAAAACCTGACCTTAAGTCATACATGTGACTCCTCCATAATTTTGCCTGGGACTTTTGACTTTTTATCCAGGGTTGGAGTTTGCACTTGTATTTTGAGGGCTGCTATGGAAAGAGTGAGGGGTATCGCTGTTCAGGTAAACTGCTTAGAAGTCCCTGTCAGTTCAGCAACTCAGCAGCCCAGGTCCGTACATCATTTAAGGGCCACAGAAATCTCAGCCTTCCATTTTCCTCAAACACCCTCCCCCAACCCTTATCAATAACTGCTCAGATGACCCATGGTACTTGCATGCTATTCTACACGTCTGTGATAGCCACCAACAGAATATTAACCATCTGGAGTCTTGCAGTAGCAATGGGAGTCATTTTGAAATCATTGCAAAAGAAAATAAAGTTTGAACCTTGAATTCAAACACACTTTTATTTAACTGGCAAGAAAATAATGTCGGCTCCAACATAAATAGATTGTAATCCCAAAAATGCCTATTGCTTCGCAAGCAAACAATAATCCACATCAAAGGCATGCTGTGTTATTACTCTTAAATCTGTCAATTATTTGTGGATCAATGGATCATCTGTTCAGCATTAACTCATCAAAAGTTTTTGAAATCCAGCCACGCATTCTTAATAGGTACAGCAATCACAACAAAAGTTTCTAGCTGTAATGCCTGAAACTGACAGATCAGCTGGTACCTCATTTCCATTTCTAAGCAGAGAATGTGCAAGTTAAAAGGGGCACAGCCATTGAAATTTCTTTAAACTTGTAAAAGCAGGGCTTTAACAACTTCAAATCACAGTACAAAACATGACAGCAAAGGCTGACAAGATTTTTAAGAAGTATATTTTTAATACATTGAGGTAGTTTTTACAATTGGAAAAGCATTGTAATGCATGACAGCAATGACACAATGCTGATCAATGTAAGGACTAATCCCCGGAATAAATTGCTGCAACGGAATATATAAACAGTGCAGTCGAGCACCTAATGGTGACATGTGAAGAGCCAAAACATTTCACATTTAACGTTCAGAATTCCTAATTTGTTAGGCTTCCCCAGTTGTCGCAGTCTCTCTAAGGATACTTCTTTGTAGGTCTTCCAAAACATTGCACCGCCACACAAATTTGATCCTGGCAAATCAACATCTCTGTTTCCATCTGTTGGTGGAAAATATAGCAACCCTGTGATTTCCTGAACAGAATTCAGTCGACACATGGCCCCATATCTGGTCCAAATACGTCACAGGCTAACTTCTTGGCCCTAGGCAGTTGGCACAGGGTAGGGTGAATCCTCTGAGTGAATTATAATACTTGGAACTGGCATGGACCAAATGGAGCTTTTTGGCTCCAGACTTCATTAGGCAAGTTCAGAGTCTCTGCTTGGGGTTAAAAATCGCACGGTGGTATTCCAGCCAGTTCCCTGCCTGCAATCCCTCCTTGGTGTGATGTGTTGCAAGAAAAATAACTTTTTTGGATCTGGAATACACTGGCTGAGGCTGGCTCAATGGAGGCATTAAAGAGGATGATTACTTGGATAGAAATAGTTTGCAAGGATATTAGTGGAAAAGCAAGTGATTGGCAGCAGGAAATGATGCATGTTTGAAGAGCTGGTGCTGGCACAATGGGCTGAATGGCCTCCTGCATTACAGTAACTCTGTGTTTCAGGAACACAACCACATTTTTCTTATTTTGGGTGGGCCTCACAAAGTTGCCTCGCAATCCATATCCACACAGTCACGGGATCTGATTGTGGGGAAAGCGCTGGCAATGTTGAATCATGGGAGAGCTGTCTGAGAGTTTGGAAGGACGTGGCGAAATAGTAATTGCTTCACACCAGAACAGAGCTGAATTAACAGCGTGCACAAGGCCCTGAGGGATGGGAGGTGACTGTTTACTTACAGCTTTCGCATAACATTTATATTTCAAAAAGCAGGCAGCAGTATTGGCAAAGAATAGATTCATAATCAATAGTATTTTATGTCTGGGGCTAGCAGCCTTATGAATTTAAGGTTAATTAGGAATTTCTTCATGACACAGCCTTCAGATTTCATCATTCCAGTTCCCAAGGTACTGGAGGGCATCCACCTTCCCATAATGTTCCTGAAATTGGATTTAACGGAGGCAAATCATGGAATGATTGCATGCTGTAGTCAGCCCTGCCCCTGACTTTTCTCTTGAGTAAAAAACCTGAGGAACCTTTTCTTTTTACAAGAAGAAAAAGTATTCTAACTGCACAACAGGGATACACATATTACTGCTTTTCCCTAAGCTCAGTTCTCAGCAGGAATATAGGATGCTGTGACAGAACTCTAAAATTTCCAACTGTAGATAATTTTGAAAGTGAAGATGGATTTGAATGTTTAAAGAGTGTGTGGTGCCCCTCTGTGGTGTCTTTGAGGCATTACATAACTCAGAGATAGTAGGAACTGCAGATGCTGGAGAATCCGAGACAACAAGGTGCAGGGCTGGATGAACACAGCAGGCCAAGCAGCATCATAGGAGCAGACTATAACTCTCCTGTCTACTTGATACAGCTTGGCTCCAAATGTCCCTGAGCTAACACTAGCACAGACGGCCAACTGTTACATCAGGGCAGAGTGATTGGATCAAAATGCGAGTCAATGAGGTTGCAGGGCGAGAGGCTACTTCCAATGTGTGTTATTTGTGCTTGCTTGCTGGGGATTGCTTCCCTTCAAACTTCTTGTTAATGGCACACAAAATAAATGCTGCCCCACAGGTGGCTGCTTGTTTACTTTATGCTGAGATCCTTTTTCCACAAGTACCCTGAGGCAATCTTACCCCTGTTTTCCCTTGAGAATGTGCTGGTGAACCACTGTACAGCTGGGTAGCTTGCTGGGCATTTTCAGAGGGCAATTGGAATTGAGACTTGCAAGTAGGTTTGACTAGTTCAGGATGGCAGGTTTTAAAGTATGTTATGTTAGATGGATTTTTACAACATCCTGGTGATATCACGGTCACAATTACCAACACTATCGGGCGGCACAATGGCTCAGTGGTTAGCACTGCTGCCTCACACCAAGAGGGACCTGGGTTCGATCTCAGTCTCAAGTGACTGTCTGTGTGGAGTTTGCATATTCTCCCTGTGTTTGTGTGGGTTGCCTACAAGTGCCCTGGTTTCCTCCCATAGTTCAAAGATGCGCAGGTTAGTTAGATTAGGCATGCTAAGTTGCCCCATAGTGTCCAGGGATGTGCATACTGGGTGGATTAGACATGGGATTGGAGAGGGGGATGGGTCTGGGTGGGATGCTTTTTGGAGGGGCAGTGTGGACTCGATGGGCCGAATGGCTTGCTTCCACACTGTAGGGATTCCGTGATTCTTTTTTCTCCAATTTTATTTAATTAACTGCATTTAAATTCCCCAGCTGCCTTGGCGGAATTTGAACTCTCTCTATTTTGTTCAGGAGCGTTAGACCATGTCCCTTGATTACTCATTCATGCTGTCTTTCTGCATCTAGAGATGCATTAAGCAGACAAAGCACATTTTTGTTTCTGTAGCTTATTTTTCCTGGAACAGGTCATGAGCCTGAAGTCAGAGGCTGTAGCTTGAGGGGCACCAGTCCACATCAATCATGGCTGTTCAGAAGATTCTGTTTGACCATGTTATGAACAGACCTTCCCCGACCATCAAGTCTTGGGTTGAAACTTGAACCCAGAGTTTCTAACTCAGACTAACTCATATACATCTGTACCAATGACACCATAACACAGCCATTTATATTACTAGTCCATTAACATGATTATTGTGCAATCCCACAATTGGATTCAGTTCTCTTCTGGTTGGTCATGGCCTCAATTGGAACTCCTTCCCTAAGGCATTGTGGGTCTACCCACATCAAATGGACTGCAGCGGTTTAAAGAAGGCAGCTGACCAACCCCTTCTTAAAGGCAACTAGGGATGGGTCACGAATGCTGCTCCAGCCAGTGAACCTCACATCCCATGAATAGATTAAAGAAAATCGAACAGGTAGGTATTGTGCCACAGTACTGTTGCTATATTTGCCTGCTCATTCCCTCCCTTTCCCTCAGTCACTACCGCCTCATGGGGCATTGTGGAAGTGTAGCAGGTTATTGGGCATTAACAGCGAGGGGACCAGGGCAAATGTGTCACAGAAGCGTATTATAAGAGGACAGAATGAGAAAATGAGAGATGCAAAAAATTGTTATATTATTGTGATATGGTTAGGATTTGTGTTGATCAGTGGAGGTTACAGTTGTGCCTTTGTAAATCTGTTGAGAAAATGGTAAGAAACTTGCCTTTATTACAAGAGGTTTGGAATATGGAAGCAAAAAAGTTGTACTGCTATTACATAGCACCTTGGCGGGACCACACCAGGGGTATTGTGTACAATTTTGGCCCCCTTGCCTACAGAAAGATATACTGGCTGTAGAGGGAACACAATTGAAGGTTCAGCAATCTAATTTTGGGATGCAGTGATTGTCACATGAGGAAAGGTTAAATAGGCTCTTCCTGTGTTCTCTGAAGTTTAGAAGAATGAGAGGTGATCTCACGCATATTAAAAAAAAATTCTTGCAGTCCTTGACAGGGCAGATGCAGGAATGATGTTCTCCTTGGCTGGGATTTCTAGAGTCAGGGGACAGAGTGTCAGAATTATGGGCAGGCTGTTCAGGACTGAGATGAGGAGGAACATCTTCAGTCAGAAGGTGAAGATGGAATTGTCTGCCACAGAAGACTGTTGAGGCTCAATCATTGTATATTTTCAAGACAGACATCAATAGATTTCTACATGCTTTTAAACAAAAGAGATATGAGCATATGCAGTGTTGAAGTAGAGGATCAGCCATGATCTCATTGGATAGCAGAGGGCTGAATAGCCTAGCCCTTCTCCTATTTCCTATGTTCTGAGGAAACAATTAAGTTACGGTACAAAATATGTAAAATCTTCAGCTGTTTGTGTTACCTTGGTAAATGCAAGTGGAAATATAATCTTTGTAGGTATGCAGATGGGTATTATCCAATGAAATTCAGACCATTTTGAAAGATTCTTTCCAGGGAGTTCTGGTTGTGTAGCTGTGTCCTGCTTGAGGACACTGTCCTTCACTTTCCAGTGGTGTATGCAATTATCTTGATGAAGGTGATGATTAATGAGATTGTTCCATACATGCTGATAGCAGGTTGAAGGCTCTCACTGAATGTGCAGTGGGTTGGAACGGTGTAACCAGCACTCTTACATCCATTGGGAACCTCAGCATTGCCACCTGGCAGGCTTTATTGCTACAGTGCCAATCACAGCGAGGCCCAATCTTACCCTTACCCAGTGATCATTTGACAGTGGGTATTATTATGGGTCAGTGGCTAAGTAGAAACAATCAGAAATGTTGGATGAATTCCTTTTGTCCAGTAGCTCATGGTACTGCCCTAACAAGATCTATTGCTGCTGCAGATTGGACATTAAATTCCAGGAACAATTTAAGACCATTAGATGTAGGAGCAGAAGCAGGCCAGTCAGCTGATTGAATCTACTCCGCCATTCAGTAAGATCATGGTCATTCTCAACTCCAATTGCCTGCCCATTCCTCATAACCCTCGATTCCCATACTGATTAAAAAGCCCTCAGTCTCAACCTCGAGTATACCTTATGAGCTAGCCTCGACAGCCCTCTGCAATAAAGAATTCCACAAATTCACTACCATCTGAAAGAAGAAATTCCTCCTTATTTCTGTCTTAAAAGGTCAACTCCTTATTTTGTGATTATGGCTTATGGTCTTAGACTCTCCCACGAGGGGAAACAACCTTTCTGTATTTAACCTGTCAAGTGCCCTAAGCTTCTAGTCTGTGTCACTTAGTATCAGACAAGCTTGATTTTTGTTTTCCCTTTACAGAAACTGATGACGAGTGGATAAATGCAAAAAGAGGTGTGACATCCAACCCCTGCTCTCACAGTACATACTGGACTGAGCAGTGTCCCTTTCAAGGCTGAGATTTGCTGCTTGCTGTAAATGTCTTAACCCTCCCATAGGTGTCAGGCACTCACTGAAAATATATCTTGAGTTTGCAGCTTTGAAGTGAGGATGTGATGACACTTGTAAAAGAATAGTCACAAAATGAACTCTTTCCTGCTTCCAGGATGAAGTAAAATTCAAGATCAGTGAGATAATGAGACACTCGAGAATGAAAGGTCATCATTGGAGAAGATGGAGGAGGCCTGTAGCCAGGCTGACGCATGCACACAAACACACAGCTTTGATTCTGACATGCTGCACACTAAAATTAGGAGGAAGTGAGAAGCATAGTTCCTTGGTTGTTTCCTGTGCCCTAACTCTGTGTTTAAAGTAGCAAGAGGAAACCACAGTGCTTAAGATAAGCCAGGTGATAAATTATTGCAAACAAAGGTTGATTTCAATACAGAATAAAACCAAGTCATCAAACACACAGTTAATGCTGCAATAAAAACAGTAAGAATAGGTCAGTTGACACCAGTGAAGTAGCATGGTGGTTACAGAGACAGACATTGGAGATGGTAATGTCACTGACTAGTAACCCAGATCCTCAGGCTAATGTTTTGGCAATTATTGAAATTTGAATCCCACAAAAATCTGGAATAAAAAGCTAGTCCAATTGTGGCTGGTATTAGCCACATTAATAGTGGTCATATAACCATTGCTGTAAAAACCTACCTGGGTCACTTTGTTTCCTGTTATGGAAGGAAGTCTGCCATCCTTACCCAGTCTGGACTACATGTGACACCGAACCTGCAGCAATGTGGCTGCCTCTTACCTCCCAGTTTAGGGAATAAATGCTGGCCTGGCCAGCAACACCCATGCCCAATGGAGTGAACAGAACAGATCTAGCTGTTTATTGCCCTTGTTGTCTAGCTGCCCCTTCGCCCATGATCCATGTTTCTGACTGCCTCTAGATTGGGGCAATTAGAGGACCCCACCCTGACAGGCCGATAGGTTTTCTTGCATTCCAGTCAGGAAACTAACGACCTAGCTTGCCCACTGGAAAGGCAGATAATTGGGGTGGTAGCAAATTGAGGCCCTTAAGGGGCCATTAACTGACTATTCAAAAACTTTAATTAAGACCATTTATTTGCTGGTAAGTCTAGATAATCGCCTATGGGCCTTGTCAGCCAACATTTAATTGTAGGGGTGACAAGAGCGAGGTCAGTTTTTGTCCATGGCCAACTTGCCCAATTATTTCCACTTCTCACCATTTCCAACTGGTGGAGGTGGGTGGGGAGCATTCCGCCCATAGAGTCATTATGATGCAGTGGACCATTCAACCCATCTATTCCATGACAGCCCTCTCTAGAGCAGTCGGATTATTCTCACTTCCCTGCTGTATCACTGTGTCCCTGAAAATTTATTTCCCTCAAGCATCCATTCCATTTCCTTTTGAAATCGTTCCTCATTTTAACTTCTACTTGGCAGTGCATTCCAGGTCATTACCATTCAACTAATAAAATAAAAGCAAAGTACTATATAAAATGTTTCAAGTCCAACGTGACTTCTTCAGAACTTTTCCAATTCTGAGGAAGTCATATTGGACTCAACGTTAACTTTATTTCTCTCTCTACAGATGCTGCCAGACCTGCTGAGTCTCTCCAGCAATTTCTGTTTCAGTACCACTTGATCAGTCCTGGCATTAGTTATGCTGGTGGATTGGGCTCTGCAAATGGGAGGGATATTTACAGAGCTGGTACTCTTTTTGAGTAACCACTGTGTGTTTCGTCTATTTCAGGGTCAAGCAGATCTCCTGAAGCATGCAAAGAATGAAGCATTGGATAACCTGAGACAGATCCACTATGCGGCACAGTCTTGTGGTATCAGTAAGAATGGCTCGATGTCTCCAGACCTATTCAGAACACGGGGGATTCTGGAGACCATTCCTGAAAGTGAAAACACGAGTGACAATGGGTCTTGCTGGCCCCAGCGGGCTTGGGAATGATAGGAAATTGTAAATAATACACACACACGTTCACATTCTTGCTTGAGCCCTCTCAGCCTCTGACAGGTGATTTTGTTAGACATGTATTGGATTTGACAGTTGCCTTAATAACATTTCATCCTAGAAACAAGGCCATGTACTCTGCAGTGGAGCTGCTTTTAAGAGTCATCACGACTCAGTGCTTGAGAACAGCGCTAATCTCCTAGTTGTATCAATGACAGCACATCCAAGTCAATGTGTGGCTCCTAAGTTGCCTATCAGCGTAGTTACAATGGCAGGACCTGGATATAAGCCTGTGGTTCCTTCCACATGCAGTGAACCCTTAATCTTAATTGTGCCACTGTGGGCCCTGGCCAAGTGGAAGTTAGCTATTTCTCTACAGAAACCAAGGGGAAACAAAATATCCACAGAATCAAAAAGCATCAATGTTGAGTAGTTATATTTTAGCAAAATACTGTTAAATGGAAGCTGGGGTGCTGTCCCTGGATGGAGACCTAGAGACAGATGGAGCAGCAGGTCTGCTGGAGGTCAAAGGCCCCATTATATTCTGGAGACTTTCCAGATATATTTCAGTAAGCAGGTATGCTTGAGTAATCTTATGTTTTCGCATTATGTTTTCACCTATTGACTCTGGATGGGTGAAAATCTAGCCCAAACGATGTAACAAAATGCATCTGGAACCTTTATTGTAGGTCAAACATTTGTGCCACAGTCCCACCGATATTTATCTCAGTTCAAATCTGAGATTGGAAATCAAGCTCCTTTTTCATCACCAGCAATGCAAGGCAATCATTATTTCAGTGGAGAGGAACAATGCGTGTCTCCGCTGTAAATCAATCACTGTGCTCCCATTTCAGCCTCACTTGAAAGGCACTCGTCAGATCCAAATCACTGTCTCAATTCCGGTTATTGTGACTAGACAGTTGCAAGGAATCTCATTTCCAACCACCCAGTAATGTGTGTCTGTGTAATAAAGCCATGCAAAATAATATTTATGTTTCTCATTCTGAATTTTGACATAAATGTTTTCTGAAATCTCGTTTGCCTCTTTATCTTCAGCTGCTGAGCCAGAATGTCATTTACCACCTAAAGCAGGAGTCTTTTCTGTCATATTAATAGTCACAACCTTTAAAACTAATGAACTACAATGCTGGTAGATACCTCTGGACTTGATACAACAGTAGCATTTGACCACCCTCCCATGTATAAAGAAGACGGGCAGAAAAATTTTATTTTAGTATTTTAGTTTTTGTTGAGTTTCCCAGTGATGTCATTATGCTGCTATTAAAGATAAAGCATTATAAATAAAGTAACTGTTCTTCCAGCTATATGAAGTGTAATACTTGGCACAATTCAATATAAACAGAAGGAACTGGTTGAAAATGAGTGATTGCCATGCATTCACTGATGCAGCCAACTGTGCTGTGATTAAAAATGATTTTTTTTTTTCTGTAAATGAAGTAGAAATTACAGGTTGCAAAATGCCAGCCATGTGAGAAATCTTTAGAAATTTTAAGTTAATAAACATCTTTACTCAATGTGACAAGAATGTGAAACTCACTACCACTGGAAGTGGTTGAAGTGAATTGTAGATCAGCATTTAAGGGGAATCTAGACAAACATATGAGGGAAAAGGGATGGCTTTTGTGGTGCAGTGATAGTGTTCCTATCTCTGAGCCAGAAGGTCCTTGTTCAAGCCCCATCTGTCCCAGAGGTGTATCACACAGCATGTTCAAAAAAGTTGATTAAATCATGAGGGAAAAGGGAATGTGAATCATGATGGTAGATTTAGATTAAAAGGATGAGAGAAGGCACCAGTATGAGATGGCCTGGTGGCCTCTTTTTGTGTGCTGTAAATCTTATGTAATTTACCATCTCTTAACTGGTTTTTGCTTAAGAAGGGACTGTTACTGACCAATAAATGAATTCAGAATTCATGGCTTTAAAATCACTGGCAAACCATCCTGAGGATAAATGAGGAGGTTGTTTTTCACTCCGTTGTCAAGATTAGGGCTGTTTAAACTGAAGGTGGTGGAAATTATTTCTGTAATTAATTTTAAAGGAGAGTTTGGCAGGCACTTGGTATTGAGACACTTTCAAGGTTGAAGATGGGGATGTGGAATGAACAGCTGTTCTTAAAGATATCTCCACTGGTATGACAATGTTATGACCCTCTAAGATAGCATGCCATAAATTGAGCCCCGCTACTCCCGGAGTTATCCCAAATGTTAAAGTCGTTTTCTTTTAACAAGTATGCACAGTGCTCCAGTTTACCTGACTTTCTTACCAAGGTTGCTAGAAAGCCAAGTTTCTGTACTTGTTAGAATTGTTCTTTGTTGTAATTAATTAGACTATAGCTACAGATAAACAGATGTAAAATATGATCATATAATATTACTAACTAAAACTCAATTCCCCTATTAAATTCCCCCTTACATACATACACACGCACACACATGCACACACACGCACACACACACAAATGCACATGAAGAGGGAAACTAGATTTTTGGCAGGGGAAGAAAATCTGGAAAGTCAGCTCAATGGTCTTTGCTTCTCAGTTCTGATGTTGAGATGGTCCTTCTTCAGTTGGTCGGGCCCTTGGTGTTCAGTTGTCTTTCTCTGGGTGCTTCCACTGGTTTTAAGAAGTACAGAGTGGCTAGGTCACTTTGAAAATGTCTTTGATTTATCAATTCAAAAGTCACAGCTCACAGCAACTACTACAAGATAGGTAACTGGTTTTCTTCATGTTTAAGCTGAGTTTTTGACTGCAGAGAACAGTACATACAAGAAGATCTGCGCACTTCTTTCTCACTCTCTCTCTTTCTCTCTCTCAGACTCTTCCCCGTGTCTTTGTAACTTGTTTCCAGTTCCAAGCTGCTCAGCCACCTGAGAACCAATCAACCTCTTGTTGCCAACAAGAACAGCAGCAGTACACTCTCTCAAATCTGGATTATGTGCAAACTGAATTTCAATTATTGCTTGTTCAAACAGTTGATTACATTGTCTACCATGGTTTTCTTGTTTTTAAAATTACAGCCACTCTTTCAAACACTTTTTGTAAAAACTGTTCTTTCTCATTGAAGTCCCCAGTTTTTAAAATGACAAAAATAAAAGGACGCAGTCTTTACAACAGGCAGAATGGCCACCTTCTGTGGTGCAAGTTTCTGTGATACTAACCAATGAAAAGCAATCAGATTTAACCACTTATTAATATATTTCAGGATTTTGAATACTGCCTCTTTTATTTGTGTGTATATCACCTCTGGATACCACTAGAAGATTGACACAGTTGTGTCTTTCTCTCCATATGTATCTTTTAAAGTATCTTTCAAAATATGCAGTGAGAATTTCCTTTGGGGTTCTCCTGATCAGCAGCCATAACTGCAGGGGAAGATCAAAGGAAACCAAAGCTTAACTGGACAGGAACTACATAAACAGAGTTTCTGTTAATCTATTTTCAAGGTTATGGTGTCCAATTGGGAGTACTCTGTAGGACGTTCTGGTCATTAGTGTTATTTTTACATTCATTAGATGAAGATGTCACTGGCAGGGAATCAATGTTTATTGCCCTTCCCTAATTGCCCTGAAGATGGCAATGAGCTTCCTTCTTGAATACAACCAGTTGGCTTGTAAGCCTATTTCCTTAAGCAGTAAAGAAATAACTACACAACTCTGGAGTCACATAAGGATCACAAAAGATAAAAACGACAGATTTCCTAAAGGCATCAGGGAACCAGCGGATTTTTCCACAACATTCTGGTAGTTTCATGGTTGCCATTGCAGATGCTAGCATTCTTTAAAATCATGATTTACTTATTTAATTAAATTTAAATCTGTTCAGCATCCACGTTCAGATTCAAACCGATAACTATGGATCATTACTCAAGGTATCTGGATTGTTAGTCTTGTAATATATTGATCAGCACACCATCCACCACCTAAACATTGACTCACGCTACTACTGACACACAGTGGCAGCAATGTGTATCATCTACAAGATGCACTGCAGCAGTTCACAAAGTCTCCTTCGACAGCACTTTCTGAAGCTTGTGACCTCTACTGTCTGGAAAGGCACGAGCAGCAGATGCATGGAATGGCACTATTGACAATTGCTGTCCAAGGCATACACCATCCTGACTAGGAACTATTTAATTATGCCTTCTCTGTCGTTGGGTCACAGTCCTGGAATTCCTTTCCTAACAGCACTGTGGATATACTTACAGGGTTCGAGAAGGTGGCTCACTACTTGGTTCTCAGTGACAATACCGGATGGGCAATAATTATTGGGCCAGCTGTCAACATGCACATCCCATGAATGATTAAATAAGCGTAGCAACATTATTACTGTAGCCCCTAGCAATGGTCAATACAAATGGACATAATGTGATCGGGTAGCAGGTAAACGTTAGTGCACTTTGGAACATAGCACTTTTGATCCTGGAGTGGCTAACTGAAGTGTATACTAGCCAACAGATGGATGGACAAATATATCACAACACATTACTCCATGTATAATACAGTGTGGAGCTGGAGGAACACAGCAGGCCAGGCAGCATCAGAGGAGCAGGAAAGCCGATGTTTCGGGTTGGGATCATTCTTCAGAAATGGGGCCACACTGTGTTATCTCTGACTTCAGCATCAGCAGATCTTACTATCCCTGACATTACTCCATGTGCAGGTTGCCATTGCACTCTTCCAGCAACATTTCCTCCTAATTTTTCTTTGTCCTGTGCAGACCTCTGAATTCTGTGCATGCCAGCATCTTCCAAAAGTGTGTGTCATGCAGCAGCATGACAATCAACAATGCATGGGGCTTCCCAGTAGTTACTTAGCAGCACAGCTCAGAGGGAACATTGCTCTCCAGCAGATACCAATAGATTGAGTCATTGTTAGCAGGGAGAGCAGAGCTGTGTTGATCCTGTTCTGCTTGACCAGAATTTGTAAGATATCGTGAAGAGAACGGTGGTCCCGGATCGTTTCCTGATTTTGCACAGAATCTGAGCTTGCAGGTCTCTGAAACAAAATCCAAGAAATTGAAATTTACCTGAATATATCTGAACCACCAGAATATGGTTTGATTCTGAACTTCAACTCAGTTTGGAAGTCATAGACCATCCTGCAGCATGTTCTAAGCCACATCTTGCTTTTTTCTTGATAATACCAAATACTTAGTAATAAAATTTGTCTTCAGTGAGAGCAGAAAACTGATGGTTGTGTAATGAAAAAAGCCAGACAGAGTGTGTCCCTGACTACAGTGACATAAAAGTGGAGGACTATCCAATTATTAAAAGGTCCAAATGGGAATAACTTTTTTTCTTAATTTCTGGCATCTTTCTTACTGTGATCTGAATGGCGCTGGGACCTCTCTGTTTCTTGCTGAGATTCTTAATTATGGGACGCACCTGTCCTTTGACACTTTGCCCAAGTGGCTGTTATTTAAATAGGGGGTTTGAAGATGAATGTGAGCAGTTTGTTCCTACATCAGAACATTTTCACCAAGGTCTCAGCCTGTTTGTCTCCAATGTCCACATGCACTGTTTAATTATCATCAGTGGCAGGAAGCCAGGTTCAATTGCTGTTGCTACAAGGAGACACATTTATAGCAATAGAGAGAAAAAAAAAACAATGTTTTTGAGAGCTTTTTGAAGTCTTAGAGTCACAGAGCATGGAAACAGACCTTTTGGCCCAACACATCCATGCCGACCCAGTTTCCTAAACTGAACTAATCCCATTTGCCAGCATTTGATCCATATCCCTCTGTACCTTTCCTATCCATGTGCCTGCCCTAATGTCTTTAAAATGTAGTAATTGTATTTGCCTCTATCACTTCCTCTGGCAGTTTGTTCCATTTACGCACCATCCTCTGTGTGAAAAGGTTGGCTGTCAGGTCCCTTTTAAATCTTTCCCCCCTCACCTTAAATCTATGCCCTCTGGTTTTGGACTCCCCTATCTGGGAAAAAAAACCTTGGCTATTCACCTTATATATGCCTGACATGATTTTATAAACCTCTATTAGGTCAGCCTCCAATGCTCCAGGGAAAGAAATCCCAGCCTATCCAGCCACTTCTTATAACTCAAACCCTCCAGTCGCAGTAATATCCTTGTAAATCTGTTTTGCATCCTTTTTTTGAAGACAGAAAGAATTTGTACAAACACTTTGCCTGTTTCAACCGAACTGAACTCAACTGATTAGTACCTTGATGAATCAGAGTCAATATATCAGTTTACATGTAACAAAGTACAGCAGTTAACTGTCAATCAACACCTGCTGCATTCTCTATGGCAATGCTTCTACCAATCAGAGTCCACTTGCTAACCAATCAACATATTCTTCTCATACAGCATGGAAATGTTGTTCCACTTTATATTGGCATTCTGGTGAATTGTCCTGACATGCACAAGACAAATCTTCATCAAAATTTGTCTTTTCTCAGCAATACTCAAAGGAATTTTCTTTTTATTTTTGCACCATTAACCCTTGCGAAGTTCAGTTATAGCATACCTGCCACATTGCAACAGTTGAGACTCCCTCAGGTAGGGATTGAAGCTTATGGTGTTCTAGACTTTGTGCCTCAACTACTTCCTGCCGTCACATTCTACAGCAGAGAAGGAGGCCATTTGGCCCACCATGCCTGCTAGATCTTTGAAAGAGCAATTCTGTTAGCACCACTTCCCCATTCTTTCTTGATGTTCTGCAGACTGTTCCTTTTCTGAGTATTGTTCCAACCATCTTGCAGTATAAACTTATTTTCTATTTGTGAAGCTTACATGTTATTTCAAACTGAAGTTGGTTGTATAAGATGAACATGCATCAAGACTGTTTTGGTTCTTTGTATATAACTACAAATACATCTTTGAAAATACCTGAGATCTGTAACATACTGTTAAAGTGTGGCTATATATGTTTCGGGTGATGCTTGGATAATTCCCAGGGACTGAAATACATGAGTTAGACAAAGATACTGCTCTTGAGCTCCCATAGCAGAATTGGCCATTTTCAGCATACCCTGCTAAGTTCTAGCCAGCATTACAGTGGAAGAGTGGCAGAAATTCACAAGTAACACAGTGCACTCATCAATAAGTTACAACATTGCATCAATGGATCTTTGCTGGATGATTTGCACACTGGATGGGCTGAAGTGTCTCAAGATTTTGGCTTTGTCAAATGGAAATCAGGACTATGCAACTAAAACCTTCACCTTGTACATCACATTTGTTTGTAGGGCACTCCTGACAAGTCTTTGGGCATTTGGGTAATTAACAGGATCTATTTTGCTGATTAAACTGCAAAAGATGATTCCAGGGTCAATTTCAAATCCTCCATGCCTGCCAAGAACTGAATGTGCTACAATACATGGTTTTACCTTGATTGATCCCACCATCACATCCAACCTGCTGGATCATTCCCACTTCACTCCTCTGTTCTCCTCCTGGGTCTCTCCTTTACTCCCCCAAGCCTCAATCCTATTCCTCACCTCCTCCTATCCCCCACTGACTCACTCTCACTGGTTCCAAGACTCCATTCTCCTGCTCCCCTCCTTTGCACTGTGGATTTAAACCAGGAAATCTGCTGACCTCACATCCAACTCCACAAGGCTAACTCAGGCATGCCATCTTGAAATGAGCACCATGAGATTCTTGTGTGTTACTGACATTTTCCCTGAAGGTAGGAGATATTTTCTGAAAGGCTTTGTGCTAATGCGTATTCATTGTTAAAATATAAACCTGCGAAGGTTGCAAGAGGCTCAAAACAACATAAACATGACTTTATCTCTGCATCTCAACACACCTTCGGGAAATTGAGATTTCACATGCTATCTGATAAAGTACCCCTGCCTGCTATGTTTCCCTGTCCACTGCCCACTTGGTTATTCCAGTTTGGTAAATAAATAAAAATTGGATTTTCAAAATTGCTTCTAGTAGAAATGAATTTTCCCAGTTCAAAATAATAGCATGGCTGTAAGCTTCAGCCTTCCAATTTTTGCCCATTCAGAATGCTTTATTGTGAATGAAATCCAGGTGATCTTGGCCAAATCTTGATCTTGATGTAACAGCATCAAATTGTGGAATGATGCCTAATAGTAGATAGTCCCTGGATAATCCTTCCTGTAATTTACTATAAGCCTAGAGCTACTGCACAGCAGTGGCTGTAATAAATAAATCTAAAAGATAATTTGTATCCTTATATTGCTCCGAAGCATACCCAAATGCTTAATATTCAATAGATTTCTTGACAATGCGGAGATTTTCAGTGGGCAAATGTAGGGACTGAAGAAAAACTCTTGACAAAAGGTACACTCTGAAGCTATGGAGAGACTCAGTATGGACATTGTACAGCTATAATTTCTAAAATACACATTTTTACTGACAAACAAAAGTGATACCGTCTATTCAAAATATACACAGCTAAAATTCATTATTTAGCTGTGTAGATTTTGAATAAACGGTATCACTTTGGTTTGTCAGTAAAAATGTGTATTTTAGAAATTATTGCTGTACAATGTCCATTAACAATTTAAATAATTTTTAGAAGCTCAAACCATTGCAAAGTTTAATTGAATTTCAGTTCCAGTTAACTGAATACAATAATTTCCATGGTTCGTACAAGCTCCTATCCTATTAACTATGGATTATCCAAAGTCATATTTAAAATGTGCTGGTATTCTCTCTCTCTCCGTAAACAGTCTAAATCTCTTGTGGTCAGCTGATGCTGTTTACAACCCTGCCCTAGTATGGTTATGTTGTTACTTTATAATCGGTTGATGTAAAGGCAATATAACCAATTTAATAGAAAATATAGAAACTGCTGCATAAAAATCCAACTTAAATAATAAAGTGTTCAGTCTTAAAAACCTCTTCTTAAATGTTCATAAAGTCATTGGGAGGAATTCAACAAAGGTTTTTGAGACGATTTGTAGTTCGGGTTGTGGATGAGGTTGTCGACTTGCTCGCTGAGCTGGTGTGTTTGATTGCAAACATTCCCTTTTGGGTAACATTGTCAATGTCCACCCTCTGATGTTACCTGGTGATGTTACCTAGCAGAGTGACGAAACATCTGCAATCAAACACCCTGGCTCAGCGAGCAAGTCTACAACTTCGTCCACAACCCGAGCTACAAATCATATCAAAAATTTTAAACACCTACAGGTGCAACACCCTCAACCTGGCCCGCAGATGGGAGACAAATGCCATCCATCAGATTGCAACCCGTGAACAACTGTACTTCCTGCATGAAATTTCATTGGGAGACGCATTGACGATGTTACCTAGCAGGGTGATGAAATGCCTGCAATCAAACACACCAGCTTGGCGAGCAAGTCTACAACCAAATTCAACAAACTTTGGTCAATCCTGTAAAAATCACTTGAGCTTTCCAAACATTAATATCTCCCCTTGATGTGGCCGAAATTTGAAGCTGGAACTGTGTGTGAATCAATGGAAGAAGAAAATCGAGCTTGTTGTAATTGGAGTTGTAGTTTCACTATCACTGCATGCTAAATTCAACACCACAACTTCATTATTATTTGGCTTTTTAATGTAGGTCAGTTCTGCGTGTGCAGAGGGATGGCCAGTTAGATTTAAATTATAAAGTGGGAAGATCAATTATTTATGCCAATTTAATTCAATATTTATGCAGTTAGGATTGAAAATGCCCCATGTTTTTTATTCCTTCATAGGATGTGGGTATTGCAGGCTGGGCCAGCATTTATTGCCAATCCCTGGTTGCTCTTGAGAAGGTGGTGGTGAGCTACTTTCTTGAGTTGCTGCAGGCCTTTTTGTTGTAGGTTGACCCAAAATGCAGTTAGAGATGAAGTTCCAGAATTTTGACCCAATGACACTGAAGAAACAGGATATATTTCCAAGCCAGGATGGTGATTGGCTTGGAGAGGATCATGCAGGTGGTGGTGTCTCTGTATATTTCCTCCCATTATCTTCTATAGTACTGTTTGTGTCTTTAGAAGGTGCTGTTGAAGGAGCCTTTGAGAATTTTTGCAATGCATCTTGTAGATAGGAAACATTGCTGCTACTGAATATTGGTGATGGAGGGAGTGAATGTTTATAGATGTGGTGCCAATCAAGTGTGCTGCTTTGTCCTGGATGGTGTCAAACTGTTGAAAGTTGTTTGAGCTGTATCTATCCGGGCAAGTGGACAGTATTGCATCACACTCCTGACATATGTTTTAGGGAGTCAGGAAGTGATTTATTCACTGCAAGATTCCTAGTCTCTGATCTGTGGTTGTTAGGCACAGTACTTACATAACTAATCCACTTCAGTTTCCAATCAAAGGAAACCCCGGGGATGTTAATTGTGGAGGATTGCGTGATGGTAATACCATTGAATTTGAAGGGGTATTAATTAGATTCTCCCTTGTTGGAGATAGTCATTGTCTGGCACTTAGATGATGTGAAAGTAACTTGCCATTTGTCACCTGAGCCTTGTCCAGGTCTTGTTGTATTTGGACAGGGAGTGCTTCAGTGTCCAAGGAGTCGCGAATAGTGCTGAATATTGTTCAATCATAGGCGAACATCCCCACTTCTGACATTATAATGGAAGAAAGGTCATTGATGAAGCAGCTGAAGATGGTTGAGTCTAACACATTACCCTGAGGAACTCCTGAAGAGATATCCTGGAGTTGAGATGATTGACTTCCAACAACCACAACAATCTTCCTATGTGCTAGGAATAACTTCAAACGGGGGAAAGATTTCCCCTGGTTCCCATTGATTCCAGTTTTGTTAGAGGTCCTTGACACCAACACAGTCAAATCATGTCACTCTCACCTCACCTCTGGAACTCAACTTCTTTTTCATGATTGGATCAAGGCTGCAATGAGGTCAGGAACTGACTGACTCTAGCAGAACCTAAACAGAGTGTTAGTCAGCAAATTATCTTCTTCCCTCATATTGCCTTCCTGATTGTCCAGTCTCAGAAATGAAGACAGGTTAATCTATATCCATGATTAATATCACTTTGGACCAATTATTCAACAAAAAAAACCTGAAGCAAAGAGATACTATTCAATTTTTTTCCCTTCTACCACACAGAACATGTCTGATGTATGCTGAACATCTCCCCTTTCTGTTTTCCATTGTTTAATATTCCATTTCTTTTTACTGGCACATGCACAAGACATGAAAGACATTATAAATTGTTTTGAAAACTATTTTTTTAAATGAACTTTGCTGGCCACGAAACATGGCTGGCTCCAATCAGAATTCTGGAAACTTCGAATGGTAATTAGAGAGGTTAGATATTGTCTCCCCAGAATCACACACCTTTCATTGGGTGAACATCACAATCAACAAGCACAAAAGCACAGGAGATAGTATGTCTCTTCAGCAGGTGCTCTTAACAAAGGGAGATTCATTGAACTTTGTTATACTGGGGGAGATGCTAATAGCCCCAGTTGGCTCCAAAAGTGAGCAATGAACCCTTGACCAGTGATATAGAATAACATAAAGTGACATAGAAACTAACTGAGGTGAAACTAAGACCGTAATCATCATGACACATGATCAAAACTCCTCTGGTCTCTGAAAAGCTTCATTGCACTCTCTTCAGGCTGCTGATAACATTGAGTCTGTTGCAAATCTAACCAGTTGTTAATACACGATCATACATCAGGCTGACAGCTAACTCTGCCTCAAATTTGAATCTCCTCGTTTCTCTCGAAATTGCTGTCATCTCCTGAAAAGTGGGACCAAGTTGCTGTACACCAACCTCACATTGCTATGCCTTTGTCAAATTTAAAAGGAATCCTGCAGCTCCTGATTTTCAGCTGGCTGAGTCCATCTGAATCTGAGTTACTATGGGAAAGAATTTTCTGGGTATTAACTTACTGGATTCTGACATGCAAATGAATTAATATCTTCAGCCGTTATGTTATTCTATAAGCTAGTCGAGTCAACATTTTTAAAAAAAAATTTTTTGTCTTTTATGCTTGTCAGTGAATGTGTTGCAATTGTCATCAGGTTTGAATGTGTAACCAAACCATGTGTCTGATTTAACCCTAAATGGAGTTTGCTGAAGACCGCTTTCAAATTTGACTTCACAAACAGTGTTTGGGGGAAACATTTGACAGCCTGTTTCAAATGAGGAAAGGAAAATTAAAAAATAAAGCACGTCTACTTATTGGAGGGAAGATGATGAGATTAAAAGAGCTCTGTCTGTCTTTGGTCACAGTCCATAACAACATATGTTCCCAGACAGAGAATGGTTCAGCTTTAATGAGGGATATGTCAATAAGTGCCAATAAGTTAAGTAGAAGTGTTAAGACTTACTGCAGGTACCTAGTTACATTTATTCTGTTATTGTGTCTGCCAGTTTCCAGCTAATGTTGACTAGATTCTGAAATAATGGATCTTATTACATGTTATTAAGATGTGAGTCAAGGAGCTAACCCTCTTAATCATCTATCCTGATGAATCCAAGGTATTATCAGAGCAGTATTGTATGTCAATGGAAAGCTATTTTTGCCATTATTTTCAGCTTATATGTTATGTATGCCATGTCTGTCAGTCTGAGGTTGCTAGAAAATGATTAGTTTAAGTAGACATCCTGCTATCCAATTTCAAGATTATATAAACAGTCAGAATTCCAAATTAGATAAAATGCCATGAAAAATCTTGAATATAAATTGATGGTTATTTTATTACAGCCGTATTTGAGATGTGGCAAGGGCTAAGATTTCTTTTTTATTTCCATTCTTGGAGATTGATGTCTCCGTCCTCGCTTGGAGATTGTGATGTCCTGAATAGATTGTGCTCTTCTTCGTTATACCTTTGAATCCTCTATATACTGTCAATATTCCAATGGTAGCTGCCAAATGCAACAACTATAGGAATTTCCCTGTGGATGGTTTACTCAATGAACAAAAGCCAAATGTGTTTGACTTAGATTTATATGGCATGGAAACAGGCCTTTTGGTCCCACTCACCATCATTGACCAGGTTTCCTAAACCAACTAGTCCCATTTGCTTGCATTTGGCCCGTGTCCCTCTAAACCTTTCCCATCCATGTACCAATCCAAATGTTTCTTAAATCTAACTTAGAGCAGCATCACAATGATCAGCAACAATTTGAATTAATATAGAATCCCCACAGTGTGGAAACAGGCCATTTGGCCCATCGAGTCCACACCAACCCTCCAAAGAACATCCCACACAGACCCACTCCCTACCCTAGCCCTGTAACCCTGCATTTCCCACGGCTACCTAACCTACACATCCCTGGACACTATGTGCAATTTAGCACGACCAATTCACCTAACCAGCACATCCTTGGACTGTGGGAGGAAATCGGAGCACCTGGAGGAAACCCACGTAGACACGGGGAGAATGTTCACACAGGCAGTTGCCTGACCGTGGAATCACATTAGATCCTGGCGCTGTGAGGCAGCAGTGCTAACCACTGTGCCACCCTTAGCAATGTTATAACAATAGAGCAATGTTAGCATTATAAAATATCCTATGGTGCTTCACAGGAGTGTGAGAATGCAAAATTTGACATTGGGTAAGGAGATATTTGGGCAAATGATCAGAAGCTTACTCAACAATGTAGGTTTTAATGGAAGTTTGAAAGAAGGAAACAAAGGTAGGGAAATGAAGAGATTTAGAGAAGGAGCTTCAGAGCTGAGGGTCTTGGCAGATGAAGACCATCAACTGAGGAACAGGTAATGTTGGAGGCCTGAATTAGAGGAGTAGAGAGGACTCAGACATTTGTGTGGGTGGAAGAGATTAGAAATGTCTTTTTTTACAACACATGGAGAGAGTGGTAGGTGGTACAAGCAGATTCTGCTTGCATGCTTCACTTCAATTCCTAGTTAACTAAGCATCATAATATTGCACATATCAATGTCACCTCACTCTCTCTCTTACCTTTCTTATTGCTTCAGCTGCCTAGACTATATCTAAAAGATCCTCTTGATCTGCCTCTCAGATCTCCGTCATAGTTGACATTAAAAGTGTTCTGTTAAAAAGTTATCGACTTGAAATATTAACTGTTTCTCCCTTCACAGATGCATCCTGGTTTGCTAAGTATTTCCTGCATTTTCTGTTAAAATTATTGTGAGTTGTAAAATCCTATTGACTATCCCTACTTTTCATCAAAATTGTTGCCCATTGAGCATCAAGCGCTTTACATCAAGATTGGCTTTTCACTAAAGTTATTTCTTTCTTATATGGGATGTGAGCATCACTGGCATGACCAATATTTATTGCCCATCCTTAATTGCTCTTGAGCTAATTGGCCTTCTAAGGCATTTTGGAGGGCAGTTAAGAGTCAATCACGTTTCTGTGGGTCTGGAGTCACACGTAGGCCAAGCTGGGTAGGCATAGCAGATTTCCTTCCCTAAAGGACATTTGCTTGTGAACAAAAGATTTTTCACGATGTGAGAACTGTAAAAGACAAATACTTGTGAGGAGAGAAAAAGGATGATGGATTCTCCCCATTAACTTCCCTGATAAATAAAAGATATTCTATCCCAGATTACCATGAAATGTGAATAGTTGGATGAAAATGTTGCTTAGAAAATTAATTAAACAATACTGCTGTCCAAAACTATCAACTGTCAAGTCACATGGGGTGGTATGTTTCTAGACTTCTTAGAAAGGGGAAGGGAACGGCTTTGGTATTATCACTCAGCTACTAATTCAGAGACTGAGGTAATGTTCTGGGGATTTGGATTTGAATCCTGCCATGGTGGAATTTTCATTAAGTATTAAGAAAATCCAAAATTAAGAGTCTAATGATGAACCTGAAACTGTTGCTAATTATTGAGGGATGTTCACTAATCCCCTTTAGGGAAAGAAGCTGCCATCTTTACCTAGTCTGGGCTACATGTAACTTCAGATCTACAGCACTGTAGTTGACTCTTAACTACCCTCTGGGCAATTAGGGATGGGCAAAATATGCTGGTCTAGTCATATCCCATGAATGAATAAAATAAATATTGTTTGGAAGTATAGAAAGCTCAGTAAAGATCCATTGGTATGCGGAAGCTGATTTGCTCCACATCATCAATCCCCACTGCTAATATGTTTGTGTGTGGGATTTCAAACTTCACTATTTATATTGCAATGATGAATAGGAAAAGAAACCGTGAGACTCCAATGCAAAAAGAATCAACAAAACATGATTACACAAGCGAATGCTGTGTTCAGTGACACACACTCACCCTATTTCAATTCCCTGAGGCATAACAGAGGATGTTGGTGATGCATAAGAATAATTGCACATTAGACATGGACTCGCATAAAGGAATTGGAATATTAACTAAGTCTTTGAAATTACTGCAAAGAGAAAATCATAATATATTTGGTGTTGGATTTAGTAATATAGACTATTATATTAGTTTTGCCAATCATTTCTTAAGCTTAGAATGGAATAAATTTTCCGACTTAATTTCATCTTCTTGAATAAGTTATTTAGACTTTTTCAACAGCTTAAATTTTCGCTGCGAATGACAGTAAAATGCTGGTGCTCACTGTCATTATGGTGACAGCAACCTTTGGTGCCCACAAATACATAGTTAAAAATAGAAATCTGGAAATTGTTGACACTGAAATTCCATTCTTCACAGGACGCACTGTTGCTTCTTCGCAGATGAAACAAATAGAGAATCAGCAAACTGACAAGAGCTTTAGTGGTTTATATAATATTCTTGCATAAAACTTATTGAAAAGGCATGTTGGATGAGGAGTAATTGAATTTTTAATGATGAACAATATAACAACTACTATTGAGCAATTTTTACAAATGTGCAGTCTTATCCCCTTAGAAGAATATTTAAAAGTTCCATTATTTTGCAAAATACAAAAATATTATATATGTTCATTTAAGATGTTTCAGCTTCCAACTCAATTCCGAACTTTATCTTGCTTTCTATAAAATGTTTGAAATGTAAACTATGAAACCTGATTTGATTTCCTAGTTTGCAGTCTGTGAAATTTCTGCATTCCGATTTGTCAATTGGCCAATATGCTGTCTACAAAGTTGTTAGACATAAAGATAGCATCAAATTCAAAAGCACATCAGATCAAAAGAAACTAATAAACTTGAGTTTACTAAATCTTTCTGGATAATTTTTTAAGGTCAGTGGTGAGCACCACTCCTTCACTGCAGGTTGCAAAATCCAAGCCATTATCTTTTCTGGATTGGTTTAATAAAATATGTTTATTGCGACAAATGTGCATAGAGTTTCAGCTACTGTCAGATCACAAATTATTGGTCTTGACCTGACACACATGGGTTTTGTCATTGTGTCAATGAGTAGTCTGCAACTATGAGACCATTGTAATCACTACTCAAGGTCAGAAGCCAAGACACCTATGACATTTAATTTTCATTTTTAGGTAAGTATCTCAGTGCACGGTCTGACTCAGAGAAGTACACTGAATTTGTATCTCCCCACTATTGCCTCTTCTACCCTTCTAGGGCCGAGCATTTTGAGCTACACAATGCTGTTTTTAACAAAATTCTTTGCATTTTCAGAATAGAGAATCAAACCAGCGTATGTCGATATTCATTGACACTTAGTGATTACAAAATCACAAATAACTGCAAAAATATTAAACGATATTTTATCTCTGCAGTGGGGAAGAGACTCTAATTTATAGGATTGAACTATTTTTTCAATAATTTGAGCTGATTAAGCAAGTGAAGAATTAAATTGTTTACTTGTAATCAGTGCAGAACTGACTCAGCTTACAACTCAACCTTATTTGAAACAGGCATCCCCTGCTGCACCTCTTTTCACATCACAGAATGAGAATTTGCAACCATTCAAGGTTGCATGAGCAAGCTTACATCCTTTCACATCATCAAATTCTTATTACTACCTGGCGTTGTCCTTATGAGGGGAATTTTGAAAAGGTTTATTGTGCAAAGCAGGGAAAAAGAATGTTTTTTCTCTACTTTGGGCTAGTTTTAATTCATAGTGTTTAAGAGATAGAAACAACAACACATTGCTAAATGTATTGTTTAAATTACAATGTGTAATTATGTATGATTAGTTTTACAACTGCATAATCCTCTTTTGATTTCTGTTACTCAAGACTATATCAACTGAATGCACAGGGATTGTTACAATGATTGTATATTTTACACATAGTGTATAGTTTTTAGGTACTATGCATGTTGTAAGCTTCTGTAATCTTTCAGCAATACCTTGCTTTTATTTAATTAAGAATTAACTGAATCTCCTGCCTTAATAAGTATTATTTATTTTGTATTTGTTAGGATAATCTTAATAAATTCAGTGATACCATGCTTGTACATGGAATGCCTTGTAATTTTTCAAGGTGATTAAACCATTTGATTGTTTTTTTTAATTGACTTAGGTCCAACAATTAAAATGAAAAGGAATTCTTAGTTCTTACATTCCCAATTATTGTCAAAATCAAAACCTTATCATTCAATCGTGTTTGCAACATGTACATGATTGGAATATTGCTTAGGTGTGAATGTCATGATCACTTAAGCCAATTGTTTCCTTCATTCATTTGGTCCCATTATTAGGATGGCTATCTCCTCAGTAGACTTTGAAGGACCCTTTTGTCGTGCAGAGGTAGTGTCCATACCTCTGAACCAAGAGACCTAGGTTCAAGTCCTACCTCCTCCCATGGTGTGTAATAATATCTCTGAACAGGTTGATTAGGAAAATGGGCTAAGTAAAAACAAAAATAAGTCTGATCTGAATAACCTGACAATCCCGTACTTGTTTTGTTTTTTGGGAGGCAAGATTTCTCTCTCTATATAATTGTTGAATTTCCTCAGAAGGACCACAACCTTGTGCATCAGCTTAGTTTATCTGGACCTGTCTACTGTTGTTGACTTGTTACCCGGGCTCTAATAACCCTTTCCTGTCCTAATGACATAGTATATAAAGAATCATCTAAACTTACTTGGCTTATTCACCTCACGTGTCCACATAGACACATTTTTTGATTCAAACTATGAAATGCAAGTTTCAAAAATGCGATCCCACAGATTCTGATTATCAAATTAAGGCATGATTGAGAGTTGATATTTAGTCAATCAGAAACATATGGTAATTTAAGGACTCAACTAGTTTTTACGTTGTGAGGGACCAATCAGATGTTCCTCCACCAAGGGTCACCAATTGTATTTTCTTAGCGCATAAAGAGCCTTGATTGAATGCAGGTGGAAGGAAGATTCATGTCCAGGCAGTAAGGTGTGAGTGGGTGTGAGGGTATGATAGTACGAAGTGCAAAATTCTCTGCCCTTTTCCCATGGTTATGTCTGCACTGGGATAGCCACTAAGAGGGAGTATGTGGTGTCCACATGCCCAATAGGGGCCTTTGGGACGAGTGAGCACTACAGGTGCTGGCATGTATCATTACCCTGGAGTGTATCATTACCCTAGAAAATGACGCTTTGGTTGAATGTGGGTAAGTTTCTGTTGCAGCTCTGTACATTTCCATTGAACATTTGATTTTGTTTTTGTTATAGTGCCCCACTGGGGACTGTCTAAATTGAATAATTTTTTTTTAAATGAGCAGAGAGAAGACCATTAAGAAGTGATAACTCCTTTGCGTAGAATTTGATTTGTTAATCTTGCTTGATTGGAAACAGACTTGTTTCATAAATGCTGTTGTTTAAACTGGTCTTTGGATTTGTTTGACCAATTCAAATTCTGTTAAGCAATTAATTTTTCAATCTTACTTCCAAGAGTTGATATCAGCAATTTGATTATTAATATTTTCAGATGATGAGCAGAAATTTTCCAATTATGTCTGAAAGTGAATATTAGCAATTAAAACCAGTTAAGTGTAATTAGCTTTTAGTGCAACATATTTTTCTGATTAAATTCATTCCTTAGGGATGGGAGAAAAGAAAGAAAATCTAGAGTCAGATATAAGGAAATCAACTTACTGTGGCTGGTTTGGATAACATATATAAAATCTCATTAAAAAGCTGTTTCTGTGGTGGTGATCCCATCTGCTACCCAAACAGAAAATGCATAGTTATGCCTGGTGTGCACAGATAGAGCATATCTTTGCATTTAAGAATGAATGAATGTGCAAAGTGAATCCTTGTGTGTGTACAGTCCTTTTTAGCGATTCTGTTGTTTGGGTGCTTACAGTAAGTACTCATTTCCTGACCTCTGGAATTTAATGTACATATTCAGCAACAGATCTTCCATTATTTCATCTGAGCAAGACCATAAACAAAGGAGTAACATGAGGCCATTCAGTCCATCAAGTCTGCTCTACCATTTAATCATGCTGAAATTTTTCTCCACCCATTCTTGTGCCTTCTCCCCTCAACCCTTGATCCCCTTACTAATCAATAAGCTATCTATCTCTGTCTTAAAGACATGATGTGGAGGTGCTGGTGTTGGACTGGGGTGGATAAAGTCAGAAGTCACACGACACCAGGTTATAGTCCAACAGGTTTATTTGAAATCCTAAGCTTTCAGAGCGCAGCCCCTTTGTCAGGTACACTATAACCTGGTGTCGTGTGACTTCTGACTTTGACTTAAAGATACTCAATGACTTGGCCTCCACAGATTGACCACCCTCTGGCTGAAGAAATTCCTCCTCATCTCAGTTCTAAAGGGTCTCTGAGGTTGTTCACTCGGGTTCCAGTCTCTCCTACTTGTGGAAAAATCCTATCCACATCCACTCCATCCAGTTCTCTCAGTATTCTGAGATCCCCAGAATACAAATATGAATATTTCACTCTTTTTTTAATAAGCCTTTAAACCTGAGACGTTTCCTCCTTTTGAAATTAATAATTTTTTCAATGGGACCTTTTCGAAGCATTCCAGTGAAGTGAAAGATCAGTAAAACTGATGTTTATCAGACTTGTTCCTAGGATGGCAGGACAGTCCTATGAGGAGAGATTGGGCAAATTGGGCCTGCATTATCTAGAGTTTCAAAGAATGAAAATTGATCTCATTGAAATTTACAAAATACCGAAAGAATAGACAGAGTGGACACAGGTAAGGTTGAAGAATATAGAACTCAAATTAAAAGTAAGGGGAATGCACTTAGGTCTGGGATAAGGTGTATCTTTTGTACGGTGATTCTTCCGAAGCTACACTGGCCCTAGACCCCACCTCTTCCTCCGTTATATTGATGGGTGTATCGGTGCTGCCTCATGCTCCTACGAGGAGCTCAAACAGTTCATCCACTTCACTAACACCTTCCACCCCAACCTTAATTTCACCTGGACCATCTCCGATACCTCTCTCTCCTTCCTGGGCCTCTCTGTTTCCTTCTCCGGCAACCATCTGGAAACCGATGTCTATTTCAAGCCTACGGACTGCCACAGCTACCTAGAATACACCTCCTCCCACCCACCTTCCTGCAAAAATGCCATCCTCTATTCCCAATTCCTTCACCTCCGCTGCATCTACTCCCGAGAGGAGGCATTCCACTCCCGGACATAGCAGATGTCCCCGTTTGTCAAGGACCACAACTTCCCCTCCACAGTGGTCATAAACGCCCTCGACCGCATCTCTCACGTTTCCGACAACTCATCCCTCACACCCCCTCCCCGCAATAACAACAAAAACAGAATCCCCCTCATCCTCACATACCACCCCACCAACCTCCGGATTCAACGCATCATCCTCCGCCACTTCTGCCACCTGCAATCTGACCCCACTACCAAGGACATTTTTCCCTCCCCACCCTTAGCTGCCTTCTGGAGGGACAGCTCTCTCTGTGACTCCCTTGTCCATTCCACACTCCCCACCAGCCCCACCACACCCGGCACTTTTCCCTGCAACCACATGAAGTGCTACACCTGCCCCTACACCTCCCTCCTCACCCCCATCCCAGGCCTCAAGAAGACCTTCCACATTAAACAGATGTTCACCTGCACATCTGCTAATGTGGTATACTGTATCCACTGTTCCCAATGTGGCCTCCTCTACATCGGGGACAACCAAGCAGTGGCTTGGAGACCACTTTGTGGAACACCTACGGTCCATTCGCAACAAACGACTGCACCTCCCAGTCGCGAACCACTTCAACTCCCCACTATCATTCCTTGGACGACATGTCCATCTTGGGCCTCCTGCAGTGCCACAACGATGCCACCCGAAAGTTGCAGGAGCAGCACCTCATATTTCGCTTGGGAACCCTGCAGCCCAATGGTAACAATGTGGACTTCACAAGCTTCAAAATCTCCCCTCCCCCGACTGTATCCCAAAACCAGCCCAGCTCGTCCCTGCCTCCCTGACATGTCCGTCCTTCCTCCCAACTGTCCACTCCTCTCACCTCAACACCCAGCCCACCTCCTACCTACCAGCCGCATCCCTGCATCCTTGACTGACCAACCCCCATCCTAACTCCCCACCTGCACTCACCTTTACTGGCTCCATCCCCACCTCCTTGACCTGTCCGTCTCCTCTCCACCTATCTGCTCCTTTATCCATCTTCCATCTGCCTCCCCCTCTCTCCCTATTTATTTCAGAACCCCCTTCCCCTCCCCCATTTCTGAAGAAGGGTCTAGGCCCGAAACGTCAGCTTTCCTGCTCCTCTGATGCTGCTTGACCTGCTGTGTTCATCCAGTTCTACACCTTGTTATCTCATGTAATTTACAGAGTTAACTTTCAAAATGCAGAAAAAAAGCAACTGGACTCAGAGGTGTTAATTAGACTATGTATTTTGTTCTGAATTTTCATTTCTACGTTGTGCAGTGCAATCACTATTTCCTAATTACTTCTCTTTGACTGGAATATATTCTCAGCAGTGTTAAATTTCACCCTCAGACAGTTAAGAAATGTCTGGAGTTTGGTCTATAAGACATCTATTATGTACTCGCGTTGCAACTTTCATCGAGGATGGATTTTATTAAACCCTACAATAGTCAAGTCACATCATACAACCTCCCATTTATTCACTATTGACTTGTGGGATGTGGGTGTCACTGGCTGGCCAGCATTTATTACCTGTCCCTAGATGCCCTTGAGAAGGTGATGGTGAGCTGCCTTCTTAAACTGCTGCAGTCTATATGCTGTAGGTAGACCTACAATGCTATTAGGAAGGGAACTTCAGAATTTTGACCCAGTGACAGTGCAGGAAAGTCGATATATTTCCAAGTCAGGATGGTGAATGGCTTGATGGGGATCTTGCAGGTGGCCATGTTCCCATGATCTCTGCCCTTGTCCTTCTTGATGAAAGTGGTCATGGGTTTGGAAGGTGCTGTCTGAGGATCTTTGGTGAATTTCTGCAGTGCATCTTGTAGATTGTACATGTGATTGCTACCGAATGTCAGTGGTGAATGGAATGGATGTTATTGGTTGTCGTGCCAATCAAGCAGGCTGTTTTGTTCTGAATAGTGTCAAGCTTCTCGAGTGGTGTTGGAATGCATTCAGGCAACTGGGGAGTTTTCCATCACACTCCTGATTTGAGCCTTGTAGATGGCGGACAGGAGGTGAGTTACTCACTGCAGTATTCCTAGCCTCTAGCCTGCCCTTGTAGCCACTATGTTTATGTGGTGAGTCCAGTTGAGTTTCTGGTCAATGATAACCCCCAGGATGTTGATGATGGGAAATTCAGTGATGGCAACACCATTGAATGTAAAGGAGCAGTGATCAGATTGTTTCTTATTGGAGATGGTCATAGCTTGGCATTAGTTTGGCATAAATGTTACTTGCACTGGTCACCCCAAGCCTGGGTATTGTCCAGATCTTATTGAAGTTGAGCATAGACTGCTTCAGTGTCTGAGGAGTCGCAAATGATGCTGAAAATTGTGCAATCATCAGCAGACATCCCCACTTCTGATCTTATGATGGAGGGAAGGTCATTGATGAAGCAGCTGAAGATCATTTGGACTACTCCAAGGAACTCCTGAAAAGGTGTCACAGAGCTGAGATGACTGGCTTTCAACAACACAATCATCTTCCTATGTGCCAGGTATGACTCCAACCAGCAGAGAGTTTGCCCCCGATACCCATTGATTCCGGTTTTTGCTAGGGCTCCTTGATGCCACGATCAGTCAAATGCAGCCTTGATGTCAAGGGCTGTCACTGTCACCTCATCTCTGATATTCAGCTGTTTTGCCCATGTTTGAACCAAGGCTGTACTGAGGTCAGGAGCTGAGTGCACCTGGCAGAACCCAAATTGGATGTCACTGAGCAGGCTAGAATCATAGAATTCCCACAGGGTAAAAACAGTCCATTTGGCCCACCAAGTCCATACTGACCCTCTGAAGCTGAGCAGCTGCTGCTTGATAGCGCTATTGATGACATCTTCCATCACTTTCCTGATCATCACAGCTGGACTGCTGGGGCAGTAATTGGCCGTGTTGGATTTAATAGAATCCTGGAAACAGGCCATTTGGCCCATCAAGTCAACATCAAACCTCTAAAGAGCATCCCACCCAGTCCCAAACCCCCTACCCTATAACCCTGCATTTCCCATGGTTAATCCACCTAGCCTTCACTTCGCTGGACACTATGGGGCAATATAGCGTGGCCAATCCAGCTAACCTGCACATCTTTGGACCATGGGAGGAAACTGGAGCACCAAGAGGAAACCCACACAGACACGGGGAGAATGTACAAACTCCACACAGACAGTCACCTGAAGGTGGAATTGAACCCAAGTCCCTGGTGCTATTAGACAGCAGTGCTAACCACTAAGCCACCCCTAATTTGTCCTTTTTTTTTAATGTGTACAGGACATACCTGAGCAATTTTCTACATTGTCAGAAAGATGCCATTGTTATAACTTGTAGCGAATTTGAGTAGAGTACTTATGGTTTGGGTGGCAGGAAGTTAGCATTTTACAGACTGTAAATTCTAGGGAGGAAAGCATAGTGTGGTCCCTTTAAAAGATGTTGTGCTTTTTCTATGCTTAGATTTAGAATGGATGTCTGTGAGCAGCAGCTTGACAGCTTAGAAGTACACAGACGGGCACCCGAATTGATGTATTTGTATTGAAAGGCCATAGAGTTAGCAGGCCAAGCAGCAGCTTTTTAGCAAGACAACAGGCTTTTGAATTTAGCCAATCAATTGGCACTTAGGTACCAAAAACCTATCAAATTTAAATCTAATGGTTTTGACCACATAGGACCAATCCCATTGCAAGAAATATTGATATGCCATTAAGGGTAAAGAAGAAGGGGACAGTTGGTCAAAAAACAGAGAGCTAACTGCCATCCACCAGAGCTAACAACCCTCAGATTTCCAGAGAGAATTGCTGGCTCTCACAGCTTCCTCCATGTCTTAGAGAAAGCACCAGCTAAATAACAGCAGTACCCATGGCACAATTAGTTCATACTCCTGACAGAAGAATCGATGGAAAAGACACAGAACATTCCAGAAGACATGTAATCTGACTGTAATTTTGAGAAACTAAATTCTATGTCTTTTTATATAAGTGGGACTTGTACTTATTGGAATAGCATACCGTTAGAACGTTGTTTTATTCGGGAATAGTTAGTGTTTAGAGGGGCTTTGTTCAGTTTGTTAATAGTTTGGTTAATTTGTTCACTGTTAGAGTTAAAAAAGATAAAATTTAATAGTGATTTTAAAGTGAGTGTCAGGGATTTATTTTTATTTACATGCTAGAAGTTGCTGAAAGGCGAGTTACACTACTTTGGGTGTTTTGGCTTTAGTTCTCAGAGAGGAGGTCAACCTCCACCTTATAACAAACCGCACAGCAAGAGTTTGGCTAGGGGAGAGAAAAGTTCCACAGCATAAGCCTTCAGTACTATTGCCAGAATGTTGTCAGGGGTTATGGTCTTTGCAGTATCCAGTGCCTCCAACCACTTTTTTTTGATAAGACATGGAATGAATCGAGTTGGCTGAAGACTGTCATCTGTAATGCTGGGGACCATTGGAGGAGACTGAGATGGATCAGCCACTTGGCATTGCTGGCTGAAAATTGCTGCAAATGCTTCAGCTTCGTCTTTTACACTGATGTGCTGGGCTCTTCCATCATTTAGGATGGGGATATTTGTACAGCATCCTCCTCCCAGTGAGTTGTTTATTTGTCCACCACCATTCATGACTGGACATGATGACTGCAGAGCTTAGATCCGATCCATTAGTTATGGCATTGTTGAGCACTTTCACTTGCTGCTTATGCTGTTTGACAAACAAGTAGTCCTGTTTGACATCTCAATTTCAGGTATGCTTGGTGCTGCTCCTGGCATGACTTCCTGCACTCCCCATTGAACCAGGGTTGTTCCCCTGGCTTGATGGTAATGGTTGAGTGGGTGCTATACTGAGCCATGAGGTTACAGATTGTGCTGGAGTACAATTCTGCTGCTGTTGATGGCCTACAGTGCTTCATTGATGCCCAGTCTTGAGTTGCTTGATCTGTTTGAAATCTGTCCCATTTAACACGGTGATAGTGCCACACAACATGATGGACACTTTCAATGTGAAGGCGGGACTTTGTTTCCACAAGGACTGTGCAGTGGTCACTCTTACTGATGCAGTCATGGACAGATGCATCTGCAGCTGGCAGATTGATAAGGATGAGGTAAAGTATATTTTTCTCTCTTGTTGGTTCCCTCACCATCTGCTGCAGACCCAGTCTAGCAGCTATGTTGTTTCGGACCCAACCAGCTCGATCAGTAGCACTACTGCCAAGCCACTCTTGGTGGTGGACTTTGAAATCCTCCAACCAGAATACATTTTGTGCCCTTGCCACCCTTGGCTTCCTCCAAGTATTGTTCAACATAGAGGAATATTGAATCATCAGCCGAGGGAGGACGGTATGTGATAATCAGTAGCAGGTATCTTTGCCCATGTTTAACCTGAAGCCACGAGACTTCATAGAGTCTGGAGTTAATGTTGAGAACTCCCAGAGCAACTCCTGCCCAACTACCACTGTGCCACCAGCTCTGCTGGGTCTGTCCTGCCGGTGGGACTGGACATATCCAGGGATGGTGTCTGGGACATTTCCTGTAAGGTATGATTCCGTGATTATGAACTATCAGTTGTTGCTTGACTGGTCTGTGAGACAGCTCTCCCAGTTTTGGCACTAGTCCCAAGGTGTTAGTAAGTAGGACTTTGCAGGATCGACAGGGCTGTTTCTGCCATTGTTGTCTTTTCGGTGTCTAAGTTGATGCCAGGTGGTCTGGTTATTTTTATTTCTTTGCTGAGACTTTGTAGCAATTGATATAACTGAGTGGCATGCTAGACCATTTCAGAGTTGAGTCAACTGCATTGCCATGGGCCTGGAGTCACATGTAGGCCAGACAGGTGAGGCAGATTTCCTTCCTTGAAGGAAATCAGTGAACCAGATGGATTTTTCTGACAATCGACACAGTTTCACAGTCATTAGTAGATTCTTACTTCTAGGTTTTATTTTCATTGAATTCAAATTCCACCATCTGCTGTGGTGGGATTTGAACCCTGGTCCCCAGAGCATTGACTGAGTTTCTGGATCAATAGTCTCCATTGCCTCGCTGACCTAGGTGCAATCTTTGATTGTCTTTGTGGGTTATCTGAAGGTTTGACAGTCTTCCAGAGAGCTAAAGTCTTAAACAAGCTAACATTCCAGACTGCCTGTGTTTAGCCTTCTGATTTAATACCATGGAACCTTCATGGTATTTGACCAAATTTTGTAGAAATGATATCTCTTTCGATGTTGAACATCAAAACTGCTGTCTGCAATTATGGTTGACAGCCTTGCCTGCAAAAGAAATACTGTGGGCGCTGGAAAATCTTCTGGCTTTACTTGAGTTTCTGATGTTTGACTAGTTCTTTTGATCTTCATAAACATGTTGGTCTTCATTGTGAACAGTTGTACCTGTTATACATAGTAAGACTCCAGAAATGTTTACCAAAGAAAGTAATTGCTAGACAACTAAACCTCAAAGATTGCAGATGGTGGAAATCAGAAACAAACAGAGCTTGCTGGGAAAACTCAGCAGGCCTAGCAGCATCTGTGGAGAGAAATCAGAGTTAACATTTTGGGTCCAGTAACCCTTTTCAGAAACAATTATAACTAAGAAAAGGTTGATTTAAATGCTGCAGATGGGGGGGGGGGGGCGGTGGTTGTGGGTGAAGGGAGGGGTGAGTAAATGATAGTTGGAGATTGTCATGAGGTCAGCCAGGTGGACCTCAGACTATCAGTTCCCTGATTGGAGCTGTTAATCTGGTCCAATCAGGGAGTCCTGGCTGACAAATATAAACAGGAGTGTCAGTGGCTCTGCTCAGTCTTGAGAGTTGGCTCAGTGTGAAGGGCTGCTTGTGTGTAAAGGGTGATGGGGTACTGGCTTCTGTGGAGTTATTTCAGAGATGAAGTCTGGTGAGAGAGAACAACAGTTAGACAGACAAAGGAATGGTTAAAGGTCAGTCTGGGAGAATCACAGCAGCCACAGTAACACCTGCCTGTTTACTTCCTCCTGCCTCACCATCCAAGGCTCCAGACACACCTTCTGGGTGAAGCAGTTATTTATCTGCACTTCACACAATCTAGTCTACTGTATTTGCTGCTCACAATATGGTCTTCTCTACACTGGGCAGATGAAATGCAGGGCGGGTGACTGCTTTGCAGAATGCTTATGTTCTATCCTCAAATATGGCCCTAAGCTTCCATTGCCTGCCACTTCAACTCAACAGTTCCCTGGCCAATATCTCTGACTTTGGATTGCTGCAGTGCTGCCATGAAGTGCCGTGTAACTTGTAATAGCAGCATTTCATTTTCTGCTGGGGATGCTGCAGCTTTCAGGACTTGATACTGAGTTGAATAATTTTAGGGCCTGAGCGCTTTCTCCCATGTTTTACCCCAACCCTCATACACCAGGCCTGGTCATCACATGGGCTGCTACTACAAACAATCCATTGTCAGCTACCAATGGTCCCAAAGAGCGTCTATTGATTCTCCCAGATTGACTTTTCCCATTCGTTTGTCTGTCCAACTGTTGTTCGTTCTTTGTCTCTGGGCCTCACTTCCATGTCTTGTTTACTCCTTCCCCCACCCCATATTCAGCATTTATACCAACCTTTTCCTATCTACAATCAATTCTGAAGTAGGGTCACTGGACCTGCAATTTGTCTTTTGTTTAAAAGCGTTTGCTAGATTGTGTTCTTTTTGTGAAGGATGACCCTTTGTCACTAACATACTTGTGCTGTAGAGATAGCAGGAACTGCTGATGCTGGAGAATCTGAGATAACAAGGTGTAGAGATGGATGAACACAGCAGGCAAGGCAGCATCAGAGGAGCAGGAAACCTGACGTTTCGGGTCTGGACCCTTCTTCAGAAAATGACGCAGGGTCCAGACCCGAAACGTCAGCTTTCCTGCTCCTCTGATGCTGCTTGGCCTGCTGTGTTCATCCGGCTCTACACCTTGTTATCTCATACTTGTGCTGTATATTATTTTTCTAATATCCTTTTCATCAAATATAACTTATAATAAAATTTGTTTACAGTTCTGGTTTCAAGCTAGTTTACCCTCCATTTTCTTGAAAGACTATAGACTTTGTAAGAATCCTACAAGTAAACAATTAAAATTTAGCTTTTGATGTTTCACCAGGACTTATTGCTAAGAATATAACTGTAGGAGATAGATGTAATATGTGTTTTCATAAGCCCTAGTATGAGACTTATCTGCTTTTGTGTTGAGCAGCATTGTTCAAGTACAGAAACAAGCAGGGATAGGGTCAGCATTTAGTAATGCATTCTATTCACTTTGTAAATCCTTCTCTTGGTAGAAAGGACGATACTTTCTGGTAGATAATTGTGATTGAAAGTTGTATCTTGACATGCCATGGACATTGGCACTTCAGGTCCCCAGGCCAAGTGACCCTGCTCCCAAGGCAGAATCCTGGGCCTCCTCCAGTGTCACAATGACACCACATGCAAAATAGAGGAGCAACACCTCATATTCCACCTCGGGAGCCTACAGCCCAATGGCCTAAGCATGGATTTCAGCAGTTTTTAAATCTCCCCACCCCGGCCTCATCCCATGTCCGACCCTCCCTCTCATCCCTTTCTCCTTGACCTGACACAACCTGACCATCTTCTCTCCCATCTATCTGCCCCTCCTACCTCACTGACCAATCCCCACCACTCCCTACCTGCACTCATCTATCACCATCCCACCTACCTTCCCCAGCCCCACCCCTCCTCTCTCTATTTATTTCCCAGCTCCCTTCCCCCTCCCCATTCCTGAAGAAGGGTCCTGACCCAAAATGTCAACATTCCTGCTCCTCTGATGCTGCCTGGCCTGCTGTGCTCCTTTAGCTCCACACTGTGTTATCTCTGACTCCAGCATCTGAAGTTCTTGCGATCTCTGATGCTTTCAATGGATCAGTGATTGCTACATCTTTCTAATTAAAGAAAATACGTTTTTTTTAAGCAAACACTAAATGAAGGGAACATGCAGAAACAAAAACAAATTTCTGGAGAAACTCAGCAGGTCTGGCAGCGTCTGTGAAGAGAAAACAGTTAACATTTCAGGTCCAGAGACACTGCTTCAGAATACAAAAACATTCAGTCCTCCCAGTTATTGCTGTCATAATTAATCACTAATGTTAGATTCAGCTAATGGTAATTTCCACTTATTTAACAAAAGGTACCATGATCTGGAAGCATTTGATTTTATAGAAATCCTCACTGTTGACAACAGTGTGAGAATGCAAATGTTCCAATCCAGCAGGTGGTGCCATCTAACAGTCTATAGATATAAGTTATAAATAGCTTACACAATGTGCTTGCTCAATAGATGGAAACAAGTTCATTTCATTTTATTTGACAGGCTGCCTGTTTATATTAGGACCATATCTTTAGTTTCACCTTTTTTGTTTTTAACTGGTAATATTTCATAGTTCCCATGCTAAATTCTCCTAAAGCAGTAAGTACTTAATCTCCAATACTGCTTTATCCTGTACTCAGAGTCAGAATATGCATAGTCAGAGTTGTACAGCATGGAAACAGACCCTTTGGTCCAACTCGTCCATGTTGATGAAATATTCCAAAATTAATCTAGTCCCATTTGCCAGTATTTGGCCCATATCCCCCTAACCCCTTTAACAAGGGCTGTTAAGTGAAGGCATCTTCTGGATTCGAGAATAAGCCTCCAGTTCCATATGATCTAGCATCACTATGAAGGCACAACTCCTTACACGCATGCTCCATAGCTGTCCTGGGAGTAAATATGTAGTTAATCCTTAACAAATATGGCAGCCAACATCAAGGTTCAGAAATGTTAAATGGAATAATGGACAGTTCATTTGTTTCTCATGCAATTGGTTAGGTGATGGTCCACCAGATGGACTCTGAAGATCTTTGTGTAACACAATGAGATCTTCAACACCCACCTAAGCAGGCTGGTAGATGTATGTTTTCAAACTGAATCCAATTAATGCAACCTACAGCCATGCCGCACTCCCTCAGTACTGTACCAGTCTCATCGCCAATGGAAACAAGTGTAAAGTCAAGCTTGTGCGTTTCCACTGGCTTCCTAACCTTGAATCTTCTCAGAAATAAATATGGTCTAGAATGATTGAAAAATGCAAATTTGTTTCAAAAATTTTTAATCAAAAAACTGTGCAGTTGTCTAGAGAATAAATATCACTGATATCAGCGAGCATACAAAAAATACACCGCTCATTTGGCAGCAGGATTATGATTCACAGCCTGGTGATTTGACAAAGGCTTTGTTGACTCTGCATTTACCTGTCTCAGGTTGGTTGCACAATGTCAAAGCATTAGTTTGTATTTGAGAGAGATCAACGTTGCATCACACTTTTAGTAAACAATGTAAACCTTCCTTAGCAATCTTGCTCTCCAGCCAGAACAAAACTGTTGAAAGCCATATCATCTTATGTTGTCCAACTCCTGAACGATGGCATCCAGAGAAAGCAAAGTAATAGTAGCAAATGTTACTTGCACCAATAGTGAGTACAACTTCTTTTAATAAGTCATGTAACAAACCAGTTACAAAGAACTTGCAAAACTCTTAATTCGCATGCAATGTTACATGTGTCTAGCCAAGTTGACAAAGTGTGATGCAATGTTGATCTCTCTCAAATACAAACTACTGTCCCAGACTAGTCTGTCTATCACTGAGTCTCTGATGTAGGGTTCGATGCAGGGATAACACCCGGAGATGGGCACGGAAAGCACATGTCATGTTTCATTGTACGTTTCGGGATTTTGGGGTTCGAAATTTGGTCCCCAGCGTTCTCACTCGTGATTGTCCCGAGAATCCAACCTTTATACCTCTGCCTTGTATCCTCCATTCGAAACAACCTCAATTCCCTCTTGCATGACTAACCATCTCCTAGTTCAGTTATCACATTTTTACACTTGTTCACCCACTGGAACGTTCTAAACTATGTTAAAAATGTATTGCAAGGCTGTCTAGGTGAAATAGACAAGCTTTATATTGAGGCCCACAAAACTAATGGTAAGTTCACTCTCATCACTTAGAGTACAGGGAGAGGCCATTCATACCATTAGGCCGAGGAGGCAGTTACAATGCCCATTTAGCTTCTCTTGCCCCAGAGTCCTGTAATTTTTCTGATTCTTACTAAACTCTTATTTGTTAGAACCATTTAATGCTATCACATTCCTACACCTTTATTTGTTTATTATTCTTTCATGGGATGTGAGTATTGCTGGTCGTGCGAGCATTTTTAATTGGATGAGAAATGTGTCTGTGTGTGTGTGTGTGTGTGTGTGTGTGTGCGTGCGTATATATACATGGGGAGCAAGTAATCAGTGTGTCAGAGTTTTGCGATGAGTTAGTTGAAATAAAACTCTGACTAGAAAAGTGTATACCTAGACTTTGTCTAAATAATGTTTTAATTGCTGAAATTTAACATGAGAGGCCAGACCGAGTGAAATGACTGATTTTCTTGCCTAAAGGACGTGAGTAAATTAGAATAGTTTTGCATACAATTGATAGTTGATTATGAAATAAGGAAAAACTCTTTCCAGTGGTAGTGTTGGTAAATTAAAGAACAAATTTAAGACAGTTGATGAAGAATTGAACAGGGGATGTGAGTTTTATTCTTAGATTATGGAATGAATACATATGAGCTGGAACATATTGCTTGGAAGAGTGGTGGAAGCTGATTCAAAGTTTCAGGAGAGAATTAGATATGCCTATGAAAAGGAAAGCAAATTACAAGGCCATGGGGAAAGAGCAAGGGAGTGGATTTTGTATAGAAACAGTAAGGTCTGATGAACTGATTGGCCTCCTCCTGCTGTCAAAGATTACATGCTTTTCTCTTGACGGGTGATAATAAGTTTTTAATGATATGTTTACTTTTACCAATTTCTTGCAATATTTTTATCTCTCAAATATGAGATGCTGATGTTATACTGCATTATCAACCTGAGACAGTTAGATGCAGACTTTGGTTCACGGTCAACAAATTTCCTGACTGTGAATCACATTCCTGGTCCCGGGAGAGAACTGGATTGCATTTGAGCTCCTGTTGCATGATCACTTTACCTAAATATTTCAAAAAGGACAGCCTTTCTAAAAGGTGATTTAATTGTCTTCAAAAAGGTGAAACTCTCAACTTAAGTTGAAGTACTAAAGGGAGAGAGTACAATTACATCTAACACTACAAACTTTAAACCAAATATTTGTAACTGAACTGGATCAATATAGGATCCTGTTCAAAGTATAGGCTTGCATTTATATGGCAATGTTAATCAGTCATCTCAAAATTGCTTTATAACCAGTGAGGATCTTTTGCAATGTAAGTGCTGTTATAAATGTATGAAACACAGCAGCCAATTTATACACAGCATGGTCCCAAGTGCAGTAATGTTGTAACAACTATGTCATCTGTGACGTTGAGTGAGATAATGGTCAAAACAGAAAGGAAAACTTCCCTGCTGTTCTCTGAAATAATGCCATGGGTTCTCATGCTGTCATGTGAGCAGGTAAATGTATCTTGGCTGAATTCACCAAGGCTCCTTATGTAGCACCTTTCAAACTCAAAATGACTATTACCTAGAAGAACAAGTAAAGCAAATACGCGGGAATATTGCCACGTGCAAGTTCCCCTCCAGACAACATGCCATCCTGACTTGGAAATATATCACCATTTCTTCAGTGTCACTGGGTCAAAATCCTGGAACTCCCTCCCTAATGGCATTATGAGTGTACCTACATTTAAAGGAAGGTAGCTCACTGCCACCTTTATCGACAGCTATTCGTTACTGGCATTAAATGCAGGTCCAACCAGTGATGCCCACATCCAATGAGTGAATAAGAAAGAAATGTTGCATCCAAAAGACTACACTGCCAGCGCTGCATTGGAGTATCAACCTTGTTCCCTTTTGGAACAGGACCTAGGACCCTGGACTCCGGGAGAGTACTACATCTGGGACGCAGCTGACACATGAGTTCATGTAATTTTCAAGGAGGCAAGGACATAATCATAGAATCCCTACAGTGTCGAAGCAGGCCATTGAGCCCATCAAGTCCACGCTGACCCTCTGAAGAGATCCACCCCCATACCCTATCACCATAACCATGCATTTTCCATGGCTAGCCCACCTAACTTGCACATCCCTGAACACTATTGGCAATTTAGCATGTCCAACCCACTTCACCTGCATGGCTTTAGACTGTGGGAGGAAACTGGAGCACCCAAAGGAAACCCATGCAAACAGGGGAGAATGTGCAAATTCCACACAGACAGTCACCTGAGGGTAGAATTGAACCCAGGTCCTTGGTGCTCTGTGGCACCAGTACTAACTACTGAGCCACCGTGCCACCTGGCATGAAGGTGTCTGAGAATTGTTGACAAGTCAGTTTGATTTTTCTCACCTCACTTGTGCCCCTCACACTCACCCAACAGCTGATAAATGCAATAGTAATCTATTTTACTGTCTCAGTTATGAACCTAGCCCCAGTCTGTTATTCCCTAACATTTCTTGCTTCCGAGTGAACTGACAGAGAAAGTAAAGATGAAACATGCAATTTTTCCTTAGAAAGCTAATGTTTCGAAAAATCCTTAGTATGGAAGAATGAATCAAAAATTGTACATTATTTCCAAAGCTAAGAGCAAAATGTAACTGAAATTAAGACTTTTTTAAAATGTAGACTGAAACTAAAAATGAAAGTGAGATGATATTAAAACTCTTTTGTAAGATTAAAATGGAGACCTTCTCTGCAAAAGTGAAGAAATACTAGTATTTTAAAACATTAATGCAGTAAATTGAATAAGCCTTATCTCCAGGAAGAGCAGCAAATGCCTTTGGTGATCAGAAGCTAATTAGTGCCAGGTTACAGACACAGCCTATTCAGGTAAAGTCAAATAAAGGCTAATGTGATGAGTAGAATAGATAAACTAAAAGCTGAAACAAATTGGGTCCATTCTCAAAGGCTTGGCATGCTATTAACAGAATGAATTCTCCAGTAACATGGTGATTTGAAATAATATTGAACTTTATAGGTTTCCTTCCCTTTTTTCCCTTTTTTTTTAAAATGAATAGCTTAATAGCTAATGAGAGTTTCTACCTGTCAAAAATGGTGTGAATCATTGATATGTCCTGTGTGCTTTGACGGTGTCATTGTCCATGGACAAAAGATGCTGATTTTTATTAGGAATGGAAGATAATATAAATATGGAGTTAGAAACCCATTCCTCTTCAGTTCAACAGCAAGGCTGGAACACCTCCTGTCAAGAATATGCTGTGTTTGTGCTCGCTGCTGTAACAAATTCGCCGAGATGGAAACCGTTTCAGTGAAAGTAATATTTATGTGTGTTTTTTATGAGAGGGGAGAAGGATGGGGAGTTGGGTAAAGTAAGATAAAAGTTGGAAAGGGGAAAACTAAGACATAATCAGAAGAAAGGTTTCTTGAAAAAGAAAAGTAATTGGCTCTGTTTCTCTGTCCACGGATGTTTATAGATCTATTGAGTATTTTCAGCATCTTCTGCTCACTTTATAACAAGGAGAGGCTAGGTATACCAAAACAGTTCATATAAAAATGTGGAAGTAGTACTTTTGATTTTTGCATTTTTTGAATTGCAATCATGATCCATTTGAGTGCATTTAGCTCAGTTATATATCTTTATTTCCTGTTGTTAGCAAAATCTTATGACTAGAACTACTATCATTTATTTTCTTCCTTAACTCATTGGCTTCCTTTTAAAAGTTGTTTTTATGGAATCTGTTTTGGTATCCGAATCGGCTTTATGTTATGCAATTTACTTGTCAGAAATAGGTGACACGGTGGCTTAGTGGTTAGCACTGCTGCTTCACAACGCCAGGGACCTGGATTTAATTCTACCCTCAGGTAACTGTGTGGAGTTTACATATTGTCCTCATGTCTGTGTGGATTTCCTCTGGGTGCTCCAGTTTCCTCCCACAGTCTAAAGATGTGCAGGTTAGGTGGATTGGCCATGGGAACTGCAGGGTTACAGGGATGGGGTAGGTCTGGGTGAATGGACTTCAGTCAGCGTGGACTCGATGGGCCGAATGACCTGCTTCCACACTGTAGAGGTTTCTATGAAATGGGAGTGTTTTTCTTTGCAGTGTGTTTTAAACTGATTTTACCCCAACCTTTTTAAGTTCTACATGTCCTAACTCATCCTCCAGATAATAAAACAGGCAGATGAGCTGCCTTCAGGGACTTTGAGCCGACTCTGAAGCATATTCTAGAAGATTGCTGCCATGTAATCTTCGTTTTATTTTCCTATTGCCTCTCTTTCAGTTGGAGAGTCATCTATTCCCACTCAACACTTACTGCAGTTAACCAGCTGAGAGTGGAAGGTTACCTTGTAAGATGCTGATGAAGTTCTCCCTGATTGTTCAGGGCAGCTCAAGTAAAATCTTTACATTTTATTTGTTGCTCTACATCTTCATGAATGTAATGTCGCACCAATTGTGTCAAAGACTGTGGATGTCCTGCCTGAAAGTGTGGTGGACACAGATCCAACAGCAACTTTGGAAATGAGAACAGGAGAAATGCTTTAAAATGGAAATGTTAGTGTGGCTATGGGAAAAGTGAGATTTTTCAAAGAGGGACTGAGTGGAGTTCTGTAAGATTCCATAAAGCCACCACAAAGCATCTTCAACCGATTCTCTTGATTTGCTCTTAACAGCAATTCCACTCCAAATTGCTTTTATTCGGTGATACAGAATTCTAACCAGTTGTGAGATATGAAGCTGAGTATAATTTCATTGGTTGCCTACAAAACTGGTAATATGGTGTAGCACATCATCTTGTTGCGATGCTGGATGTGTGTAACATGATTGACTTCACAAATATTGCAGTATTCAGTGGAAAAATGGACCGGGATGTACTGAAAATATTAGTTTTCCGAGCTCATCTCCGTGATATTGAATTTTTTTTTCTGTCCATAAGTTAGTCAGCCAGCCTGCTGCATCATATTGGTTTGCATGCATCTTTGCTGCCAATGTTCCATCTCCTTCTGTAATGTTGTCATCATTCACTTTTTATGTTTTGCCCAATGTGTAAAGACAATTTTCAGATTATTTGTCCAATTCTTACTTTCCCTGTGTATCTGCAGTAATGAATTTTGTTTGGTTATCTTGTTTAAATATTATTACGCCTTCACACATTCTTCATCCTCCTATTCCTGGCTGTGTTCCAGTTTGCTTATTTTTGTTCATCTTTTTTCCCCAGGGGATGCATGTTGATGTCATGTTCCTGCCAAAATCAATTGGTTTGGCTTAATTTCCACTGTTATTAATAAGGTAGTTGTAGTGAGTCAAGGATTTTCACATTATTATTAAGCACATTCAAACTGAATGCGCTTATCACATGGAAAATGTCAAATGACACCCGAAAGTGCATTATAATTGAGGTGGAGCTATAGCTGTAAACATTATAAAGGGAGTTTAAGATGAACCTTCTTACTTCAGTGAGAAGAGCAATTCTAAACTTTGAGCAAAAAAACTCTCAATGCATTTGCATTCATAAGTATAGGGGGAAGGAAAAACAAATAATAGGTTTGGAGCCGTGTTGGTTAATGGAAATTGCAGACTAGCACAGGTGCGGCTCTGGCGACATTGTTTTAGTTATAGACACTCACTGCAATAGGAACTGCCTCCCTGCAGATGAGGTAACTCATTTGTGTATCTATTGAACAAAATCGAACAAGATTCAGTGTTGAAGTTAGTAAATCACGCACAATCAACAAACACTTGGACAACGCCACTTTTCCCTTTGCCACGCTACCAGCATTCAATAAAAGCTTAAAGTGCACACAGCTACGAAGCTTTTAAGAAAGTATTCGTTCGTGGGATGTGAGCATCACTGGCAAGTAGGAGCAGGGGACACAAATCATGGGGCCTGATGCTGCACCTTGCCTGAGCCCCCTTGGGCCCTAGGTCCATGTTATTGGGCCCTCTGTACCCAGGCCCTGCTAGAAAGGCTAGTATTTGTTGCTCATCTGCGATTCTACTTTGAACTGAATGGTTTGCTAGCAGTTAAGAGCCTTTTTTTTCATTCATTCATGGGATGTAGACATCACTGACTAGGCCAACATTCATTGCCCATCCCTATTTGCCCAGAGGGCACTTGAGGGTCAACCACATTGCTCTGGGTCTGGAATTACATGTAGGTCAGACAGGTACAAATGGTACATCCTTCCCTCAAGGATGTTAACAAAACAAATGAGCTTTTCCCAACAATCGGCATTTGTTTCATGGCCATCATTAGACTCTTGATTCCCAACTTTTAATTAAATCCAATTCCACCATCTGCCATGTTGGGATTACTGGTATCTCTGGATTAATAGTCTGGTAATAATACCATGAGACCATTGTCTCCCCTTTGACCACTTTACCATAGTTCCCGAGTCACATGGCAGTCAGACCAGGTAAGGACAGCAAATTTCTTTCACTAAGGGAACCAGATAGGTTTTTAGACCTATCATTGGTAGTTTTATGGTTATTATTCCCAAGACTAGCTTTCAATTCTCTATTTTTATTCATTCGAATTTAAATTCCATGAGCTGCCATGGTAGGATTTTCACCCACATCCCGGACCTTAGTCTGGGTCTCTGGATTGCCAGTCTAGTGGCATTACCATTAATCCATTATCTCCCCATAAGTACTAAGCTGGCATGGCCACTGATGGTCAATGTTACTCGTATTGTACTGACCAAATAGATAATTGGTCAAGCAATAAAAGCAAAACGCTGAGTTCTGAAGAAGAGTTGCATTGGACTCAAAATGTTATTACAGTTTTTCTCTCTTTACAGATGTTGCCAGACTATTTCTCCAGCATCTTTTGTTCTTATTTCAAAATGCTGCAGATTCTGAAGTAAAAACAAAAATACTCGGAGACATCAGAATGTCAAAGAAGGTCTAGAGAGAGAGAGAGAGAGAAACATTCTAACAGATGCCATTTGCTTGATTCCTAATGAGTTATTTGTGATGGGTGTTGGACAACACTTGTTTACAATTATCTTAAAATGGCGCCTTCCATCTAAATGTTCTCACTTTTTCTTGCAGAAGTTGTGTGCTATTCTGACTCTGGTCCTGCTCTATTCATTAGTCTTCGCCTCTACCAATGTCCCCAAGTGTTGCCGTCAACAAACTTGCTCCTGCCCGGCTATCAGTCTCCTGCATGGAGCTGGAAACCATGCAGCTGGCATCCTTACTCTGGGCAAGAGGAAAACAAATGCTCAACTTTTCCAGAGCCGCCTCTACCACCTCCTTCATGGCTTAGAGAACCAGGCTACTGGCATTCTTACGATGGGCAAAAGACAAGAACCTCAGATCCTTTCAGTGGAAGATATCCCAAAAGCAGCGGGGAGATGTCAAAATATTACTTCGCTCCTGGAAACATATTTCAGTTGGGCTCTAAACCTAAATATGCAAACCTATAGAGAAATTGAACTGAGCAATAAAGGTTTAAACCCTAGAGAAAGCTTAAGCCAACTTTTGAAGCTATGTATGAACAGCAGTAATGCCTTAGTGACTTAATTCTTCCATAGCGGTGGCTCAGATGGTTTCTGTCTGTTATCTTGGAGATAGTTATCAGTGTTTGATTGATGCTGGTTTTAAAAGTGACAGTCTCAAAGACTATTGTAGTGCGAAGCAATCTGATATTTTTCCTGTGGCCAAATGTCTCTGTTGGAAACATTAATGTCAATCTATATAAATGTATCATTCTGAAAATAAAGTGAAACTTTAAAGTTTACCCGCAGCAAAAGTAATGTTCTCTGTTACATCTTTTGTTCTAATTTTCTATTTTTAATACATTGATGTTTTAATACATTCTGATCTTGGAAGAAGTGGTTTTGCTGGTCTTGTAACAGCCAGCTTCACACTGCTTTCCTTCAACTATGGTCAGTAGCCATATGACACCAGGTTATTGTCCAACAGGTTTGTTTGAAATCAGCATTTTTCTGAGCAACTGCTACTTCCTCAGGTGAAGTTTTGGAGCAGCGCTCCAAAAGTTTGATTTCAAATAAACCCGTTTGGACTATAACCTGGTATCGTGTGACTTCTGACCTTGTCCACCCCAGTCCAACATTGGCCCCTCCACATTCTTTCAACTATGAATGTGAAGGTCTGGATTGCAGACCTTCCATTTGTCTGTTATTTCTTAACTAGATGCACACAGGGATTAAACCTGACTTATTGCCCCACTGTCTAATAGCATCTTGAAGGTTTGGAAAGATTCCATTTGAGCCCCAATTCAATGAGATTTATGTGAGACTTTCTGGGTGAGAGTATTTCACTAATTTTGCAGTGCTTTTTAGGACCCAGCTGCTTTAGAAGCAAGTATGGCAAGTCCAAGAGTTGTTTTTTTTTCATCTCTGGGATGTGGGCATTGCTGGCTGGCCAGCATTTTTTGCCCATCCTTAATTACCCTTGAGAAGGTGGTGGTGAGGTGCCTTCTTAAACCACAGACCCACAATGCTATTAGGGAAGGAATTCCAGGATTTTGACCCAGCAACAGTGAAGGAATGGTAATATATTTCCAAATCAAGATGGTGAGTGGCTTGGAGGGGAACTTTAACATGCTGGTGTTCCTATGCATCAGATGGTATAGATATTTTAAATCAATCTGGTCCGACAAGTTATTAGACATGCTGCAGCAGGTAGGTCTTGGACCTAGGCTTGCAGGTTCAGAGGTAGGGATGCTACCTCGGGATCATGAGCCTGAGAAGTGGTGAAATTTGACTTGCTAACCCTTAGAATCCCTTAGTAGGGATCCTGCTTCCACTAATAGCCTAGCTGAGTTTTAAAAAATGATAGTAAGATGTATCCTAGTTCTACCACTTGCTGCTGAATCAATTTATTCCAATTTGGACCTCATTCTTAATTGAAAAACTGGTCTGAAAAAAAAGTTTCTTCAACAGAATATATTATTTCATTTTAGGGTCATAATTGACATTGGCATTTAAGAAGTATTATCACTATGGATATCATGACATACAGGGACAGCTGATTCTCTTTGGGCTCCTAATCTTGAGACATCATACTCCTATAAAGATGTAACTATCCTCAACTTATTATTTTTTTTAGGAAGTTATGAATGTAGAACATGATTAAACCTGTATGGCAGAGACTTTTTTTGTCTTTCACTGAATGTGGGCATCAATGTGGGCAAGCTCAGCATTTGTTGGTCATTCCTAATTGCCCTTGAATTGAGATGCTTGGTAGAAAAGGGAAGCTAAGAGTCAACTGCATTGCTTTAGATCCGGACTCGCATGTAGGCCAGACTGTGTGAAAAGGGCAGATTTCCTCTCTCAAAAGGACATTAGTGGACCAGATTACACTGGTGAACAATCAACAATAGTACCTTTGTCAGTAGTACTATGACTAGGTTTATAGTTCCAGACCCACAGTAGGGTGGCATGGCAGCTCAGTGGTTAGCACTGCTGCCACACAGTACCAGGGACCTGGGTTTGATTCCATCCCTGGGTGACTGTCTGTGAGAAGCTTGCAGATTCTCACCGTGTCTGCTTGGGTTTCATCCAGATACTCCGGTTTACTTCCACAGTCCAAAGATGTGCAGGTTAGGTGTTTTAGCCATGGTAAATGCAGGGTTGTGGGTGGGATGTTGTTCGGAGGGTCGGTGTGGATCAGTGGGCCAAATAGCCTGCTTCCATAATGTAGGGAATCCATGATTATGACTCATTAAATGAACTTAAATTTGACCAACTGCCATAGTGGGATTTAGAACCCTGGTTCCCCAGAATATTACAGACACGACTATGCCACTGTGTCTTCCCCAGCACTCAGCACACATTCCTCTTGGGCATTATACACAGTCCTCCACTCCAAACTCCCTCCCTAAACTATTCCCTCAATAATTCTCCATCCAGCTTTTCAAAAAACTCCTCAAACCTCATTTTTCTTTATGTATGATAACATAACAGTGACAGCATAGAACAGGCTCATGTTAATATGTATGCGTCACATGAGCTTCTATCCATTCCACTTTATCCAGCCCTATCAGTGTATCATGGCGTTTCAACATTGTTACCTGTGGAATATTCAATAAAGACACTTACAACTGATAAAAGACATTTACTCAGCTGCTTTTGCTGTATGATACAAACAAAGGACTGTGGTTCAAACTTAGTTTTATTAAAGCATTCACATGTTAAAGAAAACAACTCTTAAAAAAATTAAGATAACTTTCTCCAAACTAGGCTGACTGCCTGAAAAGCACATATACTATCCACTCTGGTAAACTCAATTGGGCTGCTGGATTCAATTCACTGACTGGGTCCACTCAGCGTCTTCTTAGTACGTAGGGGAGTCTCACACAGAGTCTTTTTCAGCTGAGTTTTGCCTGAGGAAATGGCTGCCAGGTGTCCCTACTTATCCCCTTTCTTTCTGAACCCTTCAGGAATGTTCCTTGACTTCAGCCAAAGGGGCCATAGGACAGGGGTCACAGTGCCCAATCAGGTTAGGCTAGGTCATCCTTGGTGTACCCATCCCCTTTCCAAGATATAATTGCTCCATAACTACTCTAATATATAATTTGGCCACGTGGTCTGTCCAAAATTGGGGAAAACACAAGTATACTGTTCCGGTTGAGTACCTCCTAATGAGTTTCAGGTCATAATGACTCTCCCATTGTTAAGGTTGGTCACCTCTGTTCAATATGCACTACAGGTCCGGCTGATCCTTGGTGACTTTTGACCTGTGGTAACTTTGGCCTCTTTGCATTCTATTAGACCTTGCATACAGAAACTGTTCAGCCAGTTGTATGTTGGGTCTAGTTGCTTAGGCCATTGGCCACTTGTCCACCAACATCCAATCGATCCTAAGACTGGGCCATTAGATCATGGGGTTTTTGCCACAAACTGGAAGTCAGTTATAGAGTCATAGAGTCCGACAGCATGGAGACAGGCCCTTTGACCCAAACTGCCACCAAAATGTCCATCCACTCTAAGCCCATTTCCCTGCACTTGACCCATATATCCTTCTGAACCTTTCCTATCCTATATGTCCAAATGCCTTTTAAATGTTGTCAATGTACCCGCCTCAACCACTTCCGCTGGCAGCCCATTCCATATGCATACCACCCTCTATGTAAAAATGTTGCCCCTCAGGTTCCCATGCATTCTTTCCCCTCTTACCTTAAACTGATGTCCTCTAGTCCTTGATTCCCCAACTCTGGGAAAAAGACTGGGTGCATTCATCCTATCCATGCCTCTCATGATCATGTGTATAAGATCCCCCCTCAGTCTCCTACGCTCAAAAGAAAAATGTCCCAGCTTGTCCAACCTCTCCCTGTAACTCAGTCCCTTGAGTCCTGGAAACATCTTTGTAAATTTCTTCTGCACTCTTTCCAGTTTAATAACATCCTTCCTGTAGCAAGGCGACTAAAACTGAACACAATACTCCAAATGCAGCCTCACCAATGTCATGTACAACTGCATCATAACTTCCCAACTTCTATACTTAATGCCCTGACTGATCAAGGCCAGTGTACCAAAAGCCTTCTTCACTGCCCTGTCTACCTGTGACTTCACTTTCAGAGAACTGTGCACCTGAACTCCAGGATCCCTCTGTTCCATTACTTAAGGCCCTACCATTCACCATGAAACTCCTGACTTTCCAAAATACAACACCTCACATTTATCCATATTAAACTCCACTTGCCTTTTGTCAGCCCACTTCCCTAGCTGTTCAAGATCCTGCTGCAATTTCTGATAACTTTCTTCACTGTCGATGATACTGCCTATTTTTGTGTCATCCGCAAACTTACTAATCATGTCTTGTACATTCTCATCCAAATCTTCGATATAGATAACAAACAGCAATGGGCCCAGCACCGATTCCTAAGGCACACCATTAATCACAGACCTCCAGTCAGACAAGCATCCTTCCAGTGTTACCCTCTGCTTCCTACCACCAAGCCAATTGTGTATCCAATTTGCCAGCTCTCCCTGGATTCCATGCGATCTAACCTTCCAGAGAAGCCTACCATGTGGAACCTTATCAAAGACCTTACTGAAATCCACATAGACTATGTCTACTCCCCTGCCCTTATCAACCTTCCTGGTCACTTTATCAAAGAGCTCTAACAAATTTGAGAGGTATGATTTCCCACGCACAAAGCCATGCTGACTACTCGTAATCAAGCCCTGTCTTTTGAGTCGTGGCTACAAGTTAAAACCCCACTGCTCTCAGAATCATTGTTTCTGTTTTATTGAAAGTGCATAGATTAAAGTAAAAAGCAGAGCTAAAAAAATATAGACACTGTCACCTTCTCGAGCAGAATTTGCTGCTACATTCAACCAAGGCGTTTTCTTCTAGCCTTGTATCATCTTGATGTAAATTCTCCCAGCCATTTTCACATCCAATACCTCTAAGATGCAGCAGACAATGAAACATTGTAGGTGATTGAGTCCTTAATACGTGTAATAGCTTGGGGATGATGGCATGAGGGTGTAGATTTGGAATGACAAAAAAAAATTCAAAAGTCAGCTATGTTACTTCTGCTGGTTTAATACCCTGCTTAGAGCTGGAATGAAAAATGGACATTTGGATTAGGACCAACCGACTGCGAGCACAGATGAAAATACATTGACCATTTATCATTAAGTTGCTGGGAAAGGAATAGAGTACGTTGTAAGAAAAACAAGTCTTTAATATTTAAAACCTTAATGTAGAATGATGGTGCAATGCAGTAACATTCCTTTTCACAACTATTGGAGAGAAATAGAAACATGAAACTCAAGCACAGAGAAAAGGACTCTAGGAATTGCAATATACTTGCAAAACTCCAGAATGACGTAGAAAGCCAAAAATGAAGGAAAGGGTTTGGCTGATTGGAATAATCAGATTAGTTTTGGGAGGCAGGGGTATCGTTGGCAATAGTAATCAAGAAACCCAGGCTAATGTTCTGGGGATGGGCTCAAATCAAATGGCAAATGGTGAGATTTCAGTTAAAATCTGGAATAAGAAAATTAGCCTAGTAGTGACTGTATAACCATTGTTCCTTGTCCTTTTGGGGAAAATATCTGTCACGCTTGTCTGGTCTTATGTAAAATGACACACACCCACAGCAATGTGTTTAACTCTTAATCACCCTCTGAGCAATAAGTGCTGACCAAACTAGTGATTCCATGAAGAAAAAAATTGGCTGCATTTTCCTTTCTAGTTTCTTCCATGCCTGTGCTTCTCTGTTTCAGATACTTCTATGATTTTATTCTATGAACTCTGATTCTATGGTTCTACATTTCAGCTGTGTCATTTCCTACACCAGGTGGCAGTATATTCCATGAATGAGCCACTCTGAAGGAGTTAATGAAGCAGATCTAAGTTGTTGAATCTAACTTCTCATTACCTCATACGCTTAAAGTGGAAATGATTTTGCACTCTATTGATTTTGGCTCTAATGATTTTGGCTCTACCATCTAATGGTAAATACAAACTGAAGTCACGGATGGTGTTGTCATAAACCAGTCTGTGACCAGTTCTGCAAGGATCAGTGTTGGGATCTCTGTGTTTGTAATATATAAATGATTTGGATGAAAGTGTCACCGGTCTAATTAGTGAGTTTGTAGATTATACAAAAATTGGTGGAGTTATGGATAGTGAGGAAGGATATCAAAGGACCAGCAGGATATAGACCAGCTGGAAGGTTGGACAGAGAAATAGCAGATGGAGTTTAATCCAGACAAGCGTGAGATGATATATTTTGGGAGGTCAAAAGCAAGAGTAAAGTATACAGTCAATGCCTGGCCCCTTAGGAACATTGAAATGCAGAGGGATCTTGGGGTGCAAGTCCATAGCTCCCTGAAAGTGGCAAGCCAACTGGATAAGGTGGTAAAGAGGTCATACGGCATACTTGTCTTCATCAGTTGAGCCATTGAGTACAAAAGTTGGCAAATCATGTTGTAACTGTATAAAACTTTAGTTAGGCCACATTTGGAGTATTGTGTGCAATTCTGGTCACCACACTATAGGAAGGATGTGGAGGCTTTCAAGAAAGTGTAGAAGAGGTTTACCAGGATGTTGCCTAAACTCAAGTGTATTAGCTATAAGGAGAGGTTGGACAAACTTTGATTATTTTGCTAGAGAATTGGAGGCTGAAGGGTGGCCTGATAGAAGTATGTAAAATTACAAGAGGCATGGATAGGTGGATACTCAGAGTCTCTTTCCTAGGGTGGAAATGTCCAATACTAGGGGGCATAGGTTTAATGTGAGGGGAGAATCTTTAAAGGAGATGTAAGAGGAAAGTGTTTTTTACACAGAGGGTAGTAGAAACCTGGAAAGTGCTGTCAAGCCAGAAGCAGACATGAAAACAAAGTTTCATAGACATTTTGGTAGGCACATGAACAGGCAGAGAACAGAGGGACATGGACCATATGCAAGCCGATGAGATCAGTTTAGAATAGCGTTATGGTCAGCACAGGCATAGTGGGCTGAAGGGCCTGTTCCTGTGCTGCACTGTTCTGTGTTCTAAACTTGAACAACCACAGAGTTCACTGAGTGAAACGTCTGTCGATTCAGCTACATTTCACAAATCTGGTCATACTATCCATAATGTTTCCTTAATAATTTGATAATTTCTTGCACTCAGTGATGATGCCAAATATCATATGCAGACTATTCCCTATTCTTCCTTATGTCATGAAATTATTTTACTGCATGTAAATAATATACAATACTAAATACTATTGATAACTCTACAGTCATTGCCTACAGTGTTTTTTTTTACTTGGATTGTGGGCATCACTAGCAAGGCTGGCATTTGTTGCAGTTTCCAAATGAACTGGTTAATCTGGGAGCCCATTTCAGAGGGTAGTTGATAGTCAACCATATTTCTGTGGGTCTGGAGTCAAATGTCTGCCAGACCTGCTAATATCAGTCTCAGAAAGACTGATCAGACAAGTGTATTCCAGTCTTTTAAAAGGGCTTCATAATTGGTGATGATTGTATAGCTAATGTTCGTTTTGACTGGCAGAAAATCTTTTCATAAAGGTCCCTCACGACTGTCTCACAGCTAAATTCAACTTTGAATTTGCTTGTTAAAAATGAGAGAGTTATGAACAGTACGAGCTCTAATTTGGAGAGACATGGCAAAGAGCATATCCCACAGCTGGTTCTTGAATACATACTGTTCATAACGGCTTTTAAAAAATGATGTTGAGATGCCATTCAGATCAGACCCTGCAAATTATCAGAG
>NC_063361.1:25761164-25828085 GCF_021869965.1 Rhincodon typus
CTGCTTGGCCTGCTGTGTTCATCCAGCCCTGCACCTTGTTGTCTCAGTTAACTTTGGAATTAGATTTATAAAACATCAGTTAAATTTCCATAACCCCAAAATAAACACTTCTTGAGACAAACATACAATAATGCTTCAAATACATAACCCATGTTGTCTAGATCTTATCAATAGCTTTTCTCTAGATCTATAATAGTTCCCTGTATTATGCAGGTCACAAAGGTTTCTATGGTGTGAGACCTACATATTGCAGATATGTGTGCATATTCACTTTCAAATTTGTGGGGAAGAGAACTGGATGAAGGAAGCTTAATAAATAACCAGGAAATGGAACTAGGACATTGGGGTGGTATGGTGACTCAGTGGTTAACACTGTTGCCTCACAGTGCCAGGTACCTAGGTTCAATTCAATCCTTAGGCGACTGTCTGCACAGAGTTTGCACATTCTCCCATTGTCTGCATGGGTCCCTTCTGGGTGCTCCAGTTTCCATCCACAGTCCAAGGATGTGCAGGTTAGGTGGATTAGCCATGGGCAATGCAGAGTTACAGGGACAGGGCTGGGTCATGTCTGGGTGGAATGGTCTTTGGAAGTTTGTTATGGACTCAATGTGCTGAATGGCCAGTTTCCAAACTGTAGAGATTCTGGAAAAAAACGGTTTGTTTTTATTTTGCAAGTTTTCTAAAAGACGATATTACCTAAGACATCATGCATTTTTGAAATTGAATAAGGCTCAATTTTTAATATACAATTCATCTTCTAGCCAGTGTGTGTTGCCAATTTGGAGGCATAAATTTAAGATCAGCAACAAAAGACCAAAGAGAGAAAACAAGAGAAAACATTGTGTAGGGAATTGTTAGGACATGCCTGTCCTACTAGAAGCAATGATGGAAGCTGAATCCATAACATCTCTTTAAAGGCAAGTGGATAAATGTTTGAAATAAGCTCCTATAAAACAGTTTGGGCACAGTTCAGTGAAAAAGAATGAAATGAATTGCTATTTTTGAGAGCCAGTCTAGCTGGAAAGGGTCAAAAATAATTTAAGAAGGAACTGGGCCAACTTGACCAATTTCAGAAGCAGATATGAATCTGCTTAAGAAATAGGGCACATTGTTTGAAACATCCAGGCACTGGAGAGGAAATTCCTGCAGAATGGCAATCTGTTGGAAGACCCTTTGAAATCCTGTAGCAATGTTCTGCTGACTTTGAAGAAAGCCTAATCCAGTTTCAAAGTGCAGCAGTGTAAAAAACAAATATCAATCATAGATTAGAATGGGTCTGTTACAGTGTGCTTATGTGTTTAGTTGGCAATCATATAGAAACCTCGGGTAACACATTGATGTATAGAATACAATTTCACTATACTCACTGAAATTGCTACCTTCAGCTTTTAACCTACTCAGTAATCTCAATGTCTTTTTTTAAAAGAAAAGATGTTTTACATGGAATTTTTAGTAGTTCTAAACAGCATCAAACTTGAAGCTGTTTAATTTTCATTTTGTGCTTGATCCTGCATGCTCCTCCACTCATCAACTTCTATTGACTTCTTATCTAATTATATCAGTTTACAAATGCTTATTTTTATTGTGCCGTCTCACCCAAGGATCATTCATTTGTAGCTTCTCTTCCTCTTCTACACACATTGATAAGAGGTTTCCAATTGGTACCTGGTTGCATCATGCCTATGCAATCTTCTCCTAGGCCTATCACTTAGCCTTATCTGTTCCAATTCTGGTCTTCTATGTTTTTCTCCTTCTCTCTCCCTGCTTGCCTCTTCATTCCTTCATCGGTAGCACAGACCTCCAACTGCCATTCTCTTAAAACATGTGACTCTTCTTTCCCTTACCTTCAAAAGCCCAATTCTACAACCATACCATTTATCACTCTTTCTAAAATCTTTTCCACATCCTCCTACAGCTCCCAACAACTTCAATAAATCATTTCTTTAATGAAGAAAGGCCTTCCAAGGCACTTCACAGTAATGTTATCCATTTGATCCCATTGCCACGTATGGTGTTTAGGACTAATGACCAAAACCCTGGCCAAAGATTTAAGTTTTAGAGGACATCTTTGAGTAAGAGAGAGATATAGAAAGGCAACATCATTTAGGGAAGGAATCCCAAAGGTTTAAGGCCTAGATTGCTGAGCTCACAAGGGAAGGTAGAAACTAATAGATTTGGAACCAATTGTGTGGCTATCCTTTCAAGAATCAATGTGAAAAGCTTGGCATGATATGTTGGTAATTGATCAGTTACAGACTATTGGAACCCAAAGGAATGGCCTTGACAATGATGGTTGTCATTCAGCTGAATCATTTTTCTTGATGCCAGAGGGAGCTTACCAGTGGTCTAGACTGGTATACTGCATGGTTTATGTCACTATAGTCTAGCAATTCCCTGCATACACTTCAAAATTTTCAAATCTTGTCTGTGCCAGCCCATATCCAAACCCTCTGGACTTTGGTAAATCAAGTGTATTGCTATAAACAGAGCACACATATACTTCAATAGGAAAAGAAACTCATTTCTAGGTTTCCATGTGTATCAGACACCCTGTTGACCAAAAGAACATTTTCCTTTGTTTTTAATCTCCTGTACCTATCACCATTCTCCTGTCAATCACCTGGTACTGTATAATTATGGAGCAGTTGCCATTTAAGTGTACTTGTGTGACACTGAATACTGTTACTGAGGCCATATTACAACTAGGTGTAAGTTACACAGGAGGACACAAACCTGAAAAGACCTTTCAGTAATTTGACAATGAAGAAATCCAGGTACAGACTAGGGAAGGTAATAACATCCCACGTGACTGGTCTCTTTATAGTTGGCCCAATGGGGAAGAAGTGCAACTCCTTTGCCTCAAACCAGGAGTTCCATTTGACTAACTTTTCGTAACAAACAGACTGTTTAGAGAAACTGGAGAAATGTTTGATGAATGTACAGTAAAATGGAGGGGGAAGAAACTGCAAGAAAATAAATATGTCATTTTCAATCAGCTTTTTACTAAATTAGACACGGCTAACTTTTATTCAAATCAGGTTCTGATTGTACCTCTGATTACTTTGTGTTCATCTGTATCAATAAAAGGATTGCCTTTTAACTATAACTCTAAAAAAATGTTTTACTTTATTTGCCTGATGCTTACTTTGCTCAGGAAATATAATGTATTGTTGGTTTTTAATAATATAATTGGATTAATTACACTGAAAAATAGTTTGATCAACAAATGTTTTAGTCTGACATAAAAATCTTTCTTCACAATGTTATGTGACAAAACAGGCAAAATGAAGCATGCATGAATTTATGCACAAATTATGATAAGACCCAATGTTTAAAGTGCAGATTTTGTAAACTGCAGCTTTTGAAGAATGCATTTGGTACCTTTGCACCCTGTCATAAAAAGATCTGTGTATGACATTGAGGCAATGAATAATATGCAGTGGGTCAAAAGGGACTTCTATTTGGACATTCCTGGTTCTTGGTGACTTATTATTTATTAAACAGAGAAGAATGACAATACACCAATGGGCAGGAACAAGATGAAAATGGAATCTGCAGATTCCTTAAATCGACTCAAATGCAATGAATTGATGAGTTCCATGATGCTCTGTCATTCTTGATGTGCTTTTATAAATCTGAACTGATTTTAATGGTATTAAAATTAGTTAAATTTCAAATTCTATAATGGAATTGTCAGTGACACAGAAACCACTTGCACTTTATGCAATGCACTCAACACAACATTGCTTACATTATTTTTAGCTTTTTTCCTTTTTTATTGCAAGTGAAGTCTATAAAAGAAACAGGAAAACATGACTCACCGATGTTGAAAAGAGTAAACGAGATTATGTAAATCAGCAGGCAGTGATTAGGTAACACCAATTTTGGGTTTTAAAAACCAGGAGGCAGTGAAGACCAGACAAGGTAAAGCGTTCTCTGATTTGTGAAGTGAGACTGAATGGTAAGCCTTGAATACATAAAGGCTGCAAGGTAAGACGATACCCTAGAGATGAGATGTTACAATTTGAAGACCTAATCCTGTGTCTGATACTGTGAATGAAATAGGAGCCCTACCTTTAACATATAGTAGGGAGTTGACATGGTCATAATGTTGCTGGATTAGTAATCCATAAGGCCCAGACTACTGCTCTGGGGATATGGGCTCAAATCCCATCATGACAGCTGGTGGAATTTAAATTCAATTATTCAAACTGGAATAGAAAGCTAGCCCTTAGTAGTGGTGACCCTGAAGCTATTTGTTGTTTTGAAAAAAATGGTTGATAATTCCCTTTAGGAAAGGAAGTCTGACATCTTGACCTAGATTGGTCTACATGAACTCACAATCTAATTTCATTTCTTAAATGTCAAGGGAAATTAGGGATGGGCAACAAATACTGACTTTGCCAATTCCACTCACATCCAAACAAAGAGTAGAGAGAAGAGCATGGTGACGCCAAAGTAAGTTAAAATGGAGTAGAACTTACAGAAGTCGTGGACTCTTAATTATCAATTCTATCAAATTAGAGTTTGGATAAAGTAAATAAAGAGAAACTATTTCCATTGGCTGAACAGTTGATAATCAGAGATTTAAGATGATTTTGTGTAAAAAACAAGAGGTAGCAAGTTAGAAGGCATTTCTTACTTGATAAGCAGTTCAGATTCGGTATGCATTAACTGATAGGCTACTGGAAATAGATACAATTCACAAAAGAATTCTTAAGTACTTGAAGGAGAAAAATAATAAGGGATACATAGAAAGGTGGGAGTGTGGAACAAACTGGATTATCCTTCCTCGCTTTTCTGTTCTCTGAATCTTATTAAATCATTGGAATTGGAAATCTAGAGACGATTTTGTGTGCTGCCATTGGAAAATATTTAAACTAGATGTAGAGTGAGAAGAAAAAAAGTACGAAATGCAGGATGTAACCACAACATTTTGATAAAAGAGTCAAGATGTTTTATGAAAGAATGAATAAGAATCAACATATGGGGCAGAATCCTCTGTTGGAGCTTATAGAGGGGTCTGTGATGGAACTTATTGGGCAGGAGGTAACAACTCAGTTTCCCAATGGCAGGTTAACATTTTGTTATTAAGTTCTCAGACCCTTTTCAGGTGGGTCAGCTTTCTCAGCCATGAGGGTTGTGAATCTGTTTTAGATTTTCAGTAACTCACTGAGGCTCCCCTAACAGCACCTTTCAGATCCGCAACCTCTACAATCAGGAAGGGCAAAGGCCGAAGATGCAAAGGGATGCCACCACCTGCAAACCAATTTCCTCAAAACCCTAGAATCCCTTCCTAACAGCACCGAAGGTGTCCCTACACCACATGGACTGCAGCAACTCAAAAAGGCACATCGCCCTCACCTTCTCCAGGGTGATTAGGGATGGGTAATAAATGCTGTCCCAGCCAGTGGTGCCCACATGTCATAAACAAATAAGAAGAATTTATTAGCACGTATGAGTGTTGATTAACACCTTCCTGCCTGTGGAGAATTATGCTTGTGGGTGAAATCTTGTTAGGCAAAAGTGGAAACCTGACTAAGTTAACCAGCTGATGACAAGTCTCAGTCATATTTTATTTGTTGTTCATAAACACCAACAGTGTAAAGTGTAAAACCTGAGCGGGTAAACAAGCCCAAGTGAGGCAGCCACACTGGCAGACAGCAGCAAAACCTGACCAGTGTAGGCAAGAAGGACTAAACTCTGAAGGGGACTGAACTCAAAAAGTTTCACATTAGGTGTGTGAGACAAAAAGGGACAGTAGTGAATAGGACTTAAAGGGAATGGTTGCCAGGGTACTGGAAGATCTTGGGCAGTGGAAGGGAGAAACTGGGATTCAGTGGGAGAGTCAGTGTTTGGGGAAAGAGCATCAAGGAAGAATTGGACCTGGATATTTAGGGTGGGGAAAACAGTGGGGTTATTAGGTCTGCTGAAGAGAGGAAGAAAGAGCAGGTGAATTAAATAAGGGACTGTGAAAGATTAAGGGATGAGGCTGGGGAGCTGTACAGGAATGGGATTGGGGAAGAGAAAGGATATCAAAGGAGATATAGTGAAAGTTCAACAGTCATAGGGGGAGATTGAGGAAGGACAGAGGAGATATTATAGGAAAGGAATAGACCATTTATGGTGATGGGGGATATGTGTAGTGTAAGTGGAGATTGGAGAGTGAATGAATCAAATGAAATTTGACAATTACCATCAGTCCCCTAAAACAGCACATGAAAAAAGGCCTCATAGTGATTGATCAATACAAATGGGAGAGACCCAAGCTTTATTTGTATGCGTTCCTGCTCAACACAAACACAGCCAACTGAGAGAATCAAAACAGAAACTGAAAAGTACTATTGCACCAATACTCAGCTAAGGGCTTTGCACAGAGGGGAAGCACCCACTGCAGAAAAAAAAAGCGTAAACTCCGGATCAACTTATCAACTCCTGACAGCAACATCCCGTCATTGTGCAGAAGATATTACAACTACCTACAGAAAGACAGAGCTGTAACATCTTCACATGGCTCAGGATATCATCACCTAGATCAGCCGGATGGTAGAGCTGTGGTTGTGCAGCTTGGGAAGCAGCACTATGCCTGTGGAACTAAAGATCACAGTGGAACTGAACTTCCTCACCAATGGCTCCTTTCAAATGTCACTGAGGACACATGTGAAATTGACAGCCCATAAGCGCATTCATACCTTTTATGAGAGTAATACAGTTTGTTCAGCTCATCATGGACCCAAATAGCCAAGCCATTGAATTTACAGCCATCACTGAGTTCCCACAGGTACAAGGGGCCATCAAGTGCATGCATGTTCAGTGGCACTCCAAATTCCATGGTATCATCCAACTGGATTTCTGAGTAGGAAGGGATTTCATGTCCCCAACATCTAGCTGCTGTGGATGTGTGCCTGCTATCCATGGAGCAATGATCCATGATGTTTTCGTTCTGCACAGCTCTCAGGTTCCTTGAATATATGCCCCACCACCACCCCTCACACCCTCAGCAGTATCTACAGGCTGGCTCGTAGTTGATGAGGTACCACCTGAAGGCGTAGCTGATGACCCCAGAGTAAAACCCTCAGACTGATAGTGAACAGTTACAATGCAGCACATGCATCCGCTAGGGTCATCATTGAAAAGTCATTTCATTTTCTGAAGGTGCTCTTCCATAGCTGGAACTCTAATGGGGAGCACTCCAGTAATCACTGCAGAAAATCCAAAATAGCAATTACTTGTTATACTTTACAAACTGACTTGGTGACAACTTAGAAGAGGGGGAAATAGATCAGCCATCTGTTTCCTCAGACAGGAAGAAGGGGAATCTGAAGAAGATATGGAGGGAGCTGGCACTGATGATGAGGATGATGAAGAAGCCAAGACAGTATTGAGACAAGGGAGACAGGTTCATGGGATCCTGATGGCGACTAGACTTGAGGACCAATAACTTTGCAAGATCACATATGGACAATCAGAACCATGATGCAGACACATTTCTGCCCTCAAGGAAATGTTTGCTTCATACTTTTTAAAACATTAAGATGTTTTGTTTGTTGTAAGTTGTAAGTTAATGCGTTCCCTTTGTGCCAACATCCTGATCTGACCGGATCACCAATATGCAGCTTTGCAGGAGTACCTGTAAGCTCCACTTCCATGACTTAAACTTCAAATTTGAAGGGTGATTAACAACCCTCAGTAGGTATATGAAAAACATAAATAGTCAGAAGCCTTAACAGATTGAAAGAGACCATAGCCTACATACAAAATGCTATACTGGGGTAAAGTGTTTGGTTGTACAGATGGTTGATAACCATGCACCCATAATGACATCAATTATCATTTCATCTGTCTTTGCTTACCATTTTGATCTTGTCACCTTAGCAGCTGCAGCTGAATTTGAGGAAACCTGATGAGTGTTTTGCCAGATTGCCCAGATTACTTTGGTGGATTTCCTCTGGTGTCTGGGGCTTACAAAGCTCTGGGCTGCGGGGTGCCTGAGATGGCAATATCTTAGTGACTGTCAGTCACTTCATGTCACTGCAATAACACCTTCCTCTCTTCTTGAGGATATGGCGGACCAAGAGAGAGAGTTTGGGGTCCCTTGGCTCCCTTTCACCTAGCCAGTGAATGAATGCACCCTGTTTTGAGCAATGAGGTGAAGGTCCCCATAGAGATTCTGCAGATACTGATTGTTCAGCTAGACTTGGCTCTCCAAGACAGCTGCTACCGTTTCCTTCAGTCACATTCTGGCAATAGAACACCAGAAAGAACCTGAGCAGACTCTTCTGCCCTCACACAGTCTGTGCATGATCTGTGATACCCCTGTCAGCTGTTCCCTTGCTTGTCTGTCCATCACTGTCAGCTCTTTCATGCCGCAGTCCACAAGCTCATCATCTGTCCTTGGCTCAGCAAGGGCCTGTTCTTCAGAAGTCCTGAGTGTCAGAAATCTCTGCCATTTCTTCCTCTCACTATGCTCACCAGAATATGACCCTGAGCTTGCTCTAGATAGATTGTCTATTGAGGTGAACGTCTCTGACTGGCGGAGGGGTGGGGAGGAAGTGCTTGATGGTCCATCCTGAGGTGCCTGGTACTTTTCCTCCTCAGAGATGTTGTTTGAGGGGATAGAAAAGATGGACCTCTAGGCTGAAGCTCTTTTTTAATCTTGGCTTTAGAGTGGGATCTGGAGGCTAGAGAAACAGAAAGGTTTGTTATTGTTGCAAACCGTGATCCTTCCCCACAGATTCGTGAAGGCAATGATGCTTGGTATGTGGCTGGAAGTAGCAGGTTAGAATATAAGGCAGGCATAGACCATTCAGCCCCACAAGTTTACTCTGCCATTCTAGGTCATGGCTGATTGTCTACTTTAAAGCCATATTCATGCACTTTCTAAATATCTATTGATGTCATTAATAATTAGAAGTCTATCAATCTCTCTCTTGAACTTACTTAATGACTGGGCTTCCACAGCCCTCTGGGGTGGAAAATTCCAAAGATCCACCACCCCTGAGTGAAGACAATTTTCCTCATCACAGTTCTAAATGGTTTGCCTTTTATTGAGACTGTCTCCTGCTTCTAGACCCTACAGCCAAGGAAAACATTCTTTCTCCACCTACACTGTCTATCACTTTAAGAATTTTGTTAGCTTTTGTGAAATCACCCCTCATTCTTGCAAACTATAAAGGGTGCAGACCCAGTCTCCTCAATCTTAGAAGACAGTCCCACCAGTCTGGTGAACTTCCATTACATTCCTTCTGGGACAAGTATATCCTTCTCTAGGCAAGAGGACCAGTACTGTGTACAATACTCCAAGTGTGGCCTCCCCACAACCTGATAAAATTGATAGATTTGAAGCAAGACTTATTTGTTCCTGTACACAATCCTCTCGTGTTAAAGGCTAACGTACCATTTGTCTTCCAAATTGCTGGCTGCTTTCTCACCAGATGGTTTTGAATAGCCAATCCCCCTTCAGCACAGATTAGCATTAAGAAACATTAGCATGGGTACATGAGTGCCACATGAGCTACATTGATAGTTACAGATAGAAATATCAATCCTCAGAGTTGTGATTGTTTGTGTGCCTAACTAGTGAGAAGAAAGTTGTATGTGGGAAGTTACGTGTGAAACAGTTCTGAATGAAAGGTGGCTCAGCATTGTCAAAGAGCTACAGTTGTTGAAAAACAATAATGCTTTATATGATATGCTTGCTGAGGTATATGTGAGGTGTTCATCCTGATGTCTTTCCTTACTATTATCTGCCTGTACCGCTCATAAACAAAGCTTTTCACTGGATTTCGGTACACGTAACAATAAATAAATCAAATCAAAAAAATTAAAATGTCATCTTTTCTGGTTGTGTCCTTGTCCCATGAAAGCCTTTGGTGGGAAGCTATCAGGTGTGTATGTAATCAATTTGTGAAGAAAAGCCAGTGAAGCTGATGATGCATGAACTGCTGAATGTCATAGCTCCTTTTATGTTTTGTCTGTGAACCGTGGCAGATGTGTGAGAGGCAGTAATGCTGTGTGGTCAGTAGTGCTACATTGGTAGCTGCAATAAAGTGACAGACATTGACTGTACATGAGGCATCCAACTTCAGAATTCCACTGCAGTGGCAAACTTATGAAGTTAATTTACACTCATAGGAGCATAAAGCATTGAGTAAGACAGTGGTACATACCCTGATGGAGTCATTCATCCTCTTGGGGCACTGGGGCCAGGGACTGTTGAGCCACCCACAGGTGCTTATCATCACGGCCACCTCCATCCAGGACCCGATACAATTGAAGCAAGACTTCTTTATTCCTGTTGTCTTCCCTAGGGAAAAGTACTTCCCTTCTGCCCTGGATAGCCTTCAGAAGAACCTCTGAGAAGGCATCACTAAAATGTGATGTCACCTTTCTTCTGGTTTCTGAAGTACCCAGGGCTGGGTGGAATGGATAAGCAGAGGTTGAATGATGCTTCTGGTTTGCAAAGAGTAAGGTTCTATCCAGATGGTGGCTGGAAGTTGGACTGTAGATCGTTCTAACCGGAGGCCAAATCTCCTGCCTGCTTCTCCATAAATTTTGGCATTTTACCCCGGGTATTCATAAGCAATGAGTTGACAAGAATGCAGTCGCATGAGAAAACCCAATTTGTGCCTGAGTGGAGCTACCTCCAGCTTTTAGCCCTGCCCCACACATAGTCTAAGAAAAGCACGATTCTGCCCACGATTCTTAAAATAAAATTCATTTTCTGTTGTTATAAAAGGAGAGGTGATGGCCTAGCGGTATTAACCGTATCCTATTAATCCATTGTCACAGGGAATGTGCTGGGGGCCTGGGTTTGAATCCTGCCATGACAGATGGTGGAATTTGAAGCCAATAAAAGTCTGGAATTAAGATTCTAATGATGACCATGAAACCACTATCAATTGTTGAAAAAGACACCTGGTTCACTAATGTCCTTTGAGGGAAGAAACTGCAATCCTTACCTGGTCTGGCCTACATGCTACTATGGCTCATAGCAATGTGGTTAACACTTAACTGTCCTCTAGGCAATTAGGGTTGTGCAATAAATGCCTGGCCAGTGATGCCCACGTCACGTGAATGAAAAAGACCAGTTTCAGCATTTAGGAATGAGGAAGATGGTTATATTTGGGCATAAAACTAACTGAAAGTAAAAGTTAAGAGGAAGTGTGTCTCAATGAGTAAATACACCATCTGTTGTGGCATTGAGCCAGCAAATAAGGAAGTCCCAGATTCAACGGCAGAGTGGTGCTAATGGATTGTAATTAGTCTCAGTAATACAGGAAAGGAATGGGAAAAAATTAAACAGCATTTGATCACAATTGAGTGATCTGCTCTGGAAATGTGGACGATGTACAAAAATTGCTGTGATTTTTCCCTGCTACCCTTTCAACGAGCTAACAAGCTTGTCAGCAAGCTTTTAACACTAATTTTCTAGCTTGCTACATAAGGACTGATCATAAAAACTGCACCTAAAAATGAACTTACTATCTTTAGGTCAAAACAAGAGAAAAAGGAAGTTAAAATTAGCAGGAGGGCATGACTGGAAAAGGAAAGTAGAGGATGATCAACAGAAAGTTCAATTTTAAGAAAACTGCATCAGTTTAAGTAGAACTAGATACTACAGGAATTTAGTGATCAAGAGGAATAGGTATCAAATAATAGGATAAAAAATATTGTATGGAATTGGTGGGCAATAAAATACGCATTATGGAAAGAAAAGATACTAACTTTGGAAGTATTTTAATTATCCAAGGCTGAAATGCTATAAAGAAACAGATCTACTAAGCACAAGGAATTTATGAATCTAGTGCAGACATGCTTCTTCTTACGCTTCCTCAGAGGGGCAGGAAACAGGACACAACATTTATTAATGAGCTTAAGGTAATGGCAAATTTTGGATGTGAAGGAAAGATTGATTATCGGTAATTATAATCTAATTAGATTTAAATCTGTCATGTTTTACCAGCCCACCAGTCCTTCAACCAAGTGAGTATTCTTTTGTGAATGTTGGCAGATTGGCGGTATATTGCAGTTGAGCTCATCCCTGTAATGTAAAGTTTCTCCTGAGAACAATTTCAACAGCAACAGAAGTTGGTACCTTTATCGTCCCTGTTTCCATATTATTCCCAACCTGGTTACAGTGAAGCAATTGTAATTTCTGAACCACCACTGTGGCAGAGAACAGTTTGTTCAGCCCAGAATAAAGACAGAACCTAGAGCTTTGGGAGACTCAGACCCAATCTGAACACATTTCTCCAACTATTCTCATGAATATGAGATGAACATTTTCCTCCACACTTAGGTTTAATACTCTGTTTTGATTGATACACAAGTACAGAGTGCATTTAGAGTTGCCTTGAATAGGAATTAGATTTATATTGATGTTGCTACTAAGAATTAAATGGACGGTGGGAGTCTTGTAGCTCAATGGGTGCGGTCTCTGTGTCCAGTATTTCTTGCAAATAATCCTGATGTAAGATAAGAAACTTCAACAAAATGTTTTCAGTAATACTCAAGTTCTATATTACTAAACAATTCATATTTACATTAAATTGTTGCTCTTCCAATATCCAGAATACCAACAAATTTGACGCATACTCGACCAGTTAAATGATATTATTCAACAACAAAAACAGAAATTGCTGGAAAAGCACAGCAGGTCTGGCAGCATCTGTGGAGATAAATCAGAGTTAACATTTCGGTTCCAGTGACTCTTCCTCAATTTCTGATTTCCAGCATCCACAGTTCTTTTGGTTTTTAAATAGTATTATTCCACTGTCCACTGACCAAATGGTATCATTGGGTGTGACTTTGACCTAGAATAGACACTAATTAATGAACATTTGCCTCATACACCTGAGTTCCCCTCCAGGGCTTTATGCCTTTGTTTAACTACACTTGAGAATGAGTTCAATCTGTGTGTGTTCTGTTTCTTTTTTCTTTTTCTAAACAAAACTTGGTTGGTGATGATTCCTCTAGCTTTTTCCTACCCTCATAGTGATCACACTTGCAGACTTGATCTTATTGTTTAATGGGCAATTTCTGTCCAGTTAAGGCTTTCAAATTGGGCTGTGTTACTGGGAATTGTAGCCAATAAATATTTCCTGCCTGACTATGGTCATTAGCATGCAGTAAGTGAACTCCTATCCATCAGTAACGAATCATGCCAATTCAGGAATGGAATCTTGCCACCCCAGATGTTGGAGATGAAGGCAAGCTTCTGCAAAGCATGAACAGAATATGGTCCTGCTTCGGGACTCTGTACATTCACAGTTTTAGAACAGCTGCACATGTTTATTTGCAAAGACATCTCTTCTGCTTATCTTTGAGTGATAAATGCTGAGATCTACAGGTGGTTCTTTTGGCAAGAGTTCAAGTAAAGAAAATGGCAGGGAACATGGTGATGAGTCTCTTGTAGCTGTATCCCCTGCAGCACTGAGAGTTTGGCAGTGCCACCATCACAGGTAGGAACTGCCAATGCCTATCAGAGAAGGACACTGTGCTACTAGATGGAAGAGCATTCTGACGACAAGTCAGCCATTGTCATAGAGTGTCAATCCTTAAACCGGGTAACAGCAGCTATAGATAGGTGTAACCCAATGGCTATGATAGCTGTAGGAGTAGGGCTTTCCGAGACTGATAGAGTGCTAGCCTTCCTACCAGGCAACTGTTTCAATTATCAGGCATATTCCAGCTACAGCGACTGGGAAAGTCCAATGGCCCATGTGTTTAAAGTCACCTGAATAGGCCCTTTCATTGGCCAAAGTTTCTACTTGTTGCTTTCAGATGGATATCGTCTCAAAGCCAGTCATGCAGCAGCTCCAATACCTCCTGGTCAGGAATATCCCATTGGTGGGAATAAAGTGGGAGACTGGCAAGCAACTGGTAGCAGGAAATTTCAGGAATGCCTGCCTCTGATGCCATCTCTGCTGTCCATTGAAAATTTGGCCCATGGAGTTAAAAGGCTAGACTTGGCCGTTCTTGCGTGATGTGTGTGCATGATGAGAAGATCAAGGGTATGATTTCTGCTGTAACAATTTGTTGCCATGGCAGCAAATGTAGCGATGTTTAGCTCAGATTCTGGAACAGATTTCTCCTTAGAATTTCTCAACAATCATCCCTGTTCGTAGAAACTTTGAGAAATTTTCATAAAACGATATGAATTTCAATTTAATATTTGCATTTTTGTCACAAATTTAAAGCAGAAAAACAAGTCAACGTGCTTTACAAAGACATAATCTAATCTTTCAAGAATAATTATGTCGACTTGCATCTCTTGATTAGCTTCCATCATGGGATGATGAGGAGAGTCATCAATACATTTCCAACCTTAAATGATTTAACTCGGATATATATGAAGCTTATTTATAGTTTTTATCCATGAATCAGGCTTCATTGCTCTCTAACATATTTCCTTCTCACCTCTCAAGAAGAGAGGAAGTAAGTGAATTCTTCTTCTGACTTCAAACACAATTTAGTAATTTTCCATTCAGGGAATACATGGAAACTGCTTTGCCTTAAAATTGCTTTCCTGCATGTGCCTACCCTCACACAATAGCCTCTTAAAACAACTTTAAATCTAAGACTAGAATGTGAACCAACTATGTGGTGAAAGTTTCTATGCCTCCAAGCTTTGATTTGGCACCAGACTAAAGCAACCATCAGAAATTCCACAAGCTGGTGATCCAAATAGCCAACATGTAAAGCTCACACCCTTGAATTACAGCTTCAGACACAGAATCTAAAACAAAATGACACGGAACACCAAACAAAACAAAACCTGATCGTTGGAATTTTCAATTTCATTGAAGAAGTGTAAACTAGAGGAAGGGTCATATTGGACTCAGAAGATAAAATCTCTCCATTCATGGGCCTAATGAGTCTCTCCAACAATTTCTGTTTAAAATTGTGTAAACTAGCTAAAAAAAAATTGAAAGTTTTTCCGGTCTTAAAACTGCTGGTGACTTGATCTGATGTGATAAATTGTCTTTATTTTGGTTTTGAGCACCTGATAGCATTTAGCATTTGTGCCAGTTTCATACTTGGCTGCAGGTTTTGAAAACCAAACCAGAATTGAGCTGCTAGTATTTCATTGTCTCCTCTCTTAAACTACGGGTTTCATTCACGTGGAGACCCGAAGACATCTAAATGGGGCAGGCACGAGCTGAAAGCTCACTGTGTCAGACTAAATAGAGAGGGAGTCAATTATTAGCGAGGAGAGGGAAGGTCTCCTCCATTCTAGTGCATAATTGAAACTCTTCTTTAAGCAATAATGATTCGGCTTCCAAAGCATAGTGCCTTCTGTCTCTCGGCAGAATTTGCTCTGCTTGGTTATATTTAGTTTCCTGAGCATTAGGTGGAATATGTTGCGCTTGGATGAGATTTTATGTTATATGGCGTGCTTAAATCTGGAATTTTCACAGATAGAAAGGAAGTGTTGGCAATTTGTAGGTGAATGCCAGAATCCTTCCAAATTCTTTACCAAAAGTAGTGGAGGGCTTGTGTTGGAGGGCTTTGACAGTCCTGGCAATTGCTTTTATTTGCTTAATGTTTAAGGACATGCCTGAATTTGAATCATATGCTTTGTCTAATATGTATATGTTACAAGGCATAATGTAGTAAGAGACTCTGCTTAGTGCAATGTTAAACATCAAGTCATATAAAGATAATCCTATTCATAACAAGCCTAACTTACCATTCATTAAATGCTTGTATTTTATGCTTCAATTTCCCTATTTCTAAATTAGCCATCTCCATAAAGAGCACAGATTTCAAAATACGGGAGATGTGTTTGGGGTCCTTTTCTTTCCCAAAAGGTGCAACCCAACATCAAAGGTTGCTTTTCCTCTTTTCAGCCTCCTCCACAGTATAATAACTGAAAAAAAACTGTCACAAAAGCACAATGGATAATAAAAAAAACTTCACATTATCGCAGTGACACTTTAACTACCCCTTTTAAGGATAGTATTATCGCAGCAGACAAATTTCAAGCTGTACTGTGTGTAATTATCTTTCTCTCTATAGACCTATTTTCCAGCATTAGCGAAAGCTCCTACTCATAATTAGTGCCATTCCTTAATTGTTGCAATTCATGATACTGGGCTGGTCAAATGGAAGAATGAAAAAGAACTGCAAGAGCCTTTATAGTTGGGTTCTGCAAGGAGAGAAAGGCAATCAGTAGGTCAAAGGCCCTACGATGATTTTGACTTATCCCCAGTAGGTTTTATTACAGTAAGATAACTAGCAGCCTTTTTCAATGCAGGTGAGAGTTCAGACATACCTTGATGATTTTCCAGTGTTGAATCAAGACTCATCTTTCTCAGTGTAATTGAGGTTATTTTGAGAAAATGTATTTAACCCTTTCAGAGCTGTGTGGCTAAACTGGAACAGCAGAACACCGTGGGGATGAGAAACACAGATTGTCTCCAGCACTGGAGATGGATACAGAAAACAGAAACAAAAAGTTGCTCAGAGATAGTAAGAACTGCTGACGCTGGAGGGTCAGAGATAACACAGTGTGGAGCTGGAGGAACACAGCAGGTCAGGCAACATCAGAGTAGCAGAAAAGCTGACGTTTCGGGTCGGGACCCTATTTCAGAAATGGAGGAGGGGGAAGGGAGCTTCGAAATAAATAGAGAGAAGAGGGGTGGGGCTGGGGTAGGTAGGTAGGATGTTGATAGGTGAGTGCAGGTAGGCAGTGGTGGGGATTGGTCAGTGAGGTGGGAGGTTGCTGCTCTATTCCTTTTAAACTGAGATCACTTCTATGAATATGATGTTTTTCTACTAAATGTCCTGCGTCAAGTTGTTTAATATTTATCAATGAAATATCAGAAAACATTTTACAACAAAAAGCAATCTGACCGAGATCGATTTGATTTACTAAAATCAGAATGGAATGTGCTTTCTATCCCAATTGTGAGCATACTGTTGCATTGAGGATAAAAACCACAATACATTTCTGGCAGCCTGTATTTTATATGCATTTTAAAATTTAAAAATAGTGCTTAATAAATCTTACACCTTAAATTATTTAAAATATTCAGTACAGTATTAAATCACAGTGCTTTATTAAAAGGTAAGAGCATATAATTGCGTGTATTTTTTTATTCATTGTATAGGTCAAACCTCTTGGGATTGAGGAACCTTGTTCTTAGTAGATTTCTACTGCATTTGAAATATGAAAAACAATGACAAAATTATATAAATGGAGGAACCCAGTTGAATTCAATAAGAACTTCACAGCAATATGCAGGAATAAAGCGAGTTTCCACTTGCAATTTATGTTTATGTTCTGATCATATTATTACAGTTTGTTGGTTACAACTTCCAGCATAAATTCTAAGACAAGTGGTGGATACTTGTGTTCCAGCCACACTGTCAAGGGAGGCAACTAAACTAGGATGCATTGTGTAAGAATATAAATTTGGACAAACATTCCAGAATCTGGATTGATTTCCCTTTTGGAGAATTTTGCAAGAAACTTTGGAAAACATTTTTGCAGGCAATCAAGTGGTTTCAGATACAGTCCATTGCAGAAAGAAAGACTTTTATTTATGTAGAACTTTTTATGATTTCAGGGCATTCCAAAGCCCCCCACAGCCAATTAAACGTTTTGAAAGTGTTGTCACTGTTGTAATGTAGCAAACGTGGCAGCCAATTTGCATGCAGCAAGCTCCCGCAAATAGAAATCCAATAACAACAAGGATATGTTTTTGTGATATTGTTTGAGGGATAAACATTGACCAAGATTTAAAAGATAACTTGCTATTCTTCAAGATAATACCAATGAATCTTTCACATCCATCTGAGGGAGAATGGGATGAGATCTCCCCTTAATGCACCATCCAAAAGATGGCAGCCCTGAAAGAGCACAACACCATTCATTTTTGTTAAGGGCCACCCCACAACCATCTGAGTCAGAGACAAGACAGCAACCAACTGAGCTACAGATGACTGTACCTAGTATGTGGAGTGAGTGGGATTGACTTGTTGAGTGTCCTCCTGTGCTTTCATATCAGTACACTAGTCAGAATCAAGTATTCTTCCTCCTTGCCTCAAAATCTACACTTGAATCTAAATCTAAGACTAGGATTTTCCATTTTGGAGTTTAAAGATGATGCCAAGTAGGTTAAGTGTTGATGTCTCTGTCCTGACACAAGGTGAGTTATCTGGTGCAGTTATGTGCTTTTCACCTCCTTATCTATGCAAGCAAGATGTTGGGTGAGAGATTCTGCAAATTTGTGGTAAGTGTTCTGGACATTCTTGCTCTGGCAGGACCTACCAATGTCAAAGGTTCTGCACCATATTTAATGACCCCACTTCATGCACTGCAAGCCAAGGGGTGCCGTAGGGAACAGCACAGCACCAGGATGTGGGATTCTCTGTCTGCGATACATTGCATCACACCATCTGCCTGGTTTTCAGGAGGCTTCTGGTCTGCTCTACAGCATCTCCAGTGGAAGCATGTGTAGTATTCTACCTCTCCTTGGCCTCAGGTTGAGGATTTCTGAGAGATGTCATCAGCCACGTTTGAGGCAATATCCCTGTCATACTGTCACCACCATTATAGGCGCCTGTGATGTGCAAATGAAACAAGAATAATGTGAGAAAAGATGTTTTCACTCAGCGAATTGTTACGGTATGAAATGCATGACCTGGAAACGGGTGGAGGATTGTTCAGTTGAGACATTCAAGAGGGCATTGAATGGTTATTTGGATAGAAATTGTGCACAAGGATATGGTGAAAAGTCAGGAGATTGGCTCTAGGTAATAGAACTGGTGCAGGTATGATGGGCTGAATGGCTTCTTTACGTAATGTAAAAAATTCTGTGAGTGCCCCAGGCTAGAAGAGTCATGGCAGTTTCTTGCATATTTAGTGCTGACCAGCCATTTCTGACAGTTGTCCTGTAATTATTTTTACATTAAGAATCCTCTTCTATTAATGGAGACTACTGGTTCATGATGGGGTGCTATGACTGCTATGTGAGCGCAATCAATTGTGCCTTGGACCTGCAGAAACCCAGCGCTGGCAGCAAAGTCTCATGCACCAGCTTCCTGACTCCCCATGGCAATGGGGAAAAGAGATGAATCAATGGGCTGTCATGATGAGTGACATTCCAGATACACTTATGATTTGAGGACTGTGAAAAGTCACAGAGGTCCCAAGTAGCTTCCTGGCATAGGAATTCATAGCAGCTGTTACCTTTTATAGCTACCAGGATGGGATTTCCACACAGTCTGTGCAGTCACAGATCTTTGTCCAATGGCTGGTTTGCAATGAGATATATAATGGGACACCCTGAAGTGTTCAATTCACTCATCTGGATTGGGCGATGAGGACTCTCCTGAGAAGTGGTGTCCTGTATCCTGCTCCTTTTCCTTCTGCAGGCCATATCGTGACTGATAGTAGTAGCCGCTGCTGTTCCTGCACTCAGTAAAGCTCTCAGCACCTTTTTTTTTGGAGCTCGAGGAGCACAAGAAAGAGAATGGCACCACTGATCTGCGCCAAGATCCGTTCCCTTTCAGGAGATCTGTGAGAACAGTAAGCGAAAGTACATTGTCCTATTAACGGGACACTTTTCCCATGACATCCTTTCCCACAAAGTTCTAGACTAATCCCTTAGATGCTGGTCTTGCACCTTTCCAAGTTCCCACCAACCAGGTGCTGCCATGTTGCGTGGCCGGAGAGAATGGCTCCTTGGCCCCATTATCACAGATGTTTGGAGGTATCTAACATAATGGAAATACCTTCTAGCCAGACAATACCCCTCCTTATGCACTGTAGTCAGCCTGACAGTTCTGAAGAAATTCATACCAGACTCAAAATATTAACTCTGTTTCTGTCTCCACAGATGCTGCCAGAACTGCTGGGTTTCTCCTGTATTCTCTGTGTTTGTTTTTGATATTATTTTTTGTTGCCCTAACAAGGGTCTATGTAAACTTGACAATAAGTACCTGCCACAAGCTACCGTGTCTCCACCTCAACTTGACCACACTAGATCCCATCGATCATCCTTTGTCTTGTGTGTGAAGACATGAAAGCTGCAATGTTATAACTTTCAGTCCTTGTGACTTTCTGTAATCCAAGGTGGCATTGGAATGTGTCAATATTATGTCCTCCAGCCTCAGGGGGAGGCAATGGCCTGGTGGCATTATTAGTGGACTGTTAATCCAGAGATCCAGGTGATATATCTGGGGACCTGAGTTCAAATCCTGTCACAGCAGATGGTGGAATTTGAATTCAATAAATACCTGAAATTAAGAATCTAATGATGACCATGAATCCATTGTTGATTGTTAGTAAAACCCATCTAATTCACTAATGTCTTTTAGAGAAGGAAACTGTCTGGCCTACATGTGACTTCAGACCCACAGCAATGTGGTTGACTCTGGGCAATCGGGGATGGGTAATAAATGCTGGCCTAGCCTGTGATGACCTCATCCTGTGAATGAATAAGGGAAAACAAATTATCCACATTTCATTGTACCTAAGTAAAGTAGCAATATTAAATAAAACTAAATCCTATCAGACACCACCTACTGTATTCAATTGTCCCCTATTAATTTAAGTATTGACAACCAAACCAATCCCAAGTCTTGAGCTACCTGCAGCCTTGACAATGCCATGGACAGACCCTACAAACTGTAGACCCACATTTTAGCTACAGTCTATGCCCGGATTGATCATGGCCCATCCCCAAGAATGAGTTTGCAAGATACCTCCGAATGACTGACCAGCTAGGCAAGAAATTAAATAGAAGTTGCTGGAAAATCTCAGCAGGTCTGGCAGCATCTGTGAAGAAAATATCAGAGTTAATGTTTCGGGTCCAGTCAACTTTCCACAGAACATCAGAGATGGTGCATGTACCAAGTATTGCAATGTTCTGAGGAAGCATCACCAGACCCGAAACTCTGTTTTATTTTCTTCACAGATGCTGCCAGACCTGCTGAGCTTTTCCAGCAACTTCTGTTTTTGTTCCTGATTTACTTATTTTTCTTGATTTTCAGGACTGACTGTGGACTGCAAAGGTACTGATCCCTGACTTGAATTGAACTAACTGCCTGACTGATTGTGGCCAACGCACAGGACTAGAAATAGCATCACTGCCCCCTGACTGATAGAAGCCCACCCTTGCCCCACTATCTATGACTGCACTTTCCTCTTCACACATTTTACGCTCTTCATCCACATGCACTGTTTTTTTGTTACATTGCAATACTTGGTCCATGCACCACTTCTGATGTTAATGCAGCACCGTGTCCTTTAGCTTCACATAGCCCCCTTTCACATTGGTACTTCCAACACCAGCTGCTGCCTTATCCTTTTTACTACATTGACAACATTTCACTAGCCAGACAAAAGGAAGCAAACTTGCCTGGACTGAAGGCTAGCAAGGAGGCTGAGTTGTCTTCCGAGAACGGAAAGCTTAATTGCTCAAGTTTATCTCGATTTTTGGACCCTCGCTCAATTAAGTGCTTATGCCTGACATTCTTTGTGTCACTGGAGCAGCAGGATCCATGTGGACAAACTAACTGATATGTTTTGCATAAAAATTCCCATTGCTGGAATTCTGAAATGAAAAGTGATGGAGAAACTCAGCAGGTCTGGTGGCAGTCATGCAGAAAGAAACAGAGTTAACATTTTGAGTCTGGTATCACTGTTCTGTGGAACAGTTACGCATTTCACACGTACTTTAGTTAAAGGTACTTCACCTTTAATGTTCCTTTGGGGGATTATGTCTATATTGGTTTATGCTTTATTTTTGTGACTTTGTTTCAAAAACAAATTAAGAAACAATCAGAAATGTGATTTATTTTTAATTTAAATGTAGAAGGACCTGGGGATATGTATAATGTATTAAATGGAGACAAAGAGACATTCATGCAAAGCAGGTTATTAGACAAAAGTCATCCTGTGTCTGAATCACTTGTGTAAGTTTGCAATATTACAGCCAGCGAGTGACTGAACAGCGTTGCTATATTCTCCAGGCTTCAAAGCGAGGAGGTCATGAAAATCTTGTGTACTATAGCCTTTGCCCTCCCAGTACACATGCTTCCTTGAAACAATCTATCAACCAGGAAATGATCTAATTTATGCCTCTGCAAACGTAAGGCAGGAATTAGGACTTGCTCTTTTTGCTATGTGAATATTTAATACATTCACTATCAAATCCTGTTTTTACTGCATCTTGCCAGCTCCGGTCTGGAGCATTCTGAATTGGTAGTTTCAGGTCTCAGCCAGCTGCATGAGGGCTGAAACATCAGGAGCTCACACAATGAGCATGATGTTAGATGTAATGTAAAGGCATGTTTAGTTCAGGTTGTTCATTCCAGTATACCTTGCTCATTGTGAGTGATTATGATATATACCGGTTATCTTACTGCATAAACAGAGGCCATTTGGGTCATTGCTCCAGTTGTGGCTCTTTGAAAAACCTATTCAATTTGTCTACTCCCCTACTCTTTTTCCATAACCACATAGCTATGTTTACAGTATCAGTACAAAGAGAAATCAGAGGTGTTTGCTGTTTCATGTTATTTCTTCATATACTTCATAAAAAGCACAGGAATAGCCTCTTTGGCCCTCCAATCCCATGCTAACATATGATGCCTTTCTAAACTAAAAATATTTTGGCTCAATGCAGCCCATTTCCCTCTAAGCCCTGCCTATTCATGTATCTGTCAAGTTGCCTCTTAAATGTTACTATTATATCTGCTTCTACCACCTCCTCCACATTCCAGGCACTTCCCACCCTATGTGTAAAAAACTAGCTTCTCACATCTCCTTTAAACTTTCTCCCCTTTTACCTTAAGCCTATGTTCCCTAGTAATTCATATTTCTACCCTGGGAAAAAGATTCCGACTATCCATTCTATCCAAGCCTCTCATAATTTTGTAAAGTTCTATCAGATCCTCCCTCAATCTTCAAGTGAAAACAAACCAAGTTTGTCCAATGTTTCCTCATAGCTAATACCCTCCAAACCTGCCAACATCCTGGGAAAACTCTCCAGGCTATGGAAACTACAGAAGGTTGTGTGCACAGCCCAGACCATCACGGAAACCAACGTTCCATCCATGGACTCCATTTACACTTCTCGCTGCCACGGAAGGCTGCCAACATCATCAAAGACCCCTCCCACCCGAATAATACTGTCCTACAATCTTCCGTCAGGCAGAAGATACAGATGTTTGAACACACGCACCAACAGGTTCGAGAACAGCTTCTTCCCTGTCATTATTAGACTAATGAAAGGACTCTCCAACTTCAAATAATATCAGTCTTGTTAATGTTAATCTTGCTTCACGCGCTTTCCTGTACAGTGTGACCTGTACGACTCACTTTGTCTCAGCACCCTATGACCTGTATGCCCTTGCATACTATGAACTGCCTGTACCACTCACAAACAAAGCTTTTCGCTGTACTTAGGTACACGTGACTACAATAAATCAAATCAAATCAACCAAATTTTAAATTTATTTGAATCAAGCGTGGAATATTTTCAATGACTTTTTGCCCAAGATGATCCATGTTGTTCTTTCAAAACCCATAACTAAAATAAATTAACTTAAATTTGCAGTGAATATTTCAAATGAGCACATACGGTCCTTTTTCAATGTGGGTCAGCCTCACAAGTGTTCAGGCCATGAGGCAGCCAGAGACTGATGTATGAAAAATCTTACCCTTCTGATTGTAAATAATAATCATACTTTTTTCGTGATATGCTAGATAGATGGCTTTTAAACTCTCAGGCCTGGGTTTAGTTTAGCCTGTGGTGATGGGCTGATTCTCAGCCTCTCTTTCTTGCTTAAAAAGTGCAATGGGGTGGGTTTCCACACGAGTGAGTTAGCAATGTAACATATTTGTTATCTGGCACTAACTGGCGCCGATTTAAAAGATATAAGGAATGAAATTGGAAGAAGTAATATTGGTGCAGCAAGAGGTTCTCCACTGAGTTTGGAGATTAATGAGAACTGGGCACCCACTGGAGCCATCATAAACATTCACCCCCCTCGCCACCAACATGCAATGGTAGCACTGTGTACAATCTCTGACATGTATCAAGAGTCCTTCAGCAGCACCTTCATTTCTACAATGGTACTGGGTCAAAATACTGGAACTATCTTCCTGCGGTTTGGGTGGTCCTACTCTGCATGGACTGCAACATGTTAAGAAGATGGCTAACCCACTCTGAGGCAGTCAGGGATTGGCAACAAATGCTGGCCTTTTTAATGACCCTCACTTCCCACAAACAAATAAATACTTTTAAAAATTGCCTCACATTTCACCAACGCAGTGGAATGCTCAATGGATGTCAAAAATAATCCACAAAGAGAAAGTAGAGTTAACATTTGGGGAACAGTGACTCTTCTTGAGAACAGACCTTTCTGAAGAAGGGTCATTGGACCAGAAACATTAATTCTACTTTCTCTTCATGATGCTGCCAGACCTGTAGAGCTTTTATAGCGATTTCTGTTTTTGTTTCTGATTTTCACCATCCGTAGTTCCGTAGTCTTTTTTTACATTTTTTATCTTTTCACAAAATAATCCACAGCCCCCAGCATTGAGATGCCTTGATTTGAGTTTTATTACAGCTTTTCAAAACTACTTTCAGCTTTCTAACATTGTAGTCATTCATGCACTGTTTTGTAGTCTTTCCATTTTATCCTTGAGAGATGTGCAGGTTAATTATGTACTGAGTTATTCCTTTCCCTTAATTAGAATATTTTGTTTCATCTGTGGGCCTTCCAATTGGTCTGGGCAAGATCAGAAAACTGGGAATGGAAGCCAAATGTGTGCTTGATGGATTACAAATACTCTGTGGTGATGTCTCCATTCTGTCATGTAACACCCAGTGGTTTCTTTTTTATCAGTCCATGGCATTTATTGCCTGGAGGGCAAAGTTTCTCATTACTGCACGAAATATTTCACAGCTCTGTCATGAGCAATGCAATTATGGAAACTAATGTTTTACAAGACTGCTTTAATCAGTTTCAAATTTGTTAGGATTAGCTTGAATTAGTTATAAACATCTCTGCACTTTAATAAACAGATTGTGCAGACACAAGCTAGCAGGTGTGTGGGTGGACAGTTTGTTGTATTTTCTTTTCTGGGTCAGTTCGCAGTTTACTGGGGCAACTGTTAATCCCATATAATAATTCTGTAGCAATGCTGAAGTTCTGCATTAGATATAATAACCTAGATAAGTTAACATTTTATGTTTATTTTAGAGGGATGATCTCTTAAAATGTAATGCCAGGAAAGTCAATTTCAGGCAAACCATATGATGGCACTTTAGTCAACTCCTCCTCTGACTTGTCCTCACCTCCACAAGTGTGGTATTTCTGTCTTGATAGCCCAGTAAGGTGCTGTAATGAAGATTGTTGCTAAAGTTGCAAATAGGTGATATAGTAATGATTAGAAAATGCCAAATTTGGGATTCAGACCCTGCAGAATGTGAGTGGAAGGGAAGGTTGAGGGAGTAAATGAGTATCACAGTTTTGAATAGGAAATAGAATTACCAGACTTCTTCATCATTGGGGTTTCTGATGCAGAGTTTTGTTGCCTCAGTTCAAAATTCATGTGTTTTATGACCTATTAATAAGCAGTTATTTTAATGCACACAAAACGTCAGGACACCTTGTTCAGACACCTCCAAACATGCAACAATATCCTCTTTCTGCTGTAGGGGAGGGACAAATGAACAATTAGTGAAGGACAGAAATAACAAGATGTAGAGCTGGATGAACACAGCAGGCCAAGCAGCATCATTGAAGCAGGAAGGCTGACGTTTCGGGCCTAGACCCTTCATCAGAATTAGTGAAGGACATGTCTTTTTGGGTGAAGTAACAAATGATTACAAGTAAAAGCTGATACTTCATCCAGAAACCTGAAGCTTTAAAGGCACAAGAGGGGACCATTTAACCCCTCTAACCTATTCCACCATTTGCCAAAAAACACAAAAGAAAAGAATTGCTGATGCTGGAAATCAGAAACAAAAACAGAAATTGCTGGAAAAACTCAGCAGGTCTGCCGTACAACTTAATTCTATATTTGACACTTTCTTTTAATCCCTCAATAGATTTGGTTAACAAAAATCTATCGATCTCTAATTTTAATGTTTATCTCATATCACTTGACATTTATTAAAGAAAGTTCTACATTTCTATTGCACTTTCTATGCAGAAATGCTTCCTAATTTTAGTCTTGTAAGGTCTAGTTCTATTTTTCTATTATGTTATTTTCTTGTTTATTCTTGTCTGGGGATGGGCAATAAATGCTGGCCAGCCAGTGACGCCCACGTCCCACAAGTTAATAAAAAAACTAAGCACAGTTTTTTCTTGAAGAAAGTTTTGAACAAAAAGAGGTAAGTCAACGTTAAAGACCCAAGTAATGTTTCAGTTTTCCAGGAAGAATGGGACATGCTAAATCAATCCTAATTCTTTTGATTTGATTCACTTCAATGATTGTAACTTGGCCAGAATTACAGTACGGATGCAATCCAAGTATTTGTGTCTTGGTTACTCATCAGTCGAGAGCAGTAAGATAAACCAATTCTCTTAAGTGGTTAGCTTCAAAAGTTTATCCTCCACATTCACAGCAAGAAGTGAATCACAAGGGAAACAAACAACAGGTTTTTGATGTAGCCAAGTTAAAGGAGGAAAATTCAGAGTGGCAGCAAAAGAAACAAAGAGCGAAGCAAGACAATTTTTTTTCATTCATGGGATGTGGGTGTCACTGGCTAGGCCAGCATTCATTGCCCATCCCTCATTGCCCAAGGGCAATTAAGAGTCAACCACATTGCTGTGGGTCTGGAGTCACATATAGGCCAGATTAGGTAAGGGCAACAGCTTGCTTTTCTATAGGACATTAGCAAGCAAGGTGGGTTAGCAAGGAGGCAAGATTCCATGGGCTATTTCAGCAGGTATTGGGATTGAACTCATACAGTTAACATTTTATTCCCCACTGTGGACATCTGACCAACTGCGCTAACCAACACCTAGATAGTATATGTCTTTCTGTGTGCACCAATTAGTTGCTATGTTTCTCAGTTCGTGAAAAAGTGACTTACCTTGCCACAGGGTAGTTGACAAAGGAGAAAACTATAAATAAAGTGCTGCTTTCTTTTCCTGTTGGGTTCAAGTCCCACTCAAGACACATGAATCCACACAGGTATTTCTCCTATAACCTGACAGTTGCATTCTTGTGTGACCTTACGCTATAGAAAATTGCTTTATAGGGAAATCACTATAGAAAATCGCTATACCTGTACAGTAGCGAGTTTGTGTTATCCCAACAGTGTTCACATTTCATCAATCGTGTTATAGCCAATTCGCGTTAACAAAACATGCATTATAGCAGAAATACCTGTAATCTCATCTGATATTCCCTAGTGTGGTACCAAGGAGGTCCTGTACTGTTAAAAGTGCTGTTGCACATTTTGAGTGGTTATAAACGGTTTCTTGATACAACACCAAAAAAAGTGAGTTTTCCTCGTCAGCAATTATCTCTCAATCAATTGCACTATAAAATGCTTGTATAATCTTCCATCTCATGCTTTTTGAGGGAAGCTTGCTGTGTGCAAATTGGCTGCAACATTCCTCTGCTTTGTTATTTGATTCGACATAAATTCAATGGATCAGCAGCATGTTGTGGAAACTATCCGATTTTATTTCTTTTCATTTTGGCAATCTGCAAAGACAGTTTTACAAATTTTTGGTGTGTTGAAAATCTAATTCAATAAGTATCAGGGCATCCTGCAATTGTGAAAGATGCCAAGGAAATACAGTGCTTCCTTCTTTGGTTACTCATTAGTAGCTGATGGGTGAAAGTACTAAGAAGAGTTTCTCAAGCTTTAAGTAATAATAATTTGCACCTCCTTTTGGAGCAATATTTCGCAATAGCCCTTATTGAAATTTGCAGTAAATATATACAGAAAGATTTATGAGAGGGAGCAGGAGATCAGGGTTATCAGTGGATTACGGAACCTCCTGTATGATAGGAGACAATTCTTTGAAAACACCTGTTGGAAAGAGGGAATATGGAAATGGAACCAGAGAAAGCAATGCCAGGGATCACGAGGACAAGGACCAATTCCACCTCCTGGAAACAGCTCCAGGATCAGGCTCATCAGGCATGCAAGGACCCACAGAACCCATTGCTAGTGACACGGAATTTCCTGGTGGATAATCATGCTCATTAGCAAGTGATTGCCAATGATACATGTGGATTGAAGATAAGACTGCAATTCAGATTTTGGAAAATTGATCCGTTAGACTTTTGGGGGAGAGGTAGTTCAATTTTCTTTTGAGAGATTGCAAGTTCTATATTTCCTAGAGTAATAGTTTGCCATTTCTGGTTGATAGTACATCTCGAGGATTTTGGACTTACTGGATGAAATAAGGCAGGGTGCTCTAAGCAGCTAAAAGTCTATGTTGTAAGGGAGCTCAGACAGCATGTTTTGAACAAAAACTGACAAAGTGATGGTTTAGGTAAGCCCAAAACGTCAGCCTTCCTGCTCCTCTGATGCTGCTTGGCCTGCTGTGTTCATCCAGCTCTACACCTTGCTATCTCTAAAGTGATGGTTTATCCGGCTTTATGTAATTTTCGTTAAAAGAAGAAAGAACTGGCCTGCATTGCCATTCGATGATGTGTGAGACGGAAATAGCATATTGAGGATTTTACCAGGATCTCACGAAGGTTACAAAATGGAGACAGCTTCAAAAAGCCTATCTTCCTTCCCTGTTTTGAGATTCCATTTTGTCCTGGAGGAGTTTAATTTTGCTGCTAAATGATTTTATGGTCAATGGTAACACTTTGGAAGCTCTTAACCAAAACAATCTTCATGCGTTACTCTAATACTGAGTGTTTCTGGATATTTGACCGTGTCAAAGGTGTCAGAAAATGACTTATTCACATTTTCAGAGAGATCACTGAATGACAATCAACAGTGAGAACTTGCGCCTCTTCTCCCCTCAATACTTTTGTCCTTTATTCATTCATAGGATATGGGTGTCTCTGGCTGGATCAGCATTTATTTCCCATTCCAAGTTGCCCTTGAGAAGGTGTTGGTGAGCTGCCTTCTGGAACTGCTGCAGTCCACCTGCTGTAGGTAGACCCAAAATACCACACGGGAGGGAGTTCCAGGAATTTGACCCAGCAACAGTGAAGCAATATATTTCCAAGTCAAGATGATGTGTGGCTTGGAGGGGATCTTGCAAGTGTTGATATTCTAATGTATTTGCTGCCCTCTTCTTTCTAGATAATAGTGTTATAGGTTTGGATACTTCTGTCTGAGAAGCCTTGGTCAATTTCTGCAGTGCATCTTGGAGATAGTACACACTGCTCCTAATATACATCAGTGGTGGAGGAAGTGAATGTTTGTGGATGTAGTGCCAATCAAAGGAGCTGCTTTTGCTGGGATGATGTTAAGCCTCCTGAGTGTTGTTAGAACTTTACACATCCAGGCAAGTGGGCAGTTTTCTATCACACTCCTAATTTGTGTCTTGTAGTTGGTGGTCAGACTTTGGGGAGTCAGGCAGTGAGTTAGTCGCTACAAAATTCCTAGCTTTTGACCTGCTATTGCAACTGTAGTGTTTATATGGTGAGTCCAATTCAGTTTCTAATTAATGGTAACCCCCCCCAGGTTGTTGATTGTGAGGGATCCAGTGGTGGTTATGTCATTGAATAGCAAGCAGTGATGTTACTTGCCAATTTTCAGCCCAAGCCTGGACATTGCCCAGGTCTTGCTGACTTTGGGCATGGACTGCTTTGGTATCTGAGGAGTCACAAATGGTGCTGAGCATTGTGCAGACATCAGTGAACATTCCCACTTCTAACGTTATGATGGTGGAAAGATCATTGAAGCAGCTGGAGATGTTTGGGCGAATGACACTACTCTGAGAATCTGTAGAGATGTCCTGGAGCTGAGGTGACTGATCTCCAACAGCAACCATCTTCCTTTGTGCCAGGTATGGCTCCAAATCCTTCTCCTTTTGATGAGGCTAATTGAAGAAACCCATTGCCCTTACTCCTCCCTTTACCCTCCACCCGTTGAACTATCTGGACGGTTTTAGCTGACTAGTCACAGACTGGGAAATCAACGTGAAACTTTCTTAGTCTGCATTGCTCAGTCCCAACAGCAGTCAATGGACATAGCTATGGATTCATTAACAGGAGTTCATTCTCCATCCAATCTAACAATGTTATCGAGTGTGACCAGGTCAGCATCTGCCATAACTTTGCCAAGTCGTCTGATCCACTGAGTATTCCAGCAGTTTAGTTTGCCAAATTCTACAACTCTTGCTGCCTTCAAATGACTGTACCGTCCATGTAAATATTGCCTCGTCTTAATCTCTATTGTATCTTTAAAGACTAATTCTCAAACTAACATGCAGTGGAGCTGAACCAACTGCATACAGAGGCGAGTGTATGGGACAATGTTACGAAATTCCATTAATAATACCGGTGCCAATGGTGCAGTAGGTTACAATATTGATTTTTCTTATCTCTGTGACCCTGGCACTGATACAAACTGAACCAACTGGAATGGAAGGCCCTTCAAACTGATAGTTGACATCATGAGGTTGGGCAGATCCAGTGATCAGAGCATGTAGAGGTGTTTACAGTGATGTTCACTGACAATTTAACAATTAGGTACAGACATCTTAAAGATACAGAAGGTAGCAAATGAAAATGTTCTGCCATGAATACAACATGAGTCATTGTTTAGATGTTTGGTTTGGGTAATGTTGACCATGTCCTGCATTACACCTTTCTCAGAATAAATCTAACCAAGAAATGCTTGATGTTCTCATGGGGTGCAAAGTGAAAAAACATTGTATTCCCCAGAGTTCATTACGTTTATTGTGATAATCACACCTGTACAAGAAAAATACATTTAAATTGCTTTCTAAATATAAACCAGCCACAATGATAACTGTATATTTTTTTGACAGATGTCCTTTTTTTCCTAGATGTTGGAATTTTGTTCTTTGCAAGAATTGTTTAAACAACTGAACACTAAGAATAAATTCAGGCAGTAATGAATAGCTTAAAGAAACTGCTCACAAACAGCTTCAACAGTTGCTTCCACAGAATGAAAGCAGCTTAATCTACTCCGTAGCACATGGATTGTATAGGTTCAGGAAATGGCTCACCACCACCTACTCAAGGGAAATTAATGACAGTCAATAAATGTGAGCCTAACGAGTGACATAAAATAATCAAACAAGTAGCGTTTCTCCCAATATCCCTTTTTTCTAACTATAATGAGTGAGGGCAACCTGTAATAGCTGCAGAATGTGATATTCATGACAGTGGGTTCTGAAACACCAGCACAAAAATTAAAGACAAAATACCACGGATGCTGGAAATCTGAAACAGACACGGAGAATATAGCAGGTCTGGCAGCATCTGTGGAGAGCAAAACAAAGTTAACATTTTGAGTTCAGTATGACACTGAGTAAAGATCTGAGGTGAACTCTTCTCCAGAACTGAAGGAGAACTTTATAAACCACAAAGATTGTTCCCATTTTGTTATGATCAAAGATGATGCTGGGGGAGAAAAACATAGAGAGAATATGGGAGCCAGAAAAATTCGGTAAGTAAATGAAGAGCCAGCAGGTTTGTGAAGGTCATCATTTGTAAAGCATTTTGTCACGTTTTCAGAAAGAACAGATTGTTAGAATCAGGTCAGTCTGAAGTGAATGGTGCTGAATCTGAGGGAAATACCTTGTTTTCCGGACAATAATCTGCTACAGAGAGGCAAAGCCTTATGTCAGCTCTGTCCTATTGCTAATGGATCATGGGATTTGACACTGTTCTGAAATGGTTTGACCCCACCAATGTAAATATCTGGAAAACCGCTGAAACGCACCCATTACTGCCAAAGTGTTTTCATCCTCTGTAACAGTATGAGCACCACTGTAACCCAATAACACAAACATGGCTAATAAATAAGACTCCTCAGTCCTAGGAATTTCTTTCTTTTTGTGACTTGTATAAAAGATCTTGCCAATGCTAGATCTCTCATTATCCTTTCACTGTCTGGGTTTGTTTTGGAACAGTGACTTTCTTCGGACAATCTCCTTGTTTAAGCATCTCTTCGTTCATTATGAGGATTTGAAAGTCATGTTAATGCAACCTCTTAAGGCTCTGCCAAGTTATAGTAAATTGTGACTTAGTTATAAAGCTTTTAGATTATTTTAGTTCATGACTTTAGTAAGAAGCTTGCTGTTAATGGAACAGCTGACATCTTTAAAGGAAATTTAGATAAAAATCTTGATATAACACCCAGGACAGCCAGAAAGTAGATGAAATGGGTAGATAGGGGCATATTTTGCTCTTTTTCAGAGGTGGGCAGAATAGCTTGGTGAACTAAAGTGCCTAATGGCAAATTTTATCAAGCAGCTTTATGATTTTATGGCTATTAACCTTAATATAAAAATCATAAACAGCTGGTTGTCTGAATCTGTGATAAATCCCAAGAACTCGTCACAACAGAAAAAAAAAGAGGCAACCGACAGAAATATTTTTTCAATATCCTAAAATATCTTCTTTTCTTAGTGGAAACTGGCAATAATCCAACCTTCAGAAAATGCTTGCTCACATCCTTCTCTATTTCACCTGAAACTCCCTCCACATCATGGGAAGACAAGGAAATAATCTACCATCACCAGTCCATTCTTCCTGATGGAAAAGCGTGGCAGCACTCTCATTTGTTGATATGCCTGATATACTGAAGCATCTGTTTAAGTCATGGTTTCCTTGTTGATCTAGCCACGCAAATACAGTACATCTAAAGTGTATCCAATTGCAAAAGCATGTTTTATAGAAAGTTTCAAAAACAATGGGTAGGTCTTTCCCTGTAGGCTTCAGGACCCAATGTTGGGATAAAATTGGGAATGCTGAGCCATGATTGTTGGCATCACCAGGCAGGAGGTGGCCTCCTAATTGGCTACCTGTGAGCAATTTTTAAACATTCTTTCATGTGATGTGGTTTCACTGATAAGGCCAACATTTGTTGCCCATTCCTGATTATCCTTGAACTGAATGGTTTGTGGGGCCATTTCAGAGGGCATTTAAGAGTCAACCATGTTGCTGTGAGTCTGTAGTCATATGTAGGTCAGACTGGTTGATTCCATCCTTAAAGGACATTAATGTACCCATGGGAATTTGCAAAAATCAATGATAGTTCTATGGCCACCATTACTGAGATTAGGCTTTGTTCCAGGTTTTACTGATTGAACTTAAATTCTACCCACTACAATCATGGGATTTGAATCTGTACCCCAAGAGTTTTAACATGGGCCTCTGAGTTACACCATATACAACACCTCCCCCAAGCTACAAGTCTGATAACTAGTATTGTCACACATTTGCTAATGTAAATATGCTTAGCACTATCATATCTCCTCTCATACCTTTAAATTTACAAATTCAAGTGGTCAATGCTCCCAAAACATATTTGATTTTGATGAATCATATTTTGCTGTGTAGAAAGTAGTTGTCTTGGACTCTCTTCTTGATGTTCTGAATTCTGAAATTCTCTGAACTGGAAGTCATTTAAACTCTTATAGTTCTTTGTGGAGAATGTCATCCTTGCTTACAATAGGCACTTTTTTCTTTACAGTATCTGGAATCTTAGACATTCTCTGGAGTTGTATGCTCCACACCAACAGTTTGTGTCTGTGGATTTTTGTTCACAACACCCTGTTAGATATGGACTGAAGTAGGTAAATGTTTTGCTTAAACTTGTTGATTAGTTTGGACTTTCTGATTCACCCTCAGTGATTGATTTCACCAGTAATTCAATGTGTTTACTTTCTCAGTTGTATTAGCTGAAGATTCTTTCTCCCTTGATATATTTGTTATGGCTGTTTACGGTTCTTCTTCCAAAGTTAGGGAGGTCAGACATTCTACACGAACTTCTCCCTTCCTAGTCATCTCAGTATCTAATGTGGGGTTTGAGTTTGACATAACTAGTTGTTTACTGGTGCTGTGTTGAAATCGGATTCAATCTAGTTGCAGATACTTCAATTGTTTCAAGTGGGATATACTGTTCAGTTGCTGCCACTTTGGTACATTTCCTTCTCAAAGGTTTTGATTTGCAGTTGGAATGTCAACTCTCTACAGTGTTGATAGCAGTAGAAAAATTTCTACCAAACCAATACAGTCACAGCTTTCCACCTTAATGCCGATATGAAACACTATCCTTATTTCAACTAATTAACCTCAAGGTTTTTCATTTAGACACAGCCATGAGTTTGCAGAGCCCTGTAAAATCTTGTATCATCCATTCCCTGACCAGCTGTGTCTTGACCTTTTGTTGTTTAATTCCTTCCAACATCTGAATAGGATTAAAGTCAATACATTCCTTTCTACTCAGGTGAGACAATTCCTTGTTTTGAATTGCATATAGCTTTTCTAGAATTTTGTGATCCCACTAATGGAGAATTACCTGTAGCACACCTTTATTGTTAAATGCAATGGCCTACAGATCATGCAGTTATGTGGACTATTTATCTCAGTGTTGATTGTTCTTTGGTCCTTCTTCGACGCATTTTCTGAAAGTAACCTAATGTTATAAAATTAAATCATTTGGTTTTAATTGCCAGACACTGTTCGTACCTGTGAGGTTTCTTTGCTCCACAGCACCGGCAAAGACCTCTTGTGTCTGGTGTCTGTCTATCCACTGCATTGGGTTAAGACATGTCTCTTTTCTGGTTCTGTACCTTACAAGTTGAATAGATTCCAGGAGTTCCTGTGTCAAGTATAATCTTTGTCCCTTCTGATTGACTTATGCTGCTTCCAGACCTCTACTTCTCTCACTATCTGTGTTTTTCTCTAGAGTTAGTTCTTCTTTTGACTGCAATAAATCTGACAAGGAATCATTAGTAATGTCTCTAACAAATTTGTCTCTTACGAATTCTGATTTTAAGTCACTTTGGTTGCATTTCTTCTCTAGGCTTTAAAGATCATTAATTATATCATCTATGGACTTAACTGGATGCTTTATTCTTCTGTTAAATCTTGCTTTTTCACGAATTTTATAAATTCTAAAGTTGACATAATTGTCAAAGACTCTTTGAATGTGCCATTGCTTTTTTAACTCCTTTGCGAGCAATAACATCAATTGTGTACAGAAATATATTTACTTGTTCAGCTTCTGACTTAGCATCCAGTTTAGAAGTTATTCTGTACCTAAAGAATTGTTTTCCCAAGGATCTCTAATTTGTATTCGGTATGCCCCTCTCTGAAATTAAACCTTCCTGGCCATACTATGGTTACCATGGTTTCCTAATGTGAGGCATTTTATCCTGTTTTAATTTTTAAAGTATAAATTCTCATGCAATCACCAATGTCTGTTTGCTCAATGACTGAATCCACACTTGAGTATGTTCTCTCCAACCATTGCTTCATGATATAGCCTGTACCTTTGAGATAAAGATATTTTTTCAGTTGCAAAGCCTTTGTTGTCAGATCTGAAAATGCATTGTGGGAATTACTTGAAGTATTCTTCGGTTTTGAGACTTGCCATAAGATTTATTGACGCTTGTTATCCTCAGCAATCAGCAGTATCTGTTTGTCTTGATGTCTTCTGAGGTACCAGTTACTTTATTGGGACTGATGCTGCAGAATTAAATTTACAGATCCCATGCTGATCACCATGTTACGTGTGCTGTTATCCGTATGTTCCATGTGTGTCAGTTCTTTACGTGGTCTGGTCCGTCCAGAAGTAGCCACTTTCTGTTGCATTGAGAAGAGTCTTGTAGAGTAAACAAGATATAATTTATTGCATCTCTGCAATAATTTACAGTTTATAAGAATAAGCTCTGCATTACTACAAAAGCTGTTGAGGAAACATAACCCTAGGCCTGATTCCTATGAGATCAGACTTTACCCTCCCATCAAGTCATCAGGACATCATCACAATGGGTGTTATTTATTACACACAATCAAGTTTTAATCTTTTCAGATCCTTCCAGACCCATATACAACAATTTCAGGATTTATCTTTCAAAAATACTGTGTATTGCATTTTCCTCAGAAGCTCACAATTGAAATTAAATGGAATTATTGCAGGCCTTTGAATATTTCAATAAACTTGGCTCTGGCGGTGGTGATTTCGTCTGGATTTGTATTTCCTCGTTCAAGGATTTTAGGTTAAGATAGTAGAGCTGAGTGGAGAAGATTTGTAAACGGAAATAAAGTACAAAGTTCTGTTGCTGGTATATTGTGTGGATTTCTGGCAAATCCCTAACTCCCACGAGCAAACACAGAAGTTTGCTGTTCTATAATTGACAGGTTTCTGCAGCATGAGAGAAGCAAAATGATTCTTACACTTGGAAATCTTTTATAAACAGAGACACAACTCAAATGGCAATTGGAGGTATCTGAAATCCTGTAGGACACACTGGATGTGATGGGATGGACTAAGAGTAATTGAATGAACTTTTGGTGCATTACAGAAATATCACTGGATATTGATGGAAATAGAACCAACATTGGAAAGTGTTTGGGAAATAATTGACATGCACCACCTTTTGTGAAATTTCACAAGATGTTATGTAACTTTTTTACCACCTCCCTGGGAAAGTAGCTGATTGTCAAGCCCCATCACTCCTGGAATCAACGCAAAAGTTAATGATTTAATCAAAGCACACAAAGTCCCTGATTTACCTGTCTGATGGAATCAAATTAACAGAATACGCAGACCAGAATCCTATTCTTAACAAGAACCACTGTTTATTACAAAAAAGTGAATTTTAATCCCAAATAAACAGCCATGAACTACCAACATCTGGCTGCATTAATTAAAACTCTAGCCTGCACACACACACACACACACACACACACACACACACACACACACACACACGAAACAGAGACAAACAAAAAACATTTGCTTTATGAGCAGAGGGGGAAAACAATGCTGGGGAACCAGGTTCAATAACACCAGTCCACAGAGTTCATTGGGATATTCCTTTTAGCTGGCCAGGATTTGCTGTTTTCAATCCTCTTTCTCTAAGTTCTTTCACTTCTTTGCAGAAAGTACAGGATGATTGGTACTTGGACTGCAATGTCTCTTTGCTACCAATTGAAGGCAACAGCTTACAGTAACTGATGGGAGAAGATAACTGGCTTTTTCTGGCTTCAAGTATTTTTAGTTCAAGAAATAGAGAGAAAGAGACACAAACAGCCTGTTCTTCCAGCAATCCGAAGGTTTCTCACTGTATCATTCACACCCTCAAAACTGTTCAGCAGCCCAGGAGACAATCAGAGATTTGGGATTGGGTTGATTAGTATCCATAATAATTGCACACACCAACCAGCTACTAATTGCTGTCCAATATTATTCCACATGCATACTTTGTTGGCGGGATGAAAAGTGAAGACAAGGGGGACCTGATCACGCTGTTGTAAGTGATGGGAAAGGAGAAGAGCGGAAGCACAGGTGATCAGTCAAATGCAATTGAGGGCCCTGTCAACCACAATGAGTGGGAAACTGCTTGTCCAGATCCTGCCAACCTACATCCGCGAATCCTCTGATGCCTTCTGCCATACTGACAATTTCCTGTTCCCTGGCTCTAAATGCCTCCTCTTCACCATGGATGTCCAATCCCTCTATACCTCCTTTCCCCACCAAGATGGTCTGAGAGCTCTGGGCTTATTCCTCCACCAGAGACCTGAACAATCCCCGTTCACTGGCACTCTCTTCCACTTGGCTGAACTTGTTCTCTCACTGAACAATTTCTCCTTGACTTCCTTTCAAAGTTGGGCAAGTATTTCCCAAGGATATCTCTGAAATTGTCCATAGTTTTGGTTGTACCATCGTCTAATATTTGTGTAGAATGGGTGGCATGTTGGCTCAGTGGTTAGCACTGCTGCCTCACAGCACAAGGGATCCGGGTACAATTCCATCCTTGGGCAACTGTCTGTGTGGAGTTTGCACATTCTCCCAGTGTCTGCGTGGGTTTCCACTGGGTGTTTCAATTTTCTCCCACGGTTCAAAGATGTGGTTAGGTAGATTGGCTAAATTGCACATTGTGTCCAGGGATGTGCAGGCTGGGTGGGTTAGCCATGGATTATAAAGATGGGGTAGGGGGCTGGGTCTGGTTGGAATGCTCTTTCGAGGGTTGATGTGGACTCAATGGGTTGATTGGCCTGCTTCCACACTGTAGGGATTCCAAGATTCTCGTATTTACTAATGCTGGTGGAACATGGTGCTCACGAAAGCTTTCTTGTTGACTATCTTTTTTTTATCTTTGCCTGTTCATGTTGGGAAGTGTTAGTTTCAATGTTGGACATCCTAATGAGCTTAGCCTTACAGGAAGAAAAGAAAATCTTTGTTTCTATAGTGCCTGTTATGGCCTCAGATATCCCAAAGCACTTCACGGCTTTATACATACCTTTGAGGCAGTGTCTCTATTGTCCCTATTTCTGTACCACATTGTTTCCATTTCTAGATAAGACTTTAAGACAGCAGTAAGCATTTGGACTGTGACCTGCTGGAAGTACATTTGACCAGCATGTTGTCAGCCTGTGCTTGAGTTTCAGTTCTATAACAAGTTAGTGGTATAACGTTTTGCCACAAATCTAGAAATAATTTATTATTTTAAAAAATCAACAAAAACTGCTGCTTGAAGCTCAGCTCATAAAGGTAGTTATGACTCAGTCAGTAACTGAAGTAGGAATTTGACATATGCTAATGCTGATGCTAATGCAGACGGCTGTGTATTACTCACTGTGCATTAGAAGGTCCTTGTGCCATCTATTTTCCGAACATTATCTTGAGCACCTGTCAGGAGGAGTATGTTGATGTTCTCCTGAGATCCTGATCTGACACTCATTTCTGAAAATCCACCATGTCTGAGCTGTTGAACATGAATGTAGAACTGAGTTTACTGCAGTTGAGAAGTGTGAAAGATGGCCAATCAAATGCTAAATAATAATTCTTTTGTCCTTTTTCAGGAGAATATTAGCATCTCTGCAGCATGCATTGCTTGGTGAAGCACTGTAGTTTCTCACTGGGATAAACAGATGGTGCCTGTGTGTATTTTGCCTTTGTACTTTATTCTAGTTAGTTTATTTTAACCAGGATACACCCACACACTTGATGTACCTTGAGCTGTGTAGAATTCTGTGGTCAGAACATTAATGCAGCTTAAGAAAGTGGAATAACTGCTGAAAGTTGTGGATTTAACATAATAGGATGTGTAGGGACACAGGTTTAATCATTGGAGAAACTCAGCATATCTGGCAGTATCAGTGGAGAAAAAGCAGAGTTAATATTTCAGGTCCAGTGATCCTTCTTCAGAACTGGACCTGAAACATTAACTCTGCTTTCTCTCCATAGATGCTGCCCGAACTGCTGAGATTTTTCCAGCAATTTCTCATTTTGTTTCTAATTTCCAACATCTGCAATTCTTTGTTTATTTGTTCAGGTTTAATCATTGAGCAGGAGGAGTATCCTCGCAACTGGGTGGAATTTAATGAGGGGTGGTGATTGGCTTGATGTCTAACACCAAAGCCAATAGCACCTCAGCCAATTTGATCTCCAGGAAACTCAACAAATTAAACCTCAATTCACTGCAGGAAACCTACAGGGCTCCTGACTCCACAGGGAGGCATTTAATTGCTGCACTTTCTCTTTGGAGGAAAGGCAGAAGGTGGCTTTCAAAGTGGTCCTCCCTTTGCTGATTCCAGGAGCCTTGAAGAGGCACTGAGTGCCATGAACTAAGGATACCCTCACAGCTGCATCACAACTACCCAGCAAGCCAAACCAATATCTCCCTGTATAGTGGCCCCTCGTGCATAGCAGGATGAAGCTCTTATATGAACACTAGTTGTGCCCCAAATTGATTCCAGGGAAGGGAGGCCACCATCAAGTCTCCCTGCTCTGAATCTAATCAGTAGTGGAGGGGCTGGAGAGGAAAGGTTCCCCACTTGGTACCCACCAATCCGATCATGTAGAATCTCTGCCTCAAAGCTCACCTGCTTAAATTATGGCCATGGGTAGCATGATGGTACTGAGCCTTTAAGAGAGATTGGCTCTGTGGTGTTTCTCTTTCAGAGAGATGTTGCCAGTGGTACCACAATATTTGCTTCAGAAGCAGTGGATAAACAGCTTTGAGCTCCCTAGGTTTTTTTTAAAATGAGATAAAAGAAGGATGGAGTCAGGCTCACACAGACCAAAGGTTTTAGTTTTACTTTTAGTTGAAGTTGAAGTTGGGGGTTGAAGCTGCTAGATATATCTCTCTCTGCTGCAGCTAAAAGATTGAGGTCTTTCTCTGCTGCTAGATTGAATTTTTGGTGTTCCTTTCTCTTGGATTGGAAATAGCACATGAGAAAATCTGTTTTGCTGCATTTGTCTTTGCCAAGGGTGTGTTCATGAGATGCTGCTGTATTAGAAGAGCTAATGAGTAGTAAAATTATATATTTTTTGGTTAAGTATTTCAATTGAGTTAAAGTTATGCAAGTTTTTTTTGTTTGTATTTTAACTGAGTGTTTTGCTTAAAGCCTTGTAGTTTGACCAATCAAATCACATCTGGAACACAGCGTCTTACACTTGCCTTTAAATAAGATAAAAGTTAGGGTCTAGGCTAACTCCTTGATATGTTTTGAGGGGATTTGGTTTTGTCCATGACAGAAGCCAGAAAATAATTGGGTTGGACCTGTCCACAAGACTTTGCATACCTCTTGTGCAGTACTCAAATATTAGTATTGAGGACAGGCATGTTAATAATAATTGTCTATTAATCAGTAGCTCATCAGGTGTTAATTAACTGTGAAATACTTTATTTGAAGCAGTAAATCACATTATAAGCTATGAAGCAGGTATTAAGGCAAACCAACTGATTTCTATCTGTGCAGTGTGCAAACCAATAGCCAACTAACTGCCCAGGCCCAGTCACAACATTATATAACATGGAGTCTTTAAAGGTGGGTTCTCTTAAAGGCACAGTACACCTACAACAAAGACATTCTGGCAATATGAAACAATAATATGATTTTCCACCCAGTTCCAGCTTAACCCACTCTCACTGCCAAACTTCACATCTGAGTCTGTGCCATGAAAAGAAAATCATAATAAAATTTCAAATTTATCAAGAAAATGTCCCTGTTCTGAGGCACTAAATGAGGGCATCATGACTGCTTGAAAGACTTGTATTCACATAGCACCTATCATGACCAATAGACATCCCAAAGCACTTTTTAGCCAATTAAGTAATTTTTCAAGTGTAGTCATTGCTGTTACACACAAATTGTGGCAGCCAACTTACATACGAAAAAGCTTCAATAGGCAGCAGTTCAATAATGACCAGCTAATCTATTATTTTTCTAACGCCAATTGCTGATTGATATTTCCCCATTCACAAGTGATAACTCCTTCTTGTTCTTCTGAATAGAGCCAGAGGGTCTTTTATGTTCACCCAAGAGGGCAGACAGAGCTTCAGTTTGATGGGTCAAGTGAAAAGACATACCTCCAAAGTTCCACACCCTCAATGGGCTGTCTGCTTTGATTTTTGTACTTAGGTCCTGGAGTGAGATTTGATTTTTTTTTTAAATTCATTCACAAGATGAGGGCATCACTGGCTAAGCAGCATTTATTGCCCATCCCTAACTGCCCTCTGGGCAATTAATAGTCAACCACATTGCTATGGGTGTGGAGTCACACGTAGGCCAGACCAGGTAAGGATGGCAGTTTCCTTCCCTAAAGGGCATTAGTGAGCCAGATGTGTTTTTTTTCCTGACAACCAACAATGGATTCATGGTCATCACTAGATTCTTAATTCCAGATATTTATTGAAATCAAATTCCACCATCTGCCATGGCAGGATTTGAACCCATGTCCCCAGAACGTTATCTGATTCTCTGGATTAACAGTCCAGCGATAATACCACTAGGCTATTGCCTCCCCATGACTGTCTAGTCCAGAGGTGAACTACAATTCAGCCACAGCTGAAGCATTTTCTTTTCCAGTTTTATTACCATTTGGTCTTACTTATGTTCACAGGAAAAAGAGAGATCAGCAAACAGACTTATGTCTCCTGCGAATCAGCAACTATTACATCCTGTTACATGTGTTCGGAGTGAGGCTACCAATAAACCTTAACATTGTTTATCACAGTGGAGATCTTATTTAATATTCAACCCGCTGACATGTTTATTATGCAGTCAGGGCATTATAAAAAACAAATTAATCAATGTACAAAATTTTAGTTAGGCCACATTTAGAGTATTGTGTACAGTTCTGGTTGTCACTCTATAGGAAGGACTTGGAGGCTTGAAAGAGGGTGCAAAAGAGGTTTTCCATAGTATTGCCTGTATTGGAATATATTAGCTATAAGGAAATGTTGGACAAACTTGGATTGTTTTTGCGAGAGTGTTGGCAGCTAAAATTATGAGAGGTGTGGATAGGGTGCAAAGTTGGAGTCTTTTTCCCAAGGTGGAAATGTCAAATTTTGGAGGCACAGGTTTAAAGGGAGAGCAGGAAAGTTTAAAGGAGATGTGCAAGCCACATATTTTGCACAAAGGATGGTAGGTGGCTGGAACAAACTGCCAGGGGAAGTTGAAGAAGCAGATAGGACAGAAAGGTTTAAGGAGCGTTTAGACAGACACACGATCAGGCAGGGAAGAAAGGGATATGGACCATGTACAGGTAGATCCGATTACTTTAGAATTGCATCATGGTTGGCACCGTGGTGGTGGGCTGAAGGATTAGTTCCTGTGCTGTTCTATTCTATGTTCCATGCTCCAATTACCGAAACAAACTGCCAAGATTGAAAAGGATTCTTATCTCTGCTTAGCCCATGGACAGCTATCCTAAGAGACATCAACCAAATTTATTTTCATCAAATGGTAAAAGCCCATAAAGTTACCTTTATGTTAACAAGATAAAGATGACCTTTTATTTCGGGTTTCTTAAGTGTTTCTGTCCAGATTTCTTTAGATTAATGCATTGTTCCTCTTTGACTGAGCAGCGAGGGGGTCTGTTATTGTTGTTGCATTATAAATTAACATCTAAAGCACCATTCCACAATGAAGGTTAAATCGATACAGAAAGGATATGGCCACTTTTATCCATTCATCATGCGCCAATAATAAAGTCACTAGCAAAAAGCAACTGCAACTTTGAAACTGTCAGGTAAGAACCTTAGGGTGCTGGAGCAAACTTGCGATGATGTCACAGAGCTGCTCCTCACTGGGCATAAATAGCACAGCTTGGGTAGAGTTATTGATGTGCTTAGAGAGAAGAACATGGATGGAACTATCTTTCAGTAATGTAACAGTAAGATTAGAGCTTGCTGTAGTTCTGAATGCCATGTATTGAAGTACTCAGTCTTAATATGTAAGAAACAGTCTTATAAAGAAGCCCAAGCTTGAAGATAATTCTTGATCTCGTCTTCTCATCGACTGGTCTGTCCATGAACTTAAACTCCTGCCTGTGGGCATAACACCACACCACAAAAGAGAAGCAAAACCATGGAAGTGCAGGGAATGCAGCAGTTCCGTCACAATCTGTAAAGAAAAACAACAGATTAATATATTGAGTAACTTACTCTTTGTTAGAAATGAAAACTGAAAGATAACCATGAGGGTGGGGGATAGAACAGCTACATTGTAGAAAGGAAGGTAATGTGTTGAATCATCTGCAAATTGCAGGAATTAACGAATGATGCGAAGAATCAACCTCTGAAGCAATAGAAAGATATTTTAAAAAGTCAAAATGCAATGGTCAAGCAAAGCAGAAATTCACACAAGAAAAAAGGCAAAAAGACAGCATGAGGAATTAGGACAATTGTTGCAAGGATGAGTTCAAAATGAGAACAAAGTTCAAACATTGGTTCTGCCAACCCCAAAGAGCAATAGAATACTAAAGGCAATACCATGGATATAGACCTCCCCCCACTTCACCAGAACTGTGCTCTGATGATTGATCCACATTTAAAATGTTACTAAAACCAGTTTTCAGACCATAGGGCTGCAGAATACCCAGAAGACATAAAACACATGAAATAGAAGAAAAAGTAGGCCATTCAACCCCTCAAGAATGCTCCACCATTCAATAAAATTGACTTTTTGTGACTCAAGCACGAGAACACCTAGATCCCTGTGCATCTCAGGATTCTGTTGTTGTTCTTGTTTTAAGTATGATGTTGCTTTTTTATTCTTCCTGCCAAAGGCAATAACTTCATACTTTCCATATAATACTTAATCTGCCACATTTTCGTCCCCTCATTCAACCTATCCAAATCCATTTACAACCTCCTTACTCCACTTCACAGCATGCTTTCCTACCTATCATTGTTTTGATTTGCAAATTTAGTCACCATGCCTTCACTCCTCACATCCCAAGTTATTGATACAAATTGTAAAAAGCTGGTCTTAAACACAGACCACCGTGGGTGTCCACTGATCACTTGTCACTTATCCAATCAGCGAAAGGGCCATTTCTGCAAGTTTTCTGTTGTCTGATGGTGTGTGACCCTCTCACACTATAAGCTCCCTGTTTTTTTTATGTGGCATTGCAAGAAAGTTCAGGTACTGTTTCTGGAACTTGCGCTTATGATGGCTGAAATAGACTAATCACAGAGAGGTACAGTGGGTTTGGAGAGTTAATGTAGCAACCACAGGCAGGCCAGGTTTCGCTGAATTTATTTTGGGACTGCCAGAATACCAGTTTGGCAGAATGAGTACCTCTGTGGATACGATCCCTGGACACCTTAGTGGGAAGTGATCCGATGCCCTGTGGAAGAGAAGAGTAGTCAAGGGAAACTTTGAGATTTCAGAAAGTAGGCGTGAATGTAACTAAAAAATGCATAAACCAATTGTATCTGCCAAAGAACTTCTAATACAAATACTTCTTTTGATAAGAGATGAGTTGAAGGAATTTCAATGTATTGAATATTTTTGTTAAATAATTGTTTTATTAAGTAGTGGCATCATCAATACACACAGACGCTTATTAATTTTTCCAACACAGATCCTGACTTTGCCCATAGTGGATACTAGGTGAGTTGGCACAGAGTGTGGGGGCTTGGGCTGGCGTGAGTTGATACCAAATTGATATTGGAGCTATAAGAAGCTGGTTGGTAGGTGTACATGCGTATGGTGGCAGAGTGGTTAGAGAGTATAAGGAGCTGCAGGGAGTTAGTAGAGAGGCATTCGATTGCATAGGGATTATGAGAGGCAATGGAGTTGGCATGGATGGGACATGGGGAGCACATAGGAATGAGAAGGGAATATGAGTAGTAAAGGCTGAAGTGATGTTTTTTGGGTTCCTTTTTTTTGACCAGTGCTGTGTGTCTTTCTCACATACAAGAGATTATTGAGGCCATGTCATCAGATTAGCTTATTGACCACAGTTAAAAGGAAATCTTGGATGAGGAAAAGGGGCATTTCAAAAGCTTCAGAACAGAAGTCAGAATCATCCAACCACAACTGTCAAAAATAAAAGAATTGGTTCATCTGGAAGGTGTTTTTAGAGGAAATGCAGTGCAAAGAAATATTCCCTCAGTGGTGAGAGTTGATTCTCTTGCAATTGTAACAGAAAGTCAAAAAAGGATCCCTATGTGGGACGAGGATAATGAACACATCTTCCAAAAAGACAGACACAGTCAGAACCCTCAAGGTTTGGCATACCCATGTCTCTTATTTGGAAAGAGTAAAACAAAGAGAGGTCGTGAAAAGAAAAAAAGTTCAGGCAAATGGTAGCGTTTTGTGATAGGCCTAGACTGGTTGGCTCACTGTATGGCAGACATTGGAGTAGAGTACAAAGAACAAGTACAAAGAACATGGGGCGGCATGGTGGCACAGTGGTTAACACTGCTGCCTCACAGCGCCAGGGATTGGGTTTGATTCCAGCCTCGGGTGGAGTTTGTACATTCCCCCTGTGTCTGCGTGGGTTTCCTCCGGGTGCTCTGGTTTCCTCCCACAGTCCAAAGATGTGCAGGTTAGGTGGATTGGCCATGCTAAATTGCCTGTAATGTTCAGGGAGGTGTAGATTAGGTGGGTTATAGGGTGATGGGTCTGGGTGGGGTGCTCTGAGATTCGGTGTGGACTTGTTGGGCCAAAGGGCCTGTTTCCACACTGTAGGGATTCTATGAATATCCTGGGTATAACAAACAGATAATGGAGGCTGGAAAACCTGCAAGCGCCAGAAACCAACAGAAAAACTTTAGATTTAGATTCATACAGAGAATGGACAAGGCAGAGAATAGAATACACTACAGAAATAAAATTGCTCTTTGTAGGTTAAGAACAAGGGGAAACACTTGGTCCAACAGGTTATTACTGAATGGGGGTCATGCATAAATGAGGTGGCTGGAATTGGGAAACTGAAGTTAAAGACACTGGGGGAAGAAAATAAAATTAAAGAAATTTTGATTTGGCATTTGGCAGTGGGATCACAGTGGTGAACAATTCAATTACTTCTGTAATCTGAATAGCGATTGTGCAGAAGGACTTTATAAAGATTTGAGCGATTATGAATTTCAAACGGAGATGCAGTTCATAAAATGAGTAGGACTTGCCTTGTGTGGAGATCAACTGTCTCTTTGTCCACAATAACAAATTGAAAAGAGCAGACAAAGTATAGTGATGGGACAATTTCCAGTAATCGCCACTGCAAAGGGAATGGAAGAATTAGTGCATTGGGTGCAAAGCACACAGTGGTATGAATGAACACCTGCATTAATATGCAATCCTTCCACTATTGAAGGATGCAATAGATGTTTTACATCAAACCTAAAATGGAACCCCTCACGGTGCTTCTTATTCTGAATTATAACAGGTTATTCATCGCAGAACATAATTAATATGAAACACAACATTTTAATATGTTCTCCTGCAGATATGTCAACCTGGGCCTATAATTCTGGTAAAATGGGGAGAATTCCTCGGAGAAGGACTAGCCTTACCACATAATCTTAACAACACACCTCTAACTAATTGGAACATGGATTTACAGAACACATTAATGTAGTAAAGCATGTATACTAATGAGGTACTGTTGTGTATGATTATACAAAATTGACATTAGTAGCTATGTGCCAGACTCTGAGTAGAGAGAAAGAACATTGTGTACCAGAGAGAGAGAGAGATGTACTATCCCTCAGTAGAGTATGCCTAATAATGTAAATAAATTGGGTTTTGCAGAAGTATACAAGAGTTGAGCTATAGTCACTACCAGGTCGCAAGTTCAAGTCAGATCCCAAAAAGGAATCCAAGCTGTTCCAACATGCTTCACAGGAGCCTAATTGAGATTTGACATTAAACTACATAAAACCATTACTAGGATAGGTGGCCAAATGTTTTGTCAAAGGTGTAGGTTTTAAGGAGGAAAGGTGCAGGGAGGTTGAAGCTGGTAATTCTGGAGTATAGTCCTAAGCAGCTGAAACCATGTAGGTACCGGGTCACTGAGAATATCCAAAAAAGGGATTGAAAATGTTTAGATTTTAAAGGCATCAAGGGATGTAGACAGAAAGTGGGAATATGGCATTATCATAGAGGATCAGCCATGATAACCACCAATGGTGGAGTAATAGTTATCAGGGATAAGTAAGAGATCAGTCTAATCTGGTATCTCACAGGGTGGTAAGTCTAGAGGACGTTATGAGAAAAGAGTGGGTGAAGCCACGGAGGTATTCATGCACAAGGATGTGCTTTTTAAAACTGAGGCAACCTGGGAGTAATTTATTTAGTTGAGGATGACATCTAGGCTCAGTGGGAATTGGTGTGAGCTTGGAAATGGGCAGCAGTGTTTTGAATGAGATTACAATTACAGCGGGTGTAAGGTGGGAGTTTCATCCTGCCTAACTTTTATTAGTTAAAATAGGTAAATAATTTAAGTCACATTGCGACTTCCCATCATGCACTCAAATTATCTGCTTACTTGATTATCTGCCAGAATCTTTGTAGGACACATCTTTCCATTGCACCACTGCACAGCCAGTAACATCAATCACCTCCTGCCTGACCCAATTTTTTTTTTCATTTGAGTGTTTTCTATAGTGTGGTCTTTTCTTTGAATGGTTTTTTATTTGAATGCTGCTGACCTCATTGGAAAGAAAGTGTTTGGAGGTGATGCTGAGACAGCTGCGTAAGAGGTGTGCCACTGAAGAATCGGAGTCCTGGAGTACGTCAGTGGCATTTGTCATTTTAACTAAGTTTGCTTATTCACATCCGACATACTCATCGGCTTAGTAATCAGTGTCAGTTCATTCCACATTTAAGTCATTATTAAAATTCTGAAACAGTGTGCAAAATATTCAAAAATTCCAGGAGAAAACTGATAGAGTTACCTGTCCTATTGCCGGCGGTGTATTTCAGTTCACTCAGGAAGTCATCGTGCCAAGACAAAAAACATTTTTTTACCTGCAAGTTGTAGTGGGGACTATGGATAATGATGGCAAAGGCTCCAAATTTCTATCCATCATCTGGGCCAGCGAGGAATCTCTCCTCATCTTTACCGCTTACCACTAGGTTGTGTTGGAAGGATTTGCAAGTGAAAACTCAACCCATTATGAAAGATAGAAACGAGGAGCAGGAGTCAGTCATTTGACCCTTTAGGCTGCTTTGAAATTCAATATGATCATGGCTGATCCTCTATCTCAATGCCATATTCCCACTTTCTCTCTATACCCCATTGATCCTTTTAAAATCAAAAGGTTATCAATCTCTTTCTTGAATATACTCAATGACCTTGTCTCCACACACCCATATTGTCCCAAATCTCACTGGTTGATCACCCTTTGAGTGAAGAAATGTCTCCTCATCTCAGCCCTAAATGACCGTTTTGAAAATATGAACCCTTCGTTCTAGACTCAGCCAACTAGGGAAACATTCTCCCTGCATCTAGTCTGTCTAGCCCTGTTAGAATTTTATATGTTTCAATCAGATCCTATTCTTTCTTCAAAACTTGAGTGAACAGAGGCCCAGTTAAACCAATCTCTCCTCACAGGATAGTCCTGTCATCCCCAGTATCAGCCTAGTGAACAATGTTCTCTCTACGTTGCACATGCAACCTTGCCAGTGTTCATCACATGACAATTAGCATTGGCATTAACTTCTGCCTCTGGAAGTCGTTACTGTACCCGGGCTTTGAAAAATAGGGCAAACGCTGCTAGTGAACCTTCACTGCATTCCCTCTATGGCAAGTAGATACTCTGTAAGGTGGGGAGATCAAAACTGCACATAATACTCCGGATGCTGTCTCACCAACAGTATGACATCCTTCCTTCTTTTTGGAGGACTTGTGGCATAGTGTGTAGCCAGAAATTCCAGATTTGAGTGCTACGCTGGTATTAATGATGGCCGAAGAAGGTGTGTTCATTACACAACCAACTTATCAACTTGTAGATCCTTCTAAAACTTTCCAACGATAGGTTGTGAAAAGCAGGAGAGATTCCTGGTGATGAAAAGAATGTTGGAGCCTCTATCATCAACACCAGTAGCTCCAGACCAATGTAAAAGTGTACGTTGCCATAATCTACACAGTGCATTCGCTCATAATTAATGAGTTTGCAGTGTATTATGGGTAATGAATACAGTTTTACTATATTGTAAGGCCATTCTCTGTTGGTAATCTCCTGAAGGTTGAGCAAGGAGAGGTGAAGAGATTTATCCTTTGGTGTTGTTTATGCAACTTATTAGCTAGGGACTGGTGTGTCACTAGAGATGATTATGATTGCCATGCTGATCCTGTGTGTTTCTGAGTGTGAATGCAGACTATGAAGCCAGATTGCAAATAAACAGAATATAAAAATACTTGCATTTACGTAGCAACTTTCCTCAGCAGGGATCAGCCATCCCAAGTGTTTGGCAGCTAATAAAGTACTTTTGCAGTCTAATCACTGTTGGAATCACAGCACCAATCTGTACCCAGCAAACTGCCACAAACAGCAATGTAACAATGAGCTATAGCCATTTTTATGATGTGGATTGAAAGATAAGTATTAAGCAGGTCACTGGAGATGTCTCTTATAGATAGATTTTTCAATATAGAACTGTGCAATCTCTTACAGTCAGCTGAGAAAATAGGTCAGGCCTCAGATTAGTGTCTCATCTGAATGACAGCACAGGATTCCCTCAGTACTGCACTGAGGTATCAGCTTTCAGCTTTACCCTCAAGTCCTGGATTTGGGTTTGAACTCAATCTTCTGATGTAAGAGGTGAGCCTATCATCCAACGAGCTACCAAACTGCTGCCATGACAGGATTTGAAGATTTGGCATGTACAACTCTATTTCCAATGTAGCAGCAGAGACTTGGCTTCTTTTTACTTTTGTAAAATAAATCTACTGCACCACTGGACTGTAAAAATATCTTAATGCTTAATAAAACTTCTGCATTTGTTTTTATGCCAAAGCATCTCTAATGTGTATTTTACACTGAATAACTTATTGGAGAGAAACATTTTTGGAAACAAACAATTCTTACAAACATCTGTGCCCCATAAATATCATACAATTTAGTAATCTGTTTCATATTGTGTGGTGAGATCTCTGAAGAATGTTGGTCAAGACAATGACGGAGCACCAAGTTATTTTGCAATAATCTCTAGAAAGTGATTCTGAGGCAAGATCCAATTTTAAACTTTGGAATTATGCAAATTCTACGTAGGAGTGATGTAAGACTGATTTTTTTTACAAAAAGGACAAGTTTGCAGCAACTTTCAACAGTTTGTCCCAATTCAGCGTGTTATCTTCTAGATTTAAAACTCATCAACAACACCAGTTTAAACTTTTAGTTGAATCTTAATATGGGAATTTGAGGTATTGAGGAGATTTTTGAGTTTGGGTGTGAATGGATGATTGTTAGTTTTGCCTTGGCTGAATCTTTTCCTTCAGTGTGTATAAAAATTGGACAAAATGCATAATTAGCAGATAGACTAAATCTTTCCCTGGGCAGGATCTCCACCTCCCAATGCTGGTAGTGAATCCTATGCTCCTTGGCCAGCTCACTTGCATCCATTTAGAACCATAGGGCCACTAGTTGGCTTGAGGCAGCTCTTCCAACTCCCATCGGAGAGGACATCTTGTCTCTGCAACCTATTATCCAATCAAAGGGACAGCAGCTTCTTGTCCCTGCAGTGCCAAAGGGAGCAGTGGCAACTGCTGGCACTGCAGGCAATCCCAACGAGGAGACAGCAATGGAATCTGGAATTAAAATGGTAAATCAGTAGAGTTGTTTAGACCAAGCTGGAAGGCCCAGGTGAAAGGGATGTGGTCAAGGGCCAGGATATCAGAGTGGGATGGGATGAATTACCTGCAAGGACCCATACCCCTTGCCTGGTGACACACTCTTCAAGATTTACCCAGCAGTCTGAACTCATGGTGCCAGTCTCCCTGCCTCTAGTAAAGTCTCAGTAGTGACCTTAGATGGTCATTAATTGGGGCTTCAATTGTTTAGAAGTGAGGAAACCATCCTACTACTCACCTTCTGCTGGTAATATAGCTTCAGGCTGGATAGGAAATAGAAGTGGTGCCACTTCCACTGCACCACATTTTGTGTCCTACTCCCTCATTTCCTTCTTCAGGGGTTTATAAGAATCCAGCCCTGATTTCCAAAAACAGTTTTCTGTCACACCTGAACTCAAAATGACCACTAATGCTTCCAAAATGTTTTCTTTTAGCTCTGATTAATGCACTAATTTGGACCTGTTCAGGTTGAAACTGGAAACTGGAAACTGGATCAAAATGACCCAGCTGAGGTGACATTGTTGGTATTCCAAGGATCTTGTAACTTCAGTTTGGAAAATGCATCAGAATGGTGCTCAAGTTGCAACTCAAAATAACATATTGCTGTTATGACCTTGAAAGGAATTAATGCTGTTGGAGGTGTAGATCCTTATTCTTTTAATTTCTTTTGAAAATTCATCAGATAATGTTTGGGAGTTTAGGGCTGAAGGGTAATCGAGGGGGGATGGTGCGGTGTGTGAGCTTCAAATTGCAATAGGCCAGTTGTGGGTGCACATCAAACCCCAGCATGAAATTATTTTTCACCAGACTGCAGCAGCTGTCACAGGATGATGAAAGTCTAAAGACATTCTACTCCTGCCGTCGTATTGTTCGGTATGTTGGACATAATGGATTTTTGTTTTATTCTTTCATTGGACGTGGCCATTGCTGGCAAGTCCAGCGTTTGTTGCCTATCCCAAATAGCCCTCGAACTGAATAGCTTGTTGGGTTATCTCAGAATGGAGTTAAAAGTTAATCATAATGCTGTAGACAGACCAGGGAAAAATGGGATTTCCTTCCCTAAAGGGGTTGAGTGAACAGATGGGTTTTTATGACACTTGATGATCATTTCACGGCACCATTAGTGAGCCTGGCTTTTTAACTCCAGGTTTATGAATAAAGTTTAAGCTCAAACTCTGCAGTGGTGGGATTTGAACCTGTCTCGTACAGGAGTTAACTTGAACATCAGTGACATTGCTACATGGGGCCCCTGCCTCAAACATGCTGTGTTTTCCTGACCTGTCAATTTCATAATTACCTTTGCTATGGTCAGTTTGCTCAGATGGTAAGTTGTAAAACCAGCAGTGCTTCTACATTGTTTTCTGCACAATTGGTGTCTTGTAAATATAACATAATTTTCAGCTTTTGTGCCTGGACTTTGAGACTTACTTTTTAATAAAATATTCAATATTTGTGTGTTGTATGTGGCTCAAATGTCTTAAATTACTCCAGTGAGCATCACTGTGCAATACATTTGAAGAGGTGCTTATTAATTAGCCAACAGTTTAGGAAAATTAAGGAAATTAAGTTATTTAAATATTAAATATTTAATTAAATATCCTAATTAATTAAATATCCTAATTAAAAATCCTAATTAAATATTTACGAAATTAAGTTATCATAGACAGTTTTCAATATCACATTTCCAATTGATCACTTCCATTTTGTATTTGCAGACAGCAATTTTATCCTTGCGAATGCTCAGGTGTACCGTGGCTTTCCCATTGTGTACTGCTCAGATGGATTCTGCGACCTCACTGGCTATGCTCGCACTGAAGTCATGCAGAAGAATTGTGGGTGCCGATTTCTGCACGGAGCAGAGACTAATGACCAGGTTTCTGTGCAGATTGAAAAAGCACTTGACAGCAAGCAAGAGTTTCAGGGGGAAGTGCAATTCTACAAGAAATCAGGTAAATGTTTACTGTTGATGAGTGTTATGTCCTTGTGTACACCCATTTCATCAGACCATAACACTAAGGGGCAGAAATAGGACCTTTAGGCCATTAACCTGCTCCATCATTCAATGAGAACATGGCTGATCTCATAATCCAAGACTCCACTTTCCTGCTTTTTCCCCATAATCTTTGATTCCCTAACTGATTAAAAATCTGTCCATCTCAGCCTTGAATTTACTCAATGATACAGTCTCTACTGCCCTCTGAGGTAAAGAATTCCACAGATTCACTAACCTCTGAGAGAAAAAATTACCTCCTAATCTGTGTCTTAAAGGAATGATATGTTCTTCTGAGATTATTTCCTCCAGTCCTTGACTCTCCCACCCTGTTAAGTCCCCTTAGAATCTTATATATTCCAATAAGGTTGCCTCTCATTCATCTAAACTCCAATGATTACAAAAACTATTCAACTTCTCCACATAGTCCAATATGTCCATACTTGGGCTCAGTCTAGTGAACCTTCTCTGGACTGTTTCCAATGCCAGTGTATATTTAGATGAGGGGCCCAAAACTGTTCACAGTATTCCAGCTGCAGTCTGACTATTGCCTCATATAGTTTCAGAAAAACTTCCCTACGGATTTCCTCTGTGTGCTCCGGTTTCCTCCCACAATCCAAAGGTGTGCAGGCTTGGTGGATTGGCCATGCTAAAAAATTGCCCGTAGTGTTCAGGGATGTGGAGATTGGGTGGGTTATAGGGGGATGGGTCGGTGTGGACTTGTTGAGCCGAAGGGCCTGTTTTCACACTGTAGGGATTCTATGATTCTATGACTTATCTTACATTCTCTTTGAAATAAAGGCCTTGAGATTAATTCATTCCACATTTTATCTGCTCAAGATAACTTTTAGTGGCAACGTTTAAAGGGAGTTAAATAAATATCAAAGCTCGTGTCCATATAATGCAGTTTATTATACCTGGGCTATCAAGCAAGGTTAATACAAGGGAAATGTTGAATTAACATCTCCATTTTTAGGCCATCATGTTTATCTTGCCAGAAAATGCCATCTTTGCTTCACATTTCAAATATACTAGAAAATTTCAAATCTGCCTGAGATCATAACAGCTGTATGTTGAGAAGGGTCCTTTGGACATAGTGGATAACCCTTCATCACATTCACCAAAGCTGATGGATAAACAACATTCTATCAATTATCCATGCTAGAATATGTTCAAGGTCTTTCATTCTACATTATTACATGGTCCCACTGCCCTCATCCTGAAATAACATTTCCAAAATCTTATATGAAGCAGTTTTGAGCTTTTCAGTAGAGATTCCAACATTGTTATTGTGGATTTACATCTCAAAGGTTAAAGTGTTTAAAGGTCACAGGCTCGTGATATTCTGTGGGGCTCTCTAAATCTTGCTCCCTATGCTCGGCAGTGTCAATATTGTATTTCAGTGGTATTACAAAGCAACATTTGGTGAAGCCAGTTTGTTGGTTTACGGCCCACAGCATTAACTGGGATTACAGATAAAAGCAAAATTGCACAGATACTTGAGATCTGAATTCAAAATAGAGTGTGCTATGAAACTTAGCAGGTCTGGTATCATGCATGGAGACAAAAATAGAGTCTCCCCCTTTTCCGATGAAGGGTCTAGGCTCGAAACGTCAGCCTCTCTGCTCCTATGATGCTGCTTGGCCTGTTGTGTTCATCCAGCCCTGCACGTTGTTGTCTCTTAACATTTTGAGTCTGGTATGACTCTTCTTTAGAACTGTGGTTGTGGAATTGTCCCTCGTCAAGCCTGTTTTGTCCAGTTTCTACATTTATCGTCCTGTAATGGACTCATTTTCCTTCATGCCACTCCATCACCAATAAGATTATCTTCCATTTCCGGCTCGTCTGAAAAACAATCAAGTAAAACTTTCAGCTTCTCAATAACCTGAATTCCCCTTTTCTCAATAGATGTTAATACGGTGTCTTTTTCAAAGATGTTAAATAATTGAATCAAACTCCTTCTTTGTTTCAATGTTCCCAGGAATCCCTTGCAGTGAATAATATTATGTGCAGTCACTGAGCTTTTCCTGATCAGTTGGCCTCCTAATGTTTGCTTATCCTAGCCCTTTTTGAATGCATTTACATCGTTTTCAAGTCAAGTTGACCAAAACTATTTGGCATGTTCCAGAACTGACTGCTCATTGACTTGTAAACAGTAACTTTTGAATTTTTTGTTCCTTTATTCATTAACAGGATGTGGGCATCACTGGCTAGGCAGCATTTATTGCCCATCCCTAATTGCCCAGGGGGCAGTTCAGAGTCAACTACATTGTTCTGGAGTCACATGTAGGCCAGACCAGGTGAGGATGGCAGCTCCCTTAGGGGATTAGTGAACCAGATGTGTTTTTCCAACAATCAGCAATGGACTCATGGTCATCATTAGATTCTTAATTCCAGATATTTTATTGAATTTAAATTCCACCAACTGCCAAGGTGGGATTTGAACCTGGGTCCCCAGAACATTATCTGGGTCTCTGGATTTACAGCCTAGTGATAATTCCAAGCTGATACCTCCTCCTATACAAAGCCTGTTGATAAGGTTGGTGCTGTTGTAGTCTGGCATACTGACCTCTACATTGCAGAAGCTAAGTGCCAGCTCTCAGATGCCACCTCCTATCTTTGCCTGGAATATGACCTCAACATGACACATCAGGCTATTGTATCGACTATGGTAACTGACCCCATTTCATCTGGTGACCTCCCCCCCGCCCCCAACCCCACTGCTTCCAAGCTGATAGACCCCCAGCCCCACACAGCTTGCTTCTACCTCCTTCCAAAAATCCACAAACAGGACTGCCCGAGCAGACCCATTGTCTCAGCCTGCTCCTGCCCCAAGGAACTTATTTCTTCCTACCTTGACTCAGTCTTTTCTCCCCTGGTCCAGTCCCTGCCCGCGTACATCTGTGATTCTTCTGATGCTTTATGCCACTTTCAGAATTTCCAGTTTGCAGGTTCTAGCCGCCTCCTCTTTACCATGGACATGCAATCCCTTTAAACGTCCATTCCCCACCAGGATGGTCTCAGGGCTCTCCGCTTCTTCCTGGAGCAAAGGCCTGAACCGTACCCACCCATCACCACCCTCCTCCGTTTGGCTGAGCTCGTGCTCACCGTCAACAACTTCTTTTTTAACTCCTCTCATTTTCTTCAGGTCAGAGGGGTAGCCATGGGTACCCGCATGGGCCCCAGTATGCCTGTCTCTTTGTTGAGGAACATGGAATACTCTTGTTCCAGTCCTAGTACGGCCCCCACCCACAACTCTTTCTCCGATATATCAATGATATCATCGGTGTTGCTTCCCTTTCTTGTCCGGAATTGAAAAGTAATTGATTTTGCTTCCAATTTCCACCCTGCCTTCACTTTCACCTTGTCTATCTCTGATTCCTCCCTTCTCTTCTTCAACATCTCTGTTTCCATTTCTGGGGATAGACTGACCACTAATATCCACTACAAATCCATTGACTCACACAGCTACCTAGACTATACATCCTCACACCCTACATCCTCTAAAGACTCCATCCCATTCTCTCAGTTCCCCTGGCCCCGTCGCATATGTTCCAATGAGGCCAACTTCAACAAGGGAGCCTTGGAAATCTCCACCTTTTTCCTCAACCGAGGACTCCCCAGCACCATTGTCGACAGGGCCCTCAACCGGGTCTGGCTCATCTCCCACACTTCCATCCTCACCCCCTCCCTTTCCTCCTGCAACAGCAATAGGGGTCCCCTTGTCCTTACCTACCATCCCACCAGCATCCACATCCAGAAGATCATCAGATGCCATTTCTGTCACCTCCAGTGAAATGCCACCACCAGACACATATTCCCTTCCCCTCCCTTGTCCGCTGTCTGCAAGGACCATTCCTTCTGGGACACCCTGGTCCACTCTTCCTTCACTCCCAACATCCCCCCCACCCCACAGCCCCACAGCACCTTCCTCTGCTGAAGGCGTAACACCTGCCCATTTACCTCCTCCCTCCCCAGTATCCAAGGGCCCAAACATACCTTCCAGGTGAAGCAGCACTTTATTTGCGCTTCCCAGAATCTGCATACTACATTCGCTGCTCACAATGTGGTCTCCTCTACATTTGGGAAATGAAGCGTAGACTGGGTGACATTTACGTTCTGCCCACTAAAAAGACCCTGACCTTCCAGTTGTCTGCCACTTTAACACATCACCCTGTTCCCTGGCCAACATCTCTGTCTCTGGCTTGCTGCAGTGTTCCAGCGAAGCTCAGCGCAAGCTGGAAGAATAACACTTCATTTTCCACTTGGAGACCCTACAGCCCTCTGGACTCAATATCGAGTTCAATAATTTTAAGGACTGAACTCTCCCGTGTCCCGGCCCCTACCCCACACACCAGGCCTTGTTATCACATAGCCTGCCATTACACACTACCTATTGTTAGTCACTAACAGTCCCCATTAACTGTTATTCACTCACCTAGCCAGATCTTTACCCACTCCTTTGTCTATCCAACTGCTCTTCTCTCTCTTTGGGCTCTACCCCCATGTATCATTCACTCCTTACCCCCTCCTCCCACCCTATCTTCTACATATAAGCTGACATTTTCCTAGCTACCATCAGTTCTGAGGAAGGGTCACCAGACCCGAAAGATTAACTCTGATTTTTCTTCACAGATGCTGGCAGACCTGCTGAGCTTTACCAGCAACTTCTGTTTTTGTTCCTGATTTACAGCATCCGCTCTTCTTTTGGTTTTTATTTAGTTTTATTCATTGTAACAGAGTTTTAGACAGAGAGATTTGTGTAGCGCTAAAACATGAGTAAATTATAAGTATACAAAAATTGTGCATCAGTGCCTCATAAGGCATTTTCACACGTATACAGCAGCAATCTTTACATTGACTGCCAAAAGACTTGAGCTCCAAAACACAATGAGGTGAAAAAGACTCTGAAACATCACTGTGTCAGTTAAAGTACTAAACAATTTTCACGCCTTGACAAAATGCTTGGAAGAAGAGCTCAGTACAGATATTGGCAAAAGGAACTTCAGTGAGGCAATACAATACTTAATTAGATGAATACCTACAGACTTCTGCGATTCATTCAAACATTTTGTTCATTTTATGAGTCAGTTTCCATCGGGATAGATGCAAAAAGGATTTTTGCATGGAAATTTCTTCTGAAACGTTGTATTCAATGTAATTAGGCTTGACTGCAAAACCTACCATTAGCTTCTAATGTAAGGAGAATCTGGCATTTACTATAGTTAACAGTCATAGTGAACCGAAATCTATGACCTGTCGTTATAGATTGCCCCACATGAGGCAATATCCTTTTTGCACCTACATTGTCAATCCCCTTTAAGCATTTTACATACCTCAATTAGATCTCCTCTCATTCTTTTAAACTCCTAAACTTCTCAATCTGGCTTATCTCAAAAACCAACGTCACTCTGATTCATTGAGCCCAATGAACTGTGTTGTTCATGAACAAACAAAAATACTACTTCTTAAATATTTAGCATTTTTAAAATGCTGGAATAAACAAGGATTGCAATAGAAATATTGGCGATGAGACACAGAGTAAAGCTATGTTTTCAATCAGAGTTATCAACACTGTCTGTTTCCTGTATGGCTATTCTTGATTATGAGGGACTATTTGTTTCACCATTTTTTTAACACTCAGATTTGATTAGTTTGATATTTACTGAGCCAAACTAAACAAATAAACTAAGTCTTTTTATCTATTCTGGAGCTTGGCTAGCTATGTACCATAGCAAAGAGGAAGGCCAGTTTGTCCACCATGTCTGTTCAGATTCCTTGTTAATGAACTAATACTAATCTCGTTTCCCTGCTTTCTTCCCTTATGTATATTTATGCAATTGGTCCTTAAATAATACGGTCTTCAACACAATCATTCCTTGTGCTCCAGAAACCCTGTTCAGAGAGCACTTCATCCAAAATCTTTCGTAACTCTGGCAGTGGTCATTTTAATGGATAGTCCTTCTTCACATGCTTGGCAACCAGAAAAAATAATGTTTTTGTTCAATCTTCTTTTTTGCTCAATTCAAACCATCTTCCTTATTTTAAAACCTACTTTTTATGTTTGCTCTTTACATTCTATGCCCTTCATAAACAGTTACTGTATCAGCTAGACAGCTGGAGGCCACTGCTGGGCACTAAAGGAATGTTTGACAGACTCACATATGTCCCCACGTGTGAGCCTTTGCGATCAGGAGAAGGAGTTGAAGTCTATGGCAGGGACTTCTATGCATTTTGGTTCCACAGGAGGGGTTGAAATATTATCGTTCATGGGCCTTTCTAAGAACCTGACTCCTCTTCTTACTAAGTTGACCTGGTGGAAAAGCCACAATTACTTCCACCATGCAAAACTCTGATTAAAATAGAAATCAGGCCCCAGTGAAATGGTTGAATCTTGATCTGAATATTTAAGGAAGAATGCCGCTGTTATCTACTGAATGTCCTTTCCCTCAATGCAGAGGAGTGGGTTACAATTGCAACTTGTAGAAAGTCAACAGGACAACGATGGAACTAATTGGACCTATTTAGGAAGCCATTTCACTGTGGGAAAAATCTTTTATAGGATGTTATTTTTGTGACATTTATGTATGACTTACAGTAAACCATTTAATATGTTACAATTATAGGAAAAATAAACTTTGGGATGGAATACATTAGACAATGTTTTGTATGGGCTCCCTTATCATATAAAATATCAATAGGTATTTGTGACATCGCCCTCAAAGATCGTAGAACTCATATCACTGTATTCAGAAGGCAAAATTTCACTAACCTGTTCACTGTCCTCTTCTCTGCTCTTCACTTGCAGGCACTGCATTTTGGTGTCTGCTTGACATTGTACCCATTAAAAATGAGAAGGGAGAGGTTGTACTATTCCTGGTTTCCTTCAAGGATGTCACTGATACCCGAGGCATAAACCACCCAGGAGATGGGAAAGAAGGTAAAAGCACATTTTACAATTGCACATTGTTTCCCTGATTTTATACAAGGGTTAATGCACAATTCCACTCCCTTTGGAACTAAAAATAAATAAACTCTTAGGATACACAAAGGTTTTTGTTTCTGTCCAATCTTACAGCAATCATTTCAATGTTCTTAGGAACAATGCTTTGTTTCTTGGTAAAGTTTTATAATCGTAATTTTTTCTCCCTTTAATATAAATATTATCAGTAGAGATGGTACTGGATGTCAATGTGGATTATACAGAACTGAAGACCAAACAGAACTTGATACTACCTATGAAGTGATAATATCGATGTCTTGATAATGTTGTCACTCTATTTTAAATTATACCTAAATATCTCTTTGCTACATTGTCGCTAGTTTCAGTAAAGTTGAGTGTTTTGTTCTGTAACTTCAAGGCTTTGAATATTAAACTATTTATAAAGTTGACTTTCTGAAAGTTTCTTGGTCAAAGAATTTTTTTTTGCACTGACGTTTTTTTTACTGTGCTACAATTATCATTTTAAATTTAAAACAAAATGCCAGGACCAGTATGAAACTATCACTTCCAATGCAGATTGTGGAACAACACTGCACAAATTGGTGATCTTAAGACTACATTTTGAACGCCATTCTGTTGCACTTCTCAGGTCCCAACATCAGCAAGTGGTGCTACAATGTGATATGTCTCTAATTACCTAAATACTTGAAAGTAAGAACAGACTGTGATAGTCAAAAGATATCACAATATGAGAGAGTGCCACAAATATGGCATCCATGGCATCCTTAGAGTTTATTTATCTTTGACTCTTGGGGGAGTGGAATTTGCAATAAGGTTTGAACATTTAATGAATTTGTCAGAATGTATCCATTGTTACAACATACTAATGTTAACATCTCTATTAAAATATCAGATTAAGAAATTTGATTTGTTAATATTGTAGGGAATAATTTCACCAGAGCAGTCACTGCTAGTATTTTCGATTATGATGTGACAATTCAAGTGGATTGAGCTGCAATAGAAGGAAGTTCAGTATGAGCAGCCAAGGTTAGATGTTACTCTTTGTAATATTTGCCACATCTCAAATCAACATAAGAACATAGGAAATAGAAACATCAGTAAGCCATTTGGCTCCTTGAGCCTGCCCCACCAATCAACAACGTTGTGGCTGATCTGATGGGAACCTTAACTCGACTCTCCTACCCTGTCCCCTTATAATCCTTTACACCTTGTCAATCAAAAAATTAGCTAAAATGAATTTGAATGTATTCCATGACTCAGCCTCCTCTGCTGGCTGGGGGAGTGAATTCCATACACTAATAACCCTCTGACAGAAGAGATTCCTCTTCATCTTCGTCTCAAATGGGAGGCCTCTTATTTTGAAATTGGGCGTGTATAATTCTAGATTCATCCCAGATGACAAACATCCTCTCAGTATCTCTCCGGATCCTATACTTCAATAAAGTCACCACTTGTTTTTCTAAACGCTGATGCATATAGGCCTAACCTGCTAAACTATTCTTCATAAGATATGTGCCTCACTCCAAGAATTAGTCTCATGTACGATTTCAAAGATAAGCGGTAGGGAGTTCTCCCTAGTATCCCTCAGGGCAATATTCATCCCTGAATAAAAAGACATCTGGACATTATCATGTTGTAGTTTGTGGATACTCATTATGCCTGAATTAACTGTGTTGTATGACAGTGATACACTGCAAAAACACATAATTGGCTATAAAGCGCTTGAGGTCAGTTAGTGATCATGAAAAGCTCTATATAAATGCAAGTCATTCAATCTTTAATCTTCCAAATGACTAACTATAACTCTTACTTATCACATACAAATTTTGCAACTTCTTAGCCTGTCTCCTAAAATTTGGATGAAACCTTGATTTTACAAAGGTGAACTCAACATTCTCAGCACAGACCAATGTTAGCAGATATATTTCAGATCAATATTCAACACATAATTGAAATCCATGACTAAGGGAAAAGTAATTGAGAATATACAGTATGTGGGCTTCAAATTCTTCTTCTGAATTTAAAGCTATCTACTTGCTTAAACATGATGTAACACTTTTCACTTTCAGTGAAAGAGAAACAGCTTTGATTGAAGTATAAACTTCCATCTCTTTAATTTTATTGGTTTTATATGGGACTTCAAAAATCATGATTTCAAACAACTCCTTAATATCTAAAAGCTTAACCTGTGTTCTTAGATTGAGCATCAATTATGAATACTACATTCAGATTTGTTGATGGTTTTAAACACATTAGTCACACTGTGACATCCATATTCATGTCTGGTTTGCTTTGATAATTACTCTGTTTGTACTACTTGAGACATAGTTTATAGAAAATTCAATACCAGCAAGCATATGCCAAGCTTAAAACCAATTAGCATCAATGTACTGATATGAGAAAGACAAGAGAAACTTCAGAAAACGCAACCAAGAGATATATAAGTTATGACAGAGTGCAGGGAAGGTTAACTTCAAACTAAACAGCAACAGAAATGAAAGGTTCAATAGACAAGTGAAAGGTCAGTTTGGGACTGGTTTTACGAATCTCTTCATTGAACAAATTGGTCAATATTTGTAATGGACCACGAGGTAGCACAGTGAAGCACTGAAATCATTTAATCAGAGGTCAATGTTACATTGGTGGTCTGTAGTAGCTTTTTGAAGGGATGAGCTAAGAAAGCCAATGTCCTCCCTCATTCTTGAATATTTGTACCACTTCCTCAAGCCACTCTGGATATCGTCATGAACCAGCAATTAGAAAGACCAAGTAGAGAAGATGTTTCTAGTTTTCATCTTTGTCTTCCCTTGCATTGCATTTATACTGTCCGGGTTTATTTTTATTTTCTGATTGCTTTCTTCTCAACAGAAGGAAAGCTCAAGAACAAAAAGAGTAGTGGGTCCCATTTTAGTGTTGCCCGCAAACAAGGCCGAACTGTCCTGTACCATCTGACCAGCCATCTTCAAAAACGCGACAAAAATAAAGTCACGCTGAACAATGTGAGTACGCCACTTTTCTGCAAATTCACCGACTTCAGTGTTCAATCAATGACCATTACAGGTGGAGGGTAAATTCTTTGTCCTAATATGATGCTTGATAGCGTGTTTGCTTTTATCCAAACACTTTCTGTTGCATCTGAGACCAGTTTGTTTTTATCCGAAAATCGTGATTTCAAACAACTCCTTAATATCTAAAAGGTTAAATTGGGTTCTTGGATTGAATATCAATTATGAATACCACATTCAGATTTGTTGATGGTTTTTAACACTTTAGTCACACTGTGACATCCATATTTATGTCTGGTGAGCTTTGATAATTACTTTGTTTGTACTACCCGGTGACATAGTTTATAGAAAATTCAATACTGGTCTCAGATGCACCAGAAAATTTTCTCAGAAGGGTGAAACGTCACTTTTGATCCTACGACTGCCCTGATGCATCACATTTCAGTGGATATCAATATAGTCCATAATCTTATATTCCAAACCCCTTGAGATAAGGGCCAACATTCCATTAGCCTTCCCGATTACCTGCTGCACCTGTGTGCTACCCTTCTGTGTTTTACTTAAGTTCTGCTACAGTGAAATGTCCAAGACAAACTGCCTTGGATTAGAGAGCTGCTCACTCTTCCCCTCAACTTCAATCTCAGTCAACATTCCTTTGATGCTGCTGTAAAGGTTGGGTGTTCCTTTTGTGCTGAGTTCATTCCTGTTACACTTTGACAGATTGCATTAGTAAGTTGTATGGAGAAGTATAATTTTCTATCAACTTCAATCAGATGGAACTAAATTGAAGCAGACAATCTGTTGTTAAACGCAACCATTACATTAATGGGCTAAGGTTTGAATGGTCTGCTCTGTTGCAGTTTAGAGCACATTGAACTACACGTTTCAGGGATTTAATGTACTTTAATTGTCTAATCTTGGAATATTTCATGAGAAAATTCAATTTTAATCAATTTAATTTATTTTAAGATTATACCTTTTTCTATTCAAAATTATGAATTATTAGAATACTCTGCGTAGTAATAATATTTTGGAAAAATTACAGAACTCAATAGTTAATCAATGATTTTTCTTCCTTGGATGTTGCACAAAATGGGGATAATGTCTTATTATCTTTTCTTTACCAAGATTTAAGAATAGTGAGTACTGCACACAGTTCTGTTCAATGCATTAGGGGAAATATGTGATGAATACTAGAGAATATACAGAAATCATTTACAAGAATGCTCCCAGGACTGCAGAATTTTAGCTGTGAGGGACGATGGTTGGGCAGGTTTGATCTTTTTGGTCTTTCTAGAAATCTATACAATGCTTAGGCAAGGTCAATACAGGAAGGATGTTTCTGGTGACCAGGGAGGCCAAAGCCAGGGATTACAGTCTGAGGATAGAGGGTAGGCCTTTTAGGACTGAGACGAGGAGAAATTCTTTCACCTAGAGAGTGGTGAGCATGTGAAATTCTATGCCACAGAAAGTGGATGGTGCCAAATCATTGAAAGTTTTCAAGAAGGATTTGATATTATTGTTACGGCTAAAGGCATCAAAGGGTGTGGGGAAAAAGTGGGAGCTGGGTGTCAGATGATCAGCCATGATCTTATTGAAAGGTAGACCAGGCTTGAAGGATTGAATGGCCTATTCCTGCTTCTTTTTTTGATGTTTCCATAGTGAAAGGAGGGTGAGGGATGACTTAAATAAGGTACATAAAATTATGAGGGGTTGAGGTACGGCCATGATTGAGAGGGAGGAGACCCTCCAGAAGACAGGCAGAGGCTGGTGCCAGGCAGGAAGGGAGGGCCTCTAGGATTGTACAGTGCTGATCCTTCCATTTGCCAGCAGGCCATTTCTAGGCAGCTGCTCCATCACTGACAGGAAATTGTGGTCAAGCTCTAACACAGGCCCTAACACACCTTTCACAAGGTCACTTGGCTGGCTATTGCCATTGGAAGGTAATCTTGTCAATTCAGCCTACAGAATAATGGTGTAGAGATGGAATAGAATTAGAGAACCCACACATCCGCAAAGGTGTTATTTTTACCATCTGTACACCTACATTTTCACCTCAATTAAGCCCAAATAATGTAGCTTCAAATCTCAGGTTTATTGACATTCTGTTGAATGAGCTGAAGTCAGGAAGAGCATCAGGTGATGAACTGCCATTGGCCTAAAAAGCCTTGTGAAAAACTGAAACCCTGGAGAATATTGAATCGAACTGTGATGCCCTCTGCAGTTAAGTAGTCTTTATCTATGCCAGCACATGAATAATGGCCACTCAGGTAAAGTCCTGGAGGGTTCCTAGGGTGCATGAAGTCACATGTTGGTATAAATCTGCACCGTTGAGGCTGGAGAAAGTTTGATGAAAAACAGAGAAGAGAAATATTTATTAAAATGGTGGTGAACTTTTGTTCACTTGTCTGGTTTTGAGGCTGTGATTTAGCAGCATTTAAATTCAGGATAGACATGATTTGAGAGATTGTACATACTTCAATGTAGTGTGTCATTGCCATATCCATCAAATAATGCCAAATAATAAGTACTTTCTGAATGTCTGCCCAATCAACTGTCACTAAAACTGATTGACGGATGTGGGAAAAGTTGCCTCTCAAGGCCTCTCATGTTTTAGAAATGGTTGAAAAATAAAAATCTTTCACTGGTTGCAATGTTTATTTGTACTCTCTTTTTCTCTGAAAAGCACATTAATTTGAACAGCAAAGCACTTGAAGTAGAATTTCAGGCCAGAACATGCAGAAACCAGAATAATTGCAGATGACAGAAATCTAAAACAAAAGAAGCAATGAAATAATGGAAAAGAAAAACTCAGTAGTGTCAACATCTGTGGACAGAATAGATCAGGCAGTGTTTTAGGTGTGGACCTTTGTTTGAACACCTGAGCCATTAGCTCATCTTTTGTGTCTGCAGTTGTTGACTATCTACTTTCAGAAAACATGCATAGATTTCACACATCAGCTGCACAGCACCGCTTTGGTTTCCATCTTTCCTGGGCCCCAATGACTGAATTCCTCTGATAATCTATTCAACATTGTCAAGTCCTAGTTCTGATTTAGGATGGGCTCTTGGCTTCTTCATCCACGATCAAGCCAAATTTTTTGAAGCAGTCTTTGTTAATGATGTATACATGAGGAGCCAGCGACAGGTCTTACACCCTGAAGCAGTTCTTACTGTATTCTCTATATCATAGCTTAACTCAGAGCAACCCTGCATCTCCTCCCAAGTACTTTCCCAGTTTCTAACATTTTTAACTGAAAGTATTTTCTTAACATATTGACTGAAATATTTAAGTATAAGTGTACCTCAACCCCGCCATCTCCCCCAAAGTCTATCATTCTCAGATTCAAGTGGATATCTCATAATGCTTCCTGATAAATGGTGCAGGAGAACGATCATATGACAGCTGACCTGGGATCGTACTATCAGCAGCTGATACAAAAAGAGTAGGGTTCTTAACAATATCCCAAAGCTCATGGTTCCAAAATAACACGTTGCCAGTGGGGCTGCCACATCAGAACAAAGACAAATATGAAGATACCACTGCGCCTTGACTAGACTTTGACCTATTTTATCACATCCATGACGATTCTTTTAAAAAAGAAGTCAGTAGAGACCATTGAATGCAGAAGTGGAAGCTAATCAAATAATTGTTTCAGAGATAGTAGGAACTGCAGATGCTGGACAATCTGAGATAACAAGGTGTAGAGCTGGATGAACACAGCAGGCCAAGCAGCATCAGAGGAGCAGGAAGGCTGA
>NC_063361.1:25828485-25858598 GCF_021869965.1 Rhincodon typus
AAGTCACCTCTTAACCTTCTTCTCTCTAACGAAAACAGCCTCAAGTCCCTCAGCCTTTCCTCATAAGACCTTCCCTCCATACCAGGCAACATCCTGGTAAATCTCCTCTGCACCCTTTCCAATGCTTCCACATCCTTCCTATAATGCGGTGACCAGAACTGTACACAATATCCCTGAACACTATAGCATGGCCAATCCATCTAACTTGTACATCTTTGGACTATGGGAGGAAACCAGAGCACCCAGCAGAAACCCACACAGACACAGGATGAAATGTGTAAACTCCACACAATTGCCTGAGGCTAGAATTGAACCCAGGTCCCTGGTGTTGTGAGGCAGCAGTGCTAACCACTGAGCCACCATGCTGCCCACATAGCTCCTACTTACAGAGCTGCATCAATTTTTGGCATCATATTCAGCACAACATCATGGGCCGAAGGCCCCCTTCCTGTGCTGTACCGTTCTATGTTCTAATGGCAACAAAGGTATGCAGAAGTGGTAAGGATTGATCTACAGTCACTGACATGCTGCCTTTTTAGTGTATACCTCCCTGTAGACCTTATAGTAAGTATTTAACTTCACTAGATTTCACTGAACAATTCATTCTTCATGATTTCTTTGAGTCTTTTTCAAGATTTTTGCCTTGTGATTCTTCATGGTCATTCCAATTCGTCTTTGGAAAACATCAGCCACACCAGATGTGCATCTCCACTTTTGCCACTCTCTTTAAGAATGGTTCTTTGATTCTTCACACATAGTCAGGCTCCAAGTTAGGCAGCACGGGAGTTCAGTAGTTAGCACTGCTGCCTCACAGTATCTGTGTTCAATTCCAGCCTCAGGTGACTGTCTGCTTGGAGTTTGCACATTTTCCCTGTGTCTGCGTGTGTCACCTCCCACAGTCCAAAGATATTGCAGGTTAGGTGGATTGACCATGCTGAAATTGTCCATAGTGTTCAGGGATTTGCAGGCTAGGTGGATTAGTCAGGGTAAATGTGGAGTTACAGGATACAGTGGGGCCTGTGTCTGGGTGGGATCCTCTGTGGAGGGTCGGTGCAAATGCAACGGGCTGAATGGCCTCCCTCCACACTGTAGGAATTCTAAGTTCTTCTTTCAAATCATCATTATTCATGTTATATACACACGATGAACCAACAAAAGGCACTACTGGGGCAGCTCTTGGAAACCAATGAACACATGATGTCTGAAAGCAGAGTTGCATCAAAGCTTAGCTAGGAGGTTCACATACATAATCATCACATATTACAATTACAAAACCAATCTTGAATGGCATCGTGCAGGAATATGACAAAGATGAACATTCCCTGCTTGACCTGGTTGAAACCTTGGATACAGTTGACCTCACTGTATTCAGTCGATGCACCAGTTGCATGGGAATATGAACACAGCGATACAGGAACCAGGAATAGGGTAGAGCCTGCTCTGCTATTCAATCTAACTGTGGCTGGTCAACTTTTGTGTCATTTTCCTGAGCTATCCCCATTTCCCTTGATATTAGGGATGTACTTTCATTCTTATCTATCCAATCATGGGTAGAGTCTGGCTTCTCTTCCTACTCCCATATCACTATGTCTGGTATCTCCTGAAGGATCTATCCTTGTTGCCTTCCTCTTATTTCTCATCTACATACTGCCTTATGTGAGGGGAGGAGGTGTGCAGTGGCAGTATCACTTGGCTATTAATCCAGACAATCACAGGCAAATGTTCTGAGGAAATGGGTTCAAATCCTGCGATGGTAGGTGGTGGCACATGAAATCAATAAATGCCTGGAATAACAAAAAAAAAAGCCTAATGGTGACCATATAACCATTGTCACAAAAATACCATCTGGCTTGCTAATGCTGTTTAGGGAAGGAATTCTGCACTCCTTACCTGGTCTGACCTACATGTGATTCCAGACCGACAGCAATGGAGTTGACTCTTAACTACCCTCTGGATGATTATGGATAAACAATTGTCTGGCCAGTGATATCCACATCCAATCAATTAAAAGAAGATTAATCCTCGGTAGGTTACCCAGTGTTTGCACTCAGTGAGCTCAGAATGTTTAGATTTTTCAAACTCATAGACCTGTAGTTGTTGAATGTATTCAATGTTAAAAATAGCATCACAGAATATGGGTTGGAGAGCTGAAGTTCACATAATTCCGCAATGAATGGAGGAGCAAGGTTGAAGGGCCGAGTGACCTACTGCTATTCCAACTTATTATATAGAACTGAATGCTCAAGAATTACAGGGGGCTGTGGGAGTTGGGGGTTGGGTGAAACTGCTGTTTCTTCCACCTCCCAAGGGAAGGAAAACCAGCAGTCAGCCAATCAGCAGCAGAGAAACCTGCCTCCTGTTTACGCACCATGGGTGAGCTACATTGTCTCATTGTAAGGCTTCCTGCCGAATGAAAGGTGGAAGACTCACCCTCGGGAGCTGCGGAACTGCAGGGAGAGGCTCAAAGAGGACCACAGCTTACCTGTGAAGCTACATGCCGCGGCTTTATAATGGTAATGGGTCGTGCAGGCCTGGCAGGAGGGAGAAGAGATGGGACCTCAGGTTCTTTTGGGAAAGAGGTATGAATTGAAGGATGAGTGGTACCTTGAGACTTCTCTCCAATGGGCACATGGCACCCCTGCCTCCCCTTATTTGTTTGCCTAGAAATGAACACCCCACTCCCATAGGACTGTCCATTCCAGACACACGTTGGCCTGGGCAGCACATTACCAGCTTCAACTGAGCTTTCGACAAGGCAGTTCTGGCACCAGCCCACCTCCATAACGATGGGGGCCAACAGGGAGGTGGGTAAGAAGGCGATGATCTAGCTACCTCAACTGTTTTACATGCTCCCACACCAAAAACACACCCAGCAGGGGGCATGTGAAATGGGCGGCATGGTGGCTCAGTGGTTAGCACTGCCACCGCACAGCAACCAGGGACCCAGGTTCAAGCCTACCTTCAGGCAACAGTCTGTGTGGAGTTTGCACATTCTCCCCGTGTCTGCATGGGTTTCTGTTGGATGCTCTGGTTTTCTCCCACAGTCCAAAGATACACAGGTTAGGTGGATTGGCTATGCTAAATTACCCAGAGGGTCCAGGGATGTGCAGGATAGGTGGATTAGCCATGGGAAACGCAGGGTTACAGGGATGGGGTAGGAGGATGGGTCTGGGTGGGATGGACTTTGGAGGGTCAGTGTGGACTTGATGGGCTGAGTGGCCTGCTTCCACACCATAGGGATTCTATGATTCTATTCTACATAATATCCAGCCCTAGATAACAATTTATTTTCGTTTAACAGAAGTTTTTCTTTGCTGTTACGTTTGTAACAGTTTGTAACTTTCTTCTCTGCCAGAACATGTTTGAGAATAAGTCCTCCCTCCCGGAATATAAAGTGGCCTCCATCCAGAAATCCCGCTTCATCGTCATGCACTACAGCATGTTTAAAGCCGGGTGGGACTGGCTCATCTTACTGGCTACGTTTTATGTTGCTGTGACCGTCCCGTACAACGTTTGCTTCACAGAAAGTGACGACAGCTCCACCGCTTCGCGCAGCACCACCGTCAGCGACATTGCTGTGGAAATGCTTTTCATTTTCGGTAAGCCACAATTTCAGTCTTATCACTGCGCTGCAGCACAGAACGCAACTGGGCATGAGCTCTCCAGGGAAATGCTTGCTCCCCACCACCACCACCAACACAATCCAATTAAAAATTCCACAGAGTGACAAGTGGTTGGGACTCACTACCACCACAGCGAGTGATCGAAGTGAATAGTATAGATCCATTTAGGGGCAGGCTAGTCAAGCATAGGAGGGTCAAGTGAATAAAGGTTTCGCTGATAGAATTTAAGTGAAGAAAGGCATGACTAAATTCAAGTGGGGCATAAAAGGACAGCTTGGGCCAAATGGCCTGTTTCTGTGCTCTATACTTCAGGCTCTGATGTCATTCAGTGGTAGCTGGGGCAGATTGATATGGCCTGGGTGACTGCTTTGTGGAACATCTCTGTGCTATCCATAAGAATGACAATGACCGTCACGTTATAGAGTCATACAGCATGGAAACAGACTCCAGTGCACGCTGACCATGTCCCCTAAACTAGTCCCACCTGCCTGCATTTGGCCCATATCCCTCCAAATCTTTTCTATTCATGTATTTATCTAAATGTCTTTTAAATGTTGTGACAGCTGTACCTGCATCCATCACTTCCTCTAGCAGTTCATTGCACACATTAAACACTCTCTGTGTGAAAAAGTTGCCCCCATGTCCTTTTCCAAAGTTTCTCCTCTCACCTTAAAGATATCTAGTTTTGAACTCCCCCACCTGAGGGAAAATCCCTTGCCATTCACCTTATCTATGCCCCTCATGATTTTATAAGCTCACCCTTCAAACTCCCGTGCTCCAGTGAAAAAAGTCCCACCCCTATCCTTACATCAAACCTTCTATTCCTAGCATCATCCTGGTAAACCTTTTCTGAACATTCTCCAACTTAATAATATCCTTCCTATAACAGGACAACCAGAACTGCACACAGTACTCCAGAAGAAGCCTCACCAACGCCCTGTACAACCTTAACATGCTATCCCAACTCCTATACTCAAAGGTCCGAGCAATGAAGGCAAGTGTGTTAAACACATTCTTAACCACCTGGTCTACCTGTGATGCAAATTTCAAAGAATTATGTACCTGAACCCCTCAGTCTCTCTGTTCTACAACACTATGCAGGACACGACCATTAATTGTTTAAGTCCTGCCCTTGTTTGTTTTACCAAAATGCAATACCTTACACTTATCCAAATTAAACTCCATCTGCCACTCTTCATCCCATTGACCTAATTGTTCAAGATCTCTTTGTAATGTTAGATAACCTCATCTTCTATACCACTAATTTGCTGTCACCCGCAAACTTATTAACCATACCTCCTATATTCTCATCCAAATCATTTGTATAAATGTATAATTTGTGGACATAGTACCGATCCCTGTGGAACACCACTGGTCACAGGCCTCCAGTCTGAAAAACAACCCTCCACCATCACCCTCTGTCTCCTACCATCAAACCAATTTTGTATCCAATTGGCAAGCTTACCCAGAATCCCATATGATCTAATTTTACTAATTAGTCTATCATGGTGGAAGCTTGTCAAAGGCTTCATTAAAGTCCATTATTTGCTATTTCAATAAACCCCTTTGTTCCTGTGTTAACATTTCCATCCTTGGTCTGCTACATGTTCCACCATAGCTGAAGAAATAACACCTCATTTTCCATTTAGGCACTTTACAGCCTCCAGGGCTCAATATTGAGTTCCACAATTTCTGACCATGACCCCTGCACTCCATTTTTCAGACATCCCCAACTCTCCTCTGGTGATGTCTTGCTCGTATCTTGTTGGCTTTGCTTTCTGCAGAACAGACCTATTTTCTCTGTTTCACAACTAACAGTTACATTTATTTTACATTCTATCGCTGTGACCACCATCATCACTGCCTTTGTCTTTTGCTCTGGGCACACTTACTATCCATTCCACTTGTTCCTCCTCCACCTCTGTCACTCACATAAAAGCCATGATTTTCCAACTCTTTTCAGTTCTGAAAAAGAGTTGTACTGGACTCGAAATGTTAACCCTGTTTCTGTCTGATGCAGACACTGCCAGACCTGCCAACTTTCTCCAGTACTTTCTATTTTTATTTCAGAGAGAGGTGTGTTAGAAATGAAAGGTTCAATGTACCAATGAAACAAGGTAATGGAGTGAAATAGCTGTACAAAAGTCTTATATGACTACTCAGACTTCAACTTCATGTGGCTTCGGGTGAAGCAGTTTGAATTTATGCCCATTTTTTGTGTAATTGCAGCTTGAATCAAGCCAGTCAGAGTCTCATAGGATGCCCGGTTGGAGAGTAGATTGTCGTTCAGAGTTGTTCAGGCCTTCCCAACTGGTTTGGCACCATTGTTAATGATTGCTGCCAAGCCAAGAACATTTTGTACCTGCTTGGAGTGTAACTAATGGTGCAATTGCATTTTCCATGATGCAATTGTTTCAGTACCATTGCTTCACTCTAGGGTCCCCATGGATAGTATTTAAGCCAGGGAACAGTATTCGCCTGCTGGAGAGCTGGTGAGTGGTGAGATCCCTGTGTTGCCTCTTTTAGACATAGCAATTGGCCAGCAGAGGGCCTTCCCTGGGATCAAGGAACCTGAGAGCTCTCAGTCAACCAGAGGAAGGCTGATCCTCATCACCACTGGGGGCGGCAGCTCTCGGATGTGGATCCACCTGGAGCCCAGGATCAGCGAAGGTCTCAGCCACTGGTGAGGGACAGCAGGGCAAGGGCCATGAGGAAGCTGACGCTGGCTGTTGGAAGGGGGGAGCGTGGGTGGAAAGTGAACCAGGTCCTTTCCCTTCTTAATGCTGGATCTTTCAATGAGGCAGACCAACGAGGAAAACCCTTCCTCTCCAGGAACCTGTCTTAATTACATTTTGGAGCTGCCCTGCCTTGATATTGCTGACTACTAGCAAGAGCCAGATATAGCCCCTAAGCGAGCATTGATTTCCCACTTAACAGTCTCAATTGCTACTGGGGTAAGAAAATTGCCCATTAGTGCTCCTGGGGACGTAGAGCAGAGGCACAAGGCAGCGTGATCCCCATCCATTACCATCCCATTTGATTAAATTCCCCCTAGACACCCTGCAAACTCACCTTGGGGGAGGGCACTCAGTTTCACCCTAAATGTTTGTGCAACTCATGATAGCATCAAGTGGAACATCCCCTCTGAAAACATCACTTTAAATTGGCAATAAACTCTGTGTGCTCACCATTTGAACATGAGCATTTAGCACTGAATTCAATTTGCTCAAGTTTTCACTGAACAGATTCTAACGCTTCATCTTCATGAAACTAATTGCTCACTTTTTCTATTTTCTAATTTTTATTTCTGTTTCTGATACTCTCCTCTCTTTCCACCCGTCATATCAGACTGTCTGACCTAAAAGGATGGTTCGCTTTGTGAGAGAGTTAGAATTAGGAACAAAGTCTGAAATTAAGAGGCTTCCCAATTAAATTAGAGACAAGGAGAAACTTATTTCTCTCGGGGGCAGGTGAGTTTGTGGAACTTTCCCAGGGAGCAGTAGAGTTATTGAATGTTTTTAAGGCAGAGGCAGATAGATTCTTGATAAACAAGGAATCAAAAGCTATCGGGAGAGAGCAGCAAATTAGAGTTGAAGCCACAATCAGATCAACTGTGATTTTATTGAATGATGGAACAGGATTGAGGAGCCAAATAGTATAACCCTGCTTGCAAATTGCATATTCCTGTGTATCATCTATTTGCTAGGACTGGATTCATTGCATACTTTTCCTAATAATTGTTTCCCCAACTTTTTAGCTGAATTACTGGCATTAATCTATACAGTAGTAAACTTTGTAATTAAAAGTTAATTGAAGGATCGCCAATGGCTTCAGCACACTGTGTGATCGCTGTAAGTGCTCTGAATTTTTTTACAATATTCAATGCATACTTCATGGAGCATTAACGAGCCACTGGAAAATTACACTCTGTCTTTATCACAGAATTTTCAAACATCAGTCCTTCTCCGGTCCCCCAGTTGTCTCTCACCATCATTTCAAGGCTGTGATTTGTAACTGACGTTGATACAGATGTTCTTATTCTAGGTAATCAAATAGGGCTGCTTATTATAAATGGGCTTTCCTTACAACCATGTCTCTGGGCTTTTCTAGTGAAGTGGTAGTGCCTCTACCTCTGAGCTGGAAGGCTTGGGGTCAAGTCCTACCTGCTCCAGAGGTGGAACACACCATATCTGAACAGGTTGTTTAGACTATGCCTCAGAGCACTGAACTTGGTGTAAACTGACACTTTGAATTTTTAGTCTGTAAGCCTCCAGTTACATATTATCTGCACCATCTTCATCATCAGGAAACTGGAACTCACTTTTACTCAATAATCTTTCAATCTCAAGCTAACTTCTTTAACATTAATTCTTTTTTTAGTGAAAATTACTTGAATAAATTAATGTAATTACATTCTTAATTGGATCTACACTTGTGAATTTGAAACATGCTTGTTTTTGTTTTGCAAGCAGTTTTACTGTTTAATCCTTAAAATAAAACAAACTTATCATGTTTGTCGGATGTGTCTGACAGAAAAAGGAAGCTATATTAAAATTCATTAATGTCCTTCAGGAAGGAAACAGACATCTTTACCTGGTCTGACCTACTTGTGACTCCAATCCAACAGCAATATGGTTGACTTTTAACTGCCCTCTGGGCAATTAGGGATGGGTGATAAATGCTGGCCTGGCCAGTGATGCTCTCACCCTGCAAATGAATAAAATAAAGTTGAAGACTGTGCTCCAATAGTAAGACAAATGGTTTTGTGAAATAAATTTCGAGCTTATTTCTTTTTTGTTTTTTGCTGTTTAGTAGAATAATGAAGAGTAATTGGTAGGAGGAAATCTACCTGTTTTAAGTCTCACTCCAGGATCCAGAGTTACTGTGCTCAATTGCAGATTAACAAACTCTGTTAACAAACAGGCCAGGATCTTCCCAGGTGTTCCCTGACCTGTATGAGTATGTACCACATTCATGCATGCATGTAGCTTGCAGGAAACAGTATCTTTAAGTAATTCTCTCCACAGGAGTGAAGTTGCTTTTTATTCTGAACTTAAAATGTCAACAATAAAGTGTATGGTTCTATTAAGTGGTTAGCCACTATGAAAGTTAATTTTGCCCTTTTTCTTTTGATGCTTATTTCTCTTTTTTTTTAACCAACAGATATAATCCTGAACTTTCGTACCACTTATGTCAGTCAGTCAGGTCAAGTGGTATACGATGCGCGATCCATCTGTATCCATTATGGAACCACATGGTTTTTTGTGGATCTAATAGCTGCATTGCCATTTGATCTTCTTTATGCCTTTAACATCACTGTGGTAAGTGTTCACTTAGCATAATATCCCTGCTAACATTGCCAATGCCAATCTGTTAGCAAGCTTCGTGGACACACTGAATCATAAAATGAGGAAGTAAAATCTTTCTGAATGGATAGACTTGATGTTCAGTTACACCTCCTTTTCTTCCAGTTTACGTATCAGCGTAGGTTGACAGCACTCCCATCTCTGAGTTGGGAGGTTATAGGTTCAGGGCTTGCACAAGGACCTGAGGACAAAAATTAAAGCTGATGCTCCAGTGAGTTACTGAGGGAGTGCTGCATTGCCTGAGGTACCAACTTTCAGATGAGATGTTGAACTATAACCTTGTGTGCTCTCTCTGTTTCGAAGAAGAGCAGGGAGAGTTATCTCTGGAGTCCTCGCTGACATTTTTCCCTCAGTCAAAATCGCCAGATTAGAGTGGCTGCTAATCATTTTGCTGTTTGTTGAGGTTTACTGTTTGTAGATTGACTGCCATATTTTCTACGTGACAACATTTTGCAAAAGCCTTCCATTTGTTGTAAAGTGCTTTGGGATGCCAAGTGGTCATGAATGGCTCGATATAAATGCATATCATTTTTGTGAGTCTATCTTCTACACATAACTCTTTTCAGATATTTGCTCTTTCGGAGGGAAGATAGGACAGAAGAAAAGGAAACAGATGGCAGAAGTAAAGTAAAAGCGTTGTACAAATTTCCTGAGAGCAGACACTTGTGCAGTACAACATCAATGATTTTACAGCCCACACGTGTATAACTGAAAATGATGATTCACTTGCAAAATAACAGGCAACAGTTACATTAGGCACTACTCCAGATTTCATATCAAGACAAGCATAGAGTTTTACCATTTTGCCACAAATATATCAATACTTGTGACTTCTACGTGCGTGAACATCACAATGCATTTTGAGCTGTAAGACTTCTATTTGGGTGCCCAGTGCTAATTGTGCCCAATAAAAAATGCTTTGTTTACTAAGCTTCCATTAAAAATAAAAAAAATTCTCTGTGGTGATTCAAATTTCTTTAATTCCATTGTAGAAAGCTAATTCATCTCTTTATTCAAATTTGAATTCATCTGATTCATTTGTACCTGTGGCAATTGATACCCAATTGGATTTCTTCAGTAATTAGACACTGGAACTGACTGTTATGAATTCAAGATGTTATAATTAACAAATTTGCAATATAACAATTCCATAGTGACTTACTCACGATTAGCAAAGAAGCCTGTGTTATTTTTCAATGTTCTGCTAGGCTTGGGGCCTATTCAGCAAGTTGGTGTATCCTATCAATAAGTAGGAATAAACCAAAGATCTGCAAATGCTGGAGATCTGAAACAGAAACAAAAATCACTGGAAAAATTCAGCATGTCTGGCAGCATCTGTGGGAAGAAAGCAAAGTTAAAGGTTCATAACTGGACTCAAAACATTAACTCTGCTTTCTTCCCATAGATGCTGTCAGACCTGCTGATTTTCTCCAGCAATTTCTGATTTTGTTACAAAAAGAAAGGCGCTTTCTTTATCATTGAGTAAAATGGTGTAAGTACCAAGTCAATTAATGCTAGAAATTCCTGTTATCAGTACAGCAGAATATCTACAAAAATGACAGAGACCAAGATTTTTCTTTTTTGACTGGAAACCTGCAGCATTTTCATAAGTATACTGACACCGGCAGAATTTCCTGGGTCAGGGTAATGGCCATAATTTGAGTAGGCTTTTGGAGAATTCCTGTCTTTGCTGAGGAACCCAAAGGGCCTGAAGATAAAATGGCTACAGCAGACCTTAAATTAGATAAATTGTGTTTGAAGATCACTTTGGCCTATACAATCGATCATCCACACAGGTTAAATGGCCATTTCATTTTTAATTCACATCCCACCACCATTGCACTATTGGATGACTAGGACATACAAGTTTCCTAGTGTTCAGTAATTTGTAATCTGTATTCTTCCTTGCTCGAATTGTAACTCAATCTCTGAATCCTTTTGGGAAAGGTTGTTGTCCTTTCACTGGACTGAGCAACTCTCATCAAAATCACCAATTGTGACAGTGGTGCATTCCGTCCACATTCTCCTTAACCTTTCTACTGCTATCTGCCCAAAAGTCCCATCCTCTGCCACTCAGTTCAGTTGGATAGCCATGGCTTGTTTTCACCTTGACCTATGTTCGATCAGAGCCAGAATATCTCCGGCAATAACACGCACGCAGTTGCTATGGCAATTCCTTGAACATCCATTCCTATCCCGCGACTGCTTCTCATCTCTTTGCCACCTTTTGGTGACAGCATCTGCAACTACTGAGTCAGTTTCCGCCTGCATGCTGATGGCACACAGTTGCCTCTTGGCCCCTCTGTACCATCAGACCATTTGTCTAACCTCCAGCATTGGATGGCCGTCATTCTCTCCAGCATTTCAGATAGTCAAAGAACTCTGATTGTTGTGGAAAAATACTTGACGCTGAGCAGTGTTCCAGGTCAAAATAAACATTGGCTGCCAACTTAATTGTGAACTGTCAGCTAACCTGTTAGTCACAAGTATCACCTACTTCCACCTTAATCCAATTGCCACTCCTACCTCAGTACATTTGGTACTGGAATCCTTATTCCTGTTTTTAGCACTACCAGACTTGATTACTTTCAATTGATTACTCTTGGATAGTGCACTATCATCTAATCACCATAGAATTCAGTTCACCCAAAACCTCTGCTGTTGATGTCATGTTCAACTGGCACTCATCACCCCTGACCTTGATAAGATCATAAGATACAGGAACAGAAGTAGACCATTCATTGATTCTGCTCCATCAATCATTGAAGTCACGCCTGATCTGATAATCCTGAAAATCCATTTTCCTGCCTTTTCCCCATAAACTCTTATTCCCTTTATTGATTACAATCTCTCTGCCAAAACTCTGTGTCACTATTCCTAGCCAATACTTCTTTAGTTCTGCATCTATTTTACTTTGAATCTCTACAAAGTGTACTAGAATGTAAAATGTGCTGTATAAATGCAAACTATTCAATCGCTTTTTAACTATGCCTCTGGCATTTGTCTTATACTTCATTCTGTGTCTGCTTTCCTGCTAATTCAAGCTCGTCCAAAAACCAAGTTTGAAATAAGAATGTGCCTATTTGCCTCCTGTATTTTTTTAAAATTCTTAAATCATTTTCTATGTTTGGGATGTTGTAGAACATTTTAGCCTACTTATTCTGGTTCCAATATGAAAATTATAGATTGTTGAAATATAAAGCAAGCTAAATGATTTGTGGGCTAGGGTTCCATTATGCAGACATAACTATTTCTGTTGGTAGATTGTGGCCTATAATAGTTGCCCCTTACTCATCAGTGATTGTTGCCTGACACTAACAGGTGTTCTGCAAGCTTTTTTACACTATTGTGCTGTAGTAATTAGAATGAGGTAGATCTTATTAACTATGAGATTGTTGATTGGGGTTGTTAACCTGGGCCAAACAGGGAGTCCTGGCTGACAGATATAAAGAAGAGATTCAGAGTCTCCTCACTTCAGGGACTGACTCTGAGCTGGCTGGCCACAGCCAGTGTACTGTGTGTATGTAAATAAAGGGTGAATTGGTGACAGGATACTAGCCTCTGTGCAGTTATTTCATGCACATAACCCTGTTCCCTGTGAATACATGTCTCAAAAGTACAGACAATTCCATTCTTTCTTCAAATGACTTCTGAAATCACTGCTGCATCATGATATACATCACCATTTCATAATTGTGATACTACACAAACTACTTTAAATCACCTCAAAAAGGTCAACTTCACATTCATTGTAGCTTTCTGATGACTGGAAAAAATGATTTCTCCCTTACAGTTGTAAGAAAAGTTTAAATAACAGTTTTTGTTTAAATATTGTAATTCTGGGGAGGGGGCAAGATTACATACTGACTGTTTTGTATCCAATTAATATATGTTTTAGGCCAATATATCCCATCTCCTACAAACTTCTACTTCAATCGGTTTCCATTGGTTGAGTGGGAAGCTTGGCAATCGTTCCTTACCCTCCCAATATTCAGATGGGCTTGACTGTTTTGACATTCTAACAAACAAGTTTGTGCCTTATCCGAGGTGGTGAAAACTCAGTAATCCTTCAGGTCTTTTAACACAAGTTCAAACACAGATGTTCCATCTGTGAACACTGTGGCTTTTTTCAGTTTCATTGGACTGTCTGGGAAAATGCAATTACTAAAGTTCAGCCAATCTTAACAGAAACTGAACTTTCCTCAGCTTTCAAAACTCTGATGGTGACTGAGTCAACCTTGAGATAAATTTAAGTCTTAATAAAGTAATCACTACCTGACAGTGGCTTGATGTTAGGATATTTTAGAATGGTTCACAAAAAGGCACACATGGAGGACATCAACCTCTTGACGTTACTTTCATCTTTGGACAATTTTTGAAACGGTTCAAAATGCTGATCCTAGAACAACTTCTTACAAAAGCACAAAGGTGTAAGTTTGCCAACTACAATCAGATATATCCACAGAGGGTTTTTCATATGACCTCCTGCCCCAACCCCCATTGCCCAACATGTCCAACTGCATTTGGGAAACAAATGGGCCTTTCACTATCCCATTGAATGATTGTTTACTCTCAATCAAAAACTGATTACAACCAACGCACCAAACTATTCAGACAAGAGAAAAAAAAAACTTTTTTATTTTAATGCTCTATGCAGTTTCTTCTTGGATGTTCAGAGCATTGTTACCAAGATTCATGTTCAATTTCCAAACGTCGATCCTGAATTGCATAACAAAAGTGAAAGAAGGAAACAGGTCCTCTATAAGCTGTAGAAAGAATACAGCACAATCATCGAGGGAATTTACCCACAAATTTGTATTAAGGAGAGCCTCAAGAAGGTTAAGGAAATCCCTATGTAACCCAATTTGCCCACAAACATGCACTGTGTCAAAATTAAAACAAAGTAAAGCAGTGAATATGTGAAAAAGTCCTTTATTTTCAATTTGTTCACACCTTACAATGGCCTGATCTTTCACAGTAAAAGAACATTGAAAAATGTTGAGAGTTAGGTGTGAAAAAAATAATGTTTTTCTACTTAGTGTGCCATCTTCAGATGAGTCCATTGTGTCATCAATGCAGTTGAGCATGTTTTTCTCATGTTTTGGTGCTACAGTGCAAAGTCCTGGAGCATCTCTAATTGTAGAGTTGGGTGCCTTGGTGCTTAAAACTGCTGTCTCACAGGAGCAGGGACCTGGGTTCAATTCCAGCCTTAGGAATCTCTCAGTGTGGAGTTTACACCTTCTCCCTGTGTCTGCATGGGTTTGCTCCAGTTTCCTCCCACAGTCCAAAGATGAGCAGGTTAGATGGAGTGACCATGCTAAATTGCCCTGTAGTGTCCAGAGATATACAGGCTTGCTGGATTAGCCATGGTAAATATGGTGTTGCAGGGTTGGGGCTAGTTCTGGATGTGATGCTCTTCAAAGCAGCAGTGAGACTTAATGGGTTGAAGGGCCTCTTTATGCCATGTAGGGTTTCTATTGCTATGAATGTTATGATAGGGGAGCAGGCAGATATTTGCTGGATTCGTCAGGGTCAATGGCCTCCTTGAGATCCTCAGTAAAGAATGTACTGGATCTATGATATCTCACCTGTTTGTTTCACTGTGCAGCATATGGTGTTGTCTACCTCAGCCTACATTTCCAAGGTCAAATGGTGGCTTGGCTAGAATTCTGTGATTTTGTGTCTGATGTGGCCTAACTCTGCTTGTCACATCAGATGAAAAGCTTTCATGAGTTCCAGTAACCTGGGCTTTCCAGTCCAGAATGGTGTTGATGGAACTTATAACTGTCCCATGTTGCTGCCTCTGTGTGTTCGTGGTGGAGGGAGTGAATTCTGAATGTGATGGATGTGGTGCCAACCAAGTGGACTGCTCTATCCTGGATATTGTTGAGCTTCTGGAGTGTTGTTGGAGCGGCACTCATGCAAGCAAGTGGAGTGTATTCCATCACAGTCCAGATTTGTGCCTTAGAGATGGTGGATGGCCACTGGGGAGTCAGGAAGTGAATTACTCATGACCAAATTCTTGGCCTTTCTGACTTGTTCATGTAGTCACAATGTTTGTATATGGCTACTCCAGGCTACTTTCTGGAATTTGATTTTATAAACATAAACCCATTTGTTATAAATAACTTCTTTCCCCAAAGACAATTAAATTGTTGGAATAAATTGCCAGGTAGAATGGTAAAAAATGGGTGGCATTATGGCTCAGTGGTTAACACAGCTGCCTCACAGCAGCAAGGACCAGGGTTCAATCCCAGCTTTGGGTGACTGTCTGCATGGAGTTTGCATGTTCTTTCTGCGTCTGTGTGGGCTTCCTCTCATTGCTCTGGTTTCGTCCCACAGTCCAAAGATGTACAGGTTAGGTGTATTGGCCATGCTTAAAAGAAGTTGCACCGTAGTTTGCAAGGATGTGCAGGTTAGATGGGCTAGCCATGGTCAAAACCTCATTTGTGGACACGAGGATGGGGTGGGGGTGGTGGGTCTGTGTCAGTGTAGACTTGATGGGCCAAATGGCCTCTTTCTGCAGTGTAGGAATTCTATGATAAAATTCAACATGCTGTGTTAAAACAATATTGGGATGAGACCTTCTCATTCTCTCATATTCCTGCGGCAGTTATTTTCACAATTGCAACTATACTCACGATTAGAAATAAACTAAAAAGAACTAGAGTGGAAAAAAAGCCAAAGAACTGCAGGTGCTGGAAATCAGAAACAAAAACAGAAATTCCAGGAAAAACTCAGCAGGTCTGCCAGCATCTGAGGAGAGAAATCAGAGTTAATGTTTCAGGTCCAGTGACCCTTCTTTTGAACTCTTCTTAAGAAGAGCCAGACCTGTTGAGTTTTTCAAGAAATAAAGTGAATTACTTTGAAAACCAAAAAAACTGCAGATGCTGTAAATCAGAAACAAAAACAAAGTTGCTGGAAAAGCTCAGCAGGTCTGGCAGCATCTGTGAAGGAAAAATCAGAGTTAACGTTTCAGGTCCGGTGACCCTTCCTCAGAACGGAATTACTTTGAATTTTCTCCACTCTGCACAGACAGTGAGGTGTAGGAAACACATGGCACTGAGGTAGATTAGTTTTAAATGGCCTTGTGAACTAATTTACGGAATTCCAAAGTTAATTTTTAGGCACTAAAAGACAACTATGGAGAGCTGTAGAAATGGTTGGTGGTTGGAACATTACTAGAAAAGGCCACTTAAGGATTGTTGAAAGCATATCAATGGCTCACAGTATATCATCAGGCCAAAAAAGAAGCTTAAACAAGGTTGGAATGTGGAATAATTCAGTTTCAGGAAATGAAGATAGTCCAAATGATTCATCGTGTGGAATGACAGCTTCTTTGTGACCACGAATTTTGGTGAGTGTAGTATTACTCTGTCAAGATATATTCTAAAATTGTAGTTATTATCATTCAATATTGTATAAAATGTGCATCATTATAATTTACATACAAGGGCTTTGAGTAAAAGATTTAAATTTATCTAGCCCATATTCAGACATTTTTTTGCAATGTCAAATGTTTGTTTTGGTGAATTTAATGATCATTGACGTAAGGGATGCAGCTCTAGAGAACAGATTATTTTTCCATTTTACAAACTCACTCAGTTTCTACATTAAGCACAGCAGTGTCAGGTATGGAATGGCGAGATGCATTAAAGTTCGTACATTCTTTGCCCATAGTAAATCTCTCAGGGGAATTTTATGCTGTGTTTTATTGTTTTTTAATGTACGATTTTTAATGGACCATTTTTCCAATTCCAATGTAAGCAATATTATTGCCTTGCTGAGTGGGATTCTCATTTGCAGTGATTAACTTGGGCAGGGAGAGGATGCTTTCAAACATCTATCTGGGCTTCATAAAAACAGAAACAGAAGCTCCTCAGGTCCAGCAGCATCCGCAGAAAGGAAGTGTTAATGTATAGAGTCCAATGCCTCGTTTTCTACTCCTATCTGTCTGAGTTAGGTGCAAGATACATTTTCGCCCATTATTGCATCCTTGCCTAAAATTGAACACTCATCTTTGATGATCGGTGTTCTTTGTAATCTTATTATAATATTGTTCTTCAATTTATGTAGAGCCTGGTTTGAATTTAACACAGTCATCCTTATATCTCAACAGCAATCTTTGGGTTCGCTGACAAGAATGTCTACCTGGTATGAAGACTCTGGTATAACAGAGAGAGGCATAGTTATAGTGATGGAGTGAACTTATAGGCTGTAAACGATCATTTTATCAGGGAGGGTATCTATTATGATGCAAACACAGACCATTTATATGTGTCCTTTCATCTCTTCTATCAGAATCCTAGGGTGTACAAAAGGAATGCTCCTCATATTTTAGACATATTTTAAAGTTATAACTGAGAACTGGGTGGCATGGTGACTCAGTGGTTAGCACTGCTGCCTCACAGTGCCAGGGACCTGGGTTTGATTCTCACCTCGGGTGACTGTCTGTGTGGAGTTTGCACATTCTCCCTGTGTTGATGTGGGTTTCCTCATGGTGGTCTGCTTTTCTCCCACAATCCAAAGATGTGCAGGTTAGGTGAATTGGCCATGCTAAATTGCCCCTAGAGTTCAGGGATGTGTCGATTAGGTGGGTTAAAGGGGAATGAAGGGATGTTCTTTAGAGGGTTGGTGTGGACTTGTTGGGCCGAATGGCCTGTTTCCACACTGTAGGGATTCTATGTCAATCAGAACCAAAGGGAAACAAGCAGAAAACAAATCATTTTGCATTACCCTGGGAACTGGTTATGTTTGCATTATCCTGGTTATTGTTGCTCCCTGCTTGATGTGCTGTACACATTATTGTAATGTACAAAGCTCTCTCAATCCTACAGTGGAAAACTATGTCAGCTGAAGATCTTCCTCAAGTAAGTTTGAGGTACTGTTTGGTAGCAGAGGTGAATGTGTACCTCTGTCACAAAGATCATCATGTGGAAGATCTTTACTGAAGATTCTCCATCTGGACTTTTCAAACATAAGTATTTGAATCTGTGAATGGAAGTGTAACTGGTTTAGTAACACCATATTTTACAAAATCAGAAGTCAATTTAAAGAGATTTCAGTTTATATTTTGAAATTTAATACATTGATTTATATTGCCCTTTAAATAAAGTTCTAATGTTCTAAATGATTCATTTTTTGCATATTTTAGGCTAAAATGTCATGCAGCAAATTTAACTGTTAAGGTTATAATTTCTTACATTTTTCAAATGCGACTTGTGTGTACCATAGGTGCTCAAAAATGTATACCTGACTTGCCTGAGTGGACATTGTTTTACTGGTTCTTATCTATTGCTGAGAATAAAAGCCTCATGTTGGCTGTGCCTGATTACTGAGTCTTCCTTCTTCACTGACATTTTACATGAAACTTGGACACAGAACACAAATCGGGTGACACAACTTGCCCTAAGTGATTATTGAATAATTTGACATGTCTGTCCACACAGCCTTCTACTGTATTATCAGACAGAACTTCCCAATATGTTAACACAGTTTATGGTTGTGTCACTTTTATAAATGCAGAAAAATAAGTTAATACCATTAATTTTCACAAATGCATTTTGCAAAGATACTATTCCTTGTTGCATTCAGTTATTCTTGTACTGGCAAAATTTACATTATAAAATGTTAGTACTTTGCAGTTTGTACCATTGATTTTCTATTGTGTTTGTGAGGAGAAATAAATTATACGTTTTGTTTACATTTTAGGAAAACTATTTCATAAATGTTGGCAATAATACCTGATTTGAGTTCCATCTGTAGAAGCATAAAGTAATTCTACAATGATTGGATCTGTCTTGACAACATGTTAAATCGGTAAATTTCAGTTCTGTGGAAAGGCTATTCAACTCAAATAGACATGATGCAAACATTGCAAATTGGAGAAAAACCGTTTTAACTCTCAAATCTCCCACAACATTGAAAATATTGACTGGTTTTGTTATGATTTGGGAGTTAAAGGTGCAAATAGTTATTGCACTGCAGTCATTTCTGCTGAATTGGCTGGTATCAGATCAGGCAGTCTTTTGGACATATTAATAACCCTGAGTCAGAGACGGGGAAAGCTAGCAAGGTTCAAAAATATTTCACATACATTTAGACAATGGCAAGAACAAGCTTAAATTGATATCTTCCACAGTTGAGTCCACTAACCTTCATTGCCTGGGCTGCATATGAAAGTTAAACATGATTGAAGTACTAGATAGTTGGCTCTTTCAGGATACAGTACCTCAGCAAGATTAGTATGTGGAAATTGAGCGTGAAAAATTGCACATATACATGTTTCTCTTAAAAAAAAATACAATAGGAACAAATAAAGGTGAAACTCAGTAGAGGACAATACGTGCAACATTTTGTGCTAACTCAACATTATTATTATTCACAATTTCCCTTGGTGATTTTCCCTGTCTGAATGATGTTATGTAAGTATAAGGCCAAAGAAATAAATATTTTACTTAAGAGCTTCCATCTCATTGAGGAGGCTTCAGGCTAATTTATTCCCAACAACCTGTTCAGAAAGTTCTGCTCACATTTTGATAGCTGTGACAAATTTCACCATAACAACTTAAACAACCAACCAATCTAAATTAAACAATCCACATCATTAAAAAATATTCCATGAATGAGATTAGAATCCTCATCTTTGTCAAAAACTAATCAGTTCTCCCAATACCCTATCTGTATTTCTCGTTTTGTTGAAACCTTGAAATTGGTTTTGAGATTGTCTGTAAACAATCTTTACAAGTGGTCCCTCCCACTACTTTGAGTGGCAGAGATAATTATTATTTATGTTCTGGTGGCATGGAATGAGGTGTAGCAACATGCTATACCCTATTTCCAATATTTCAACCATGTCATGGTATCAATATTGCCTTGATTTCTCAGAAAAACACTTTCACTCATGTTCTTGCAGTTTGTAACAAATAGGAATATGGTCAAGTTCCTGAGGTCAAGTTGCTAACTGGACACCTTGGATTTAGTGAGTTTTGGGGCAAGCAGATTTGTAAAAGGAAGAAAGTATATTGTAACACCAGAAGTCCAATTCCTATTGGATTCAAAAATCCAATTCCTAATAGTAAATTAATCTTCTTAATCATTTTTCCATAAATTTTTGAATGCTTTTGGCTTCACTATCTTGTCTTAACAACATCCTCCCAGTTACACTTTTAATTTGCTTTTCACGAATTATATCCTTAGATCCTCATTGCCTACTTAATTTTGAAAACAAAACAGTTAATGGAAAAATGAAAATATAAGTAACTCTGTGATGTTCCCTGTCATCAATGAATACCTGTGGCATTTGTGACTCAGGGTGCATTCTGTTCAAATGCTAAAGAAAGATGTCCTGTATGTGACACTTTTAACAAAATATAACCCTGTTTATAGAGAACCGGTCTACTGTAAATCTAGGACAGTAGTTTCAGATACACAATAGCAATAGAACAGGCTAACCTATGGTTATGATTGAAAAAAAGAGGTTGGCTGTAGCCAAGATATTGGCTTATTTGCCAATTGTTGCACTAGAAAGATGACTAATACTTTTGATAGAGCACAAAAGTACTTCATTAATACCACCGTATGACTTTGTTAAATATCACGCTCAAAGGAAATCTTCCCCCATCCCGATTGTTCTGTTTTGATGTATGCGCCAGGGACACACACATCGGCGTTTTGGTTATTGATAGTTCATTTACTCAAAGTAAGTCCAGTTTAGTGTCAGCTTAAATCTTGCCCTCACAACAAAAAACAAATCAACGACATCAGAAAAACAGCATGACAGTAATTGTTCTAACTTTTTTTTCCAGACCTCCCTGGTTCATTTGTTGAAGACTGTGCGTCTGTTGCGGTTGCTGCGTTTATTACAAAAGCTTGATCGATACTCCCAGTACAGCGCTATGGTCCTCACACTTCTAATGTCAATGTTTGCACTGCTTGCTCACTGGATGGCCTGCATTTGGTACGTGATTGGCAAGAAGGAGATGGAAATGAATGATCCACACACGTGGGACATTGGTAAGATTAGACAAATATTCGACTTACATCTATATATCTTGGAATTTAACCAGTCCAAGTATTTGTACGCTGGCAGCTGAGCATTACCCACATTCAGAAACACTCTGGATGCATTTTTGTTTGAAAATGTCTTGAATATTGACTCCAATTTAGTCGATTGCAGGAAGCTTAGATAATAATAGATAATTGATTTTGATGCATATTTCAGATCTGAGGATACTGTTTTATTTCGAAATCCATGAGTGCTATGCTGTGTTGAACATAATGTTGCTAAAATGAAGTTGCATGTAACCTTCAGTACCAACAGTTGCTGTGTCTTCCTGAGGTCAATTAGAGGTTTTTATCAAGAGCCAATTGGCAATAAAATTGGCTGTCTTTACTTAGAAGAAAACTGTGACACAGAAATTTTGTTCATGTGGCATCTGTCTTTGCACTGTTAGTGCTAAAGCCCAGATTCTCCTATTGGTGTTAATTCAACATTGGTAACAACATATTTATATCGAACAGTTGGAAAATCTAGGCACATATGACATTCTTATTTATTACCAAAGTGCCATTGAGTCAACACAACGGCACGCTGTGCCATTTTTTTTCAATTATTTATCTTGGTGGGTTTTGTTGTCTTGCCAAGGGTTAATATTATGATTCTGGGAAAGCAGTAGAATGGTGATGATCCAACTGTCATATTGAACCTACTCAAAGACATAGCATAATACTGCCAAGTCTGTTAGCTACAGTCTACCTCCTGCAGCAATCAAATTTCAAATTAGAGAAATAAAAATTGATTGGGCATAAAAGACAGAAGCAATAAATTAAGCCAAAGTGTTTCTTCTGACAATGATTGTCAATTAAGCCCTTATGCCATATTGTGAAAAGCATCACATCACTTTTAACACTATTAAAATTTCATTAAATTGAATTCAAAACATGAAATGTATTTGCTCAGCTATATCAACTCGACAGGAAATGTTGGCATTCTGGTTCCGAGATACTGAAGCAAGTTACACACAATAATTCTCACTGTTCAATTTTATGAGTATCCTATATTTGTGCATGCTTTTGGAATAGGTAATCTTCTCGCAACAGATAAATAGGCGCAGTTATATGTAAAGAACACTCAATTTTTAAGAGAGTAACTGTTAATGGATGACAAATTTTCACACTAAATGTAGCCAATTAATTGTAGCCAACATTGTCTTTTACAAGAAATATTTTTTGTGTTCATTGAAAACACCAAAGATCATTTGTTGGGCTGTTCCTATGTGTCTAAAGATATATCTGTTCATTGTTTTAATCAATCACCCTCCAGAAGCCAAACATCACCTTTCTAAAGCCAGTAAGCCCCAGCTATAATATCTGGAACTAAGAATTGCTATCTCAGGATAAGTAGGTCAACTGTAAAGCACTTAGTTGAGGAGAAGGTTTCTTTCACTCAGAGGATAGTGGATGTTTGGAATTCTCGATCCTAGCAGCCTGTTAATGCTTAGTCTTCGATTTACTTCAACATCAAGGCTGATACATTTTTGGACTCTCAGGGATTAAGGGTTATGGGGACATAATGGGAAAGTAGAGTCAAGGCAATCAATCATATCGGTCAGAACTGCACAAGTTAGACAATGCTAAAAAGAGAGTCAAAGCTTTTCATCTTGAACTTTTCAGAACTAAAACACAAGGGAAACAACTTTAGAAAGGGAACAACAAATGATATAGCATGAGAAGATGGTGCTGATTGGTTTGACTATGGTTAGCATGGAGATTTAGCAGGAACTGTTAACTGCCTTAGTTAACTGATTAAATCCATCCAGACAAATCAACCTGACCATTGGACAAAGTGAATGTTTAAGCTGGTGGCTGAGGTACCAGTCACCAGTTCTGAAGAAAGGTCACTGGACCTGAAATGTTGACTCTGCTTTCTCTCCACAGATGCTGCCAGACCCTCCGAGATTCTCCAACAATTTCTGTTTTTGTTTCCAATCAAACAAGTTGTTTTTTCCCTGTTGATGTTGAGTTCCTTGAGTGTTGTTGGACTAGCACTCATTCAGGCTGTTCCATTACACTCCTAACTTGATCCTTGTACCTGGTGGAAGGTACTGGGGGGTTAGGGCATGTGTTGCCCTTATTCTTATTAGGCAAGGGAAGCAAAAGTTATCAGGAGTGGAAAGAAATATGAAATGCAAAACACAAACAGATCTTATTGACTGGCAGAACAGACTTGAGGGACTGATTGATCTATTTCATTGTTGTGTCAGGAGGTAGCATTCCTCCCTAAGGGATATTAATGAACTAATTGGGTTTTTGCATCAATTCACAATTTTAAATAACAGATATTTCCAGATTCTATGATTTCTGTGTCAAAGAATGGAGCTGCACAAAAGAGTGCAGCAGATACTGCAAACTTAATGTATTACAGATTGGCTCTAGGCCACTTCCATTGTAATCCAGATGTCATATCTAGCTTATACCATCATTAGCCACCTCCAAGATTCCCTAGTCCAATGCTTCCTTTGCTGTACTTGCCACCAAGTTTTACCCACAATCCTCAAGATGTTAAAATCCTGATGCCTCCAGTTTCTCACTGTTAGACTAACAGATTCAGACTAAAAATAATGGATTAATTTATTAACAAATAGTACAATTACACAGATGCAGCCAAAAGCAGCAGGAAACTATTGGGACACTATCTGAATTATAACATAAACTGCAAACCAGGGCAGGACTTATGCAGTTAATGGTAGGGTCCTGGGGAGTGTAGTCGAACAAAGAATCCTAAGGGTGCACGTGTGTAGTTCCTTGAAAGTGGAGTCACAGGTAGACAGGGTGGTGAAGAAGGCATTTGGCATGCTTGCCATCATTGGTCAGAACATTGGGTATAGGAGTTGAGATGTCACATTGTGGCTGTACAGGATATTGGTGAGGCTACTTTTAGAGTACTGTGTACAATTCTGGTCACCCTTCTGTAGGGAGGATGTTGTTAAACTTGAGACGGTGCAGAAAAGATTTATAAGGATGTCGGTGGGACTGAAGAGTTTGAGTTATAAGGGGTGGCTGAATAAGCTGGGACATTTTTCCCTGGAGAGTCAGAGGCAGAGGGGTGATCTTACAGAGGTTTTTAAAATCATGAAGGGCATGGATAGGGTGGATAGCCAAGGTCTTTTTCCTAGAATGGGGAATTCAAAACTAGGGGTTATAGGTTGATGTTGAGAGGGGAAAGATTTAAAAAGAACCTGAGGGTTAACTTTTTCATACAGAGGGTGGGGCGTGTACGCATGTAGCTGCCAGAGTAAGTGGTGGAAGCTGGTACAATTACAACATTTAAAATGCATCTGGATTGGTATATGAATAGGAAGGGTTTAGAGGGATATAAGGCAAATGCTGGCAAATGGGACCAGGTCAGATTGGGACGTCTCTTTGGCACGGACCGAAGGGTCTGCTTCTGTGCTGTATGACTCTATGTGTCTAAACTCTTTACAAACAATAAAACACACACAAACTTTAGAAAGTCAATTCAGTAATTTTTGACTCATTTTGGAACAGGCAGTCAAAGCAAGAAAAATAAATCTTTGAAATACGATCCAAACTGTTCTTTCTTTGAAGTAGTGGACAGGTTTCTTTAATCCATAAGCTGTTCAATAATGATTACTTGTGTTTCTTTTGCTCATAGACATCTTCCTAATCTATATATGTATCTACCCACTTTTAAGTTCTTACAATGTAAATCTGTAATTTATTCCCACCAAAGTTTTGTATTCTTTCCTAATTCTTAACTCTACACATATTGATTGCATCAGTTGTATTCCAACATATTTTAAAATCCTTCCCAGCTACATGCTGGCCTTAGTAATTGTGGAGTTGGTTAGTTCAGTCAGATACTTTGCAATTCATATCCTTGTTGAGATCACCATTAAAGTCTCCCCTATCAAGATTACCCATGCCTGAGGTGTTGTGATCCTCAAATTCATCTTAACACCAGTTGTTCCTCTCTAATGAGAAAGTAGCCTATGGGGATTTTCACTTCTTTTGCTTTTAATACTCCATACGTCAGGTTTCTCAGTTTTATTTGTAAGATGTGTTATGATCCCTATGGAGAGCAATAACTTTTAAAAATTTATTGAAATTTCCACTGATGGGTTAGAAAGATCACGTGAGAACATTTTAAGTTTGAAGACTTTTATTGTAACAAATAAACTAAAAGCAACATTGGCTAAACACTATTTCAGTAGGCAACTCTAAACAAAAGAAAAGTATTTTCCCTATTTAACTTTTAAAAAATTACTAATAGTCCCCAGCATAGTTACACCCTGTCTCTTAAGTATCTTTCATTCTGGAAGAACCAGTCCAAAGCTATTGTCAGCCCCTGATATCTTGCTTCCTTCTTTAGGTGTGATGATCTACTGAATGCCTGTGTGTCCAGTTGTTTTTTTGGGAAGTCTAAATGCAAACTTGTATGCATGTCTTGCCCATATGAGATTTAATATATTTGTTACTTTTTGAACTTCTAATTATCCTTTCACCAGGCTGGTTAAATGAGCTTGGAAAACGGTTAGAGATGCCATACACAAACAACTCAATTGGTGGCCCGTCTGTCAGAAGTGCCTACATTGCTGCCCTCTACTTCACCCTGAGCAGCTTAACCAGCGTCGGCTTTGGAAATGTTTCAGCAAATACAGATGCAGAGAAGATATTTTCAATTTGCACAATGCTTATAGGAGGTAAGTAACTTCGCTCCAGCCACATTTTTCTCCAATGCAAACATATGAAAGTAATAAGCAGGACAAAACCTTTCAGTTCTTCAAACCAATTTCACATATTTAACAGATAAAGTACCCTGACAAGATAACCACGACACTCTACTTTCCCCTGGCCCCATGTCCACAGCTGTACGATTTCCTGGGAGAGGGAAAAATCCAGTGACAATGGAGAGATGTGGATGGGATGGAAAAGATAAATCTCTCAGAAACTGCTCTCTGAGCTAAGCAAGTAATCAGGAACTGCGTAGGAAACTACATGGACAGATGTATTCATTGCTTAGGGATAGCAAGGACTGCAGTTGCTGGAGTCATTGCTAATCTATTCATTTAATACTTAGTGTGGTCCCTGTCCCCAAAAAGAACTGGCCTTGCTGCTTTGTGAAGGTGTGCTGTGAGTCAACACCCGATTGGTCACTCTTTCACCAAGCTTTTATTCACAGCTCTTATTATCTCCTTTAGGTCAGCATATGTTCTGTTTGGTTACATTTCTATGAAGCACCTCGTGACATTTTACTATGGTACAGGAGCTATGTTATTGCAAGTTGTTATTGTAGACATTCTGCCGCGAGGGTAAGACAATGAATAATTTATTTTATTATTCAAGATAGGTTAAAACCATCAACTGTCCACAGAAACCTCTGCACTTTCTAACTGAAATGAATGTTAAAACATAGGCTGACATAGTAATCATAATGGATGGCTATCACATCAGTTAAGTACTTCAGCTGTTGAACCAGCAATTTAGTCTTGTGAAAATGTTGGGGAAAAGAACTGTCAAATAATGATGAGTTGGTTTTTGTTCCCTCCATTATAAATTGGAATTTAACTTCCTTTCACAGCTTTGTCTATTCCATCTTTCTTTCTAGCCCTAATGCATGCCGTTGTTTTTGGGAATGTTACTGCCATCATCCAGCGCATGTACTCAAGGCGCTCACTCTATCACACACGAATGAAGGACCTGAAAGACTTTATTCGAGTTCACCACCTTCCTCAACAGCTCAAACAGAGAATGCTGGAGTATTTCCAGACAACATGGTCAGTGAATAATGGGATTGATGCCAATGAGGTAAAATGTTCTGGAATTCTGCTTTTACATTCTTTGAGTGTTGAACCTTTAACATAGCCAAAGGTCCGTTTGCCAAGTCTGGTGTTCAGTTGTTCTGTGTTTAATTTCAATGCTCACTGTGCTTGATTGCTTAAACCCAGGTGTGGATTTAGAGAAACATAAATAAGCCATAGAAAAACTTGGCAGTGAAAGCTAGAAGCACAGGAATACATGGAAATATGCAGAATTAAGCTATTTGCTTTGCCATTTAATCAGTTCGTAGCTGATCTATCTCAACACTATTTCCTGCACTGTCCCTATGTCCCTTGTCATTTCTAATATGTGGAAGTCTATTGATCTCCATTTTGAATAAACTCATCTATTCATCCTCCACAGCTCTTTGGGATTGGGAATTCCAAAGATTAACCAGCCTTAATTCTTCTTTATCTCAGTTCCCCAGCCAAGGGAAACAATTTTTCTGTGACTAACCTGCTGAGCCTTATAAGAATTCTGTCTGCTTTTTCTGTGAGATCATCATTCATTCTTCTAAAGTCTGGAGAATACAGGGCTAATGTCCAAAATTCCTCCTCACAGAAACATCCTGCCATCCCAGGAATAAGTCTGGTAAACATTCACTGCACTCCCTCTCTAGCAGGTATAAGCTTTCTTAGTTGAGGAAACCAGAACTGGGCAGAATATTCGAGGCTGTGGTGTCTCCAAGACTCTACACAACTGCAGCAAGATGTCTGTACTCCTGTATTCCAATCCTCTTGTAATAAAGGCCAACATGCTATTTGCCTTCCTAATTACTTCCTGCATCTGCATGTTAGCTTTCAGTGATTTACAAACATGGACACTCACTCAATAGTTCCCAATCACTTCTCAACACACCCTGTCATTTACATAATAGTCTTCATTTCTGTTGTTCATACCAAAATGGCCATTTTAAGTAAGCAATTTAAAGTGTTGAGAATAAAACCCTGTTACACACATTGGGGAGAATGTTCCCAAATGTTTTTAAAATATGGGGAAAACATAAAAAGCTGACTGGCAAGCGAGAGTGAATATCTCACCATTTCACAGGCCTTGAAACAGAGGCCAATGAGAGGTTGGTAGCTTCTGGATCCTAAAGTCTGCCCCTCAAAGCATGCCTCTTGTGGGATCCAGTAGTGAGAAAGTGAACTTCTGGATTTTCTTCTCCTTGCAGGCTGCGGTTCACTTGGAAAAAGAGGGTCTGAGACAAAAGCAGGAGCTGGCTTTCAGAGGCCATCTGCTTGGCCCCTACCTATGACTCTGATTGCTCCAGACCAAGGCTATTAGAGTCTTCCTGCTGTCTCCCAACTCAGCAGACAGTCACTGTAGGTTCTCAGTCAGAAAACCAGCCTCCTATCTCACTCACCAAGGAAGCAGGTAACCAGGGAGGTAGTGAGATAAGGCCATAGATGACCATTAATTAACAGAAAGCCTAGAAAGTCACCAATGGACCTTCTTACACATTACTTCATTGTTGAGGTGGCGAGAATGAAATGTGTTTCTGAACAGGACTAACTCACCACATTATTTCTCTTTCTCATTCTATCCCTCACCTCCTCCTGGGAGGGAAAAAATTGCACCCATGGAAACTAGAAAAGAGATTTTTGACCTTCAGGATATTTTTGGAGATATTTGTACTTAACATGGTCCAGCTAAATCTGGTGATGAATAATATCTACTGCACTAAACCCTGATCTCAGACTAACACTACCTTCCACATTAACACTTGAACTTAGGCTAGTGCCAACTACTGCTCCAGTACACCTCACTTTCTCATTGCAATTTTGGAGACTGAGATTGAATATAAGATATTGGAGGGTCTTCTAAGTATTGAAAGAATTCAGTGAAGGTTAGTTGTGCATTCATTTGTTCTGAGAAATTGATTAGCTTCTCGAGAAAAGAAAACCTTTTTCTAGACTGGATTAAGATTTGCAGTGAATGAAAGTTGATGTAAATTGATGCATCAATAGTGGACTTCAGGCCTGGCTAACTGTGTTGCTGTTGTAACATAGAGACATGAATTGTAAAAGTCCATCATATTGAGATTATGTTAAAGAATCTTGCATCTCTTTCTCTTGGCATGATTAACTCGAATCGAAAACTGCCTAATCAAATTAGTTATTTTTTGATATAGTGATATAATCATTGTATAAAGGCTTAAGGCTATGCAGCAGCTCTATCTAATAGGTCATGCAGTTTAACCTGCTCCTTTCATTGCACTAATGAAATTCCTGAACCAGCCTCTCTGCGGTAGCATGTAGATTTGATGCTTCTCCAGAGTTGTGTGATTGAGGAAGCAGGAATTGTAAACATGACTTGAATTACATTACTCAGTGATGTTACAGGTTGGCAGTCTAAACTGGACGCAACATTGCACAATCTGTGTGTGTTCTTTGGTTATTCTTCTCAAGAGCTATATATAATGTCTCTGAGCCTGCTAAAGAATAAAAGATAATCAATGGAAATGAATGACCTTAACGGACAGGCAAGTTTGGGAGTGGGAGGGAAAATGATTGCTCAGGAGGGTGCCAGGCTGGGACCATCCTAACCTTCCTGCCTCTGTCTACATTAAAACCTGGGGAGGAAGACAAATGGAGTGCCTCCTACCTTGTGGTCAAATGAGACCTTTAAGTGGTCAATTAATGGCCTCACCTCCCTCCCCCACCCCAAAACACACACACACAGCCACACCACTGGTATTGTATACAACAAGGAGTGTTCAGACCAGATGCTGCACAGAAAGCATGAACACAAACCCAGTTTGTTTGAGTGCTCCTGCAGAGGGGAAAGGATCTGTCATTGTTAGGCACAGAAAGAGGGACACAGCATTGGAAGATCCTGAGATCCACCCACCGGCACTAATGTCCACCTCCAACACAGCCTCCACTTTGCAACCTCTGTCCTGCCCTTTGTCACCTGTTAATACTGATCCGACAGTGTTTGCAATGCCTACAGCTACCACTGCACTCCCACTAGCACTGTCTGTAATGGAGTCAGTCTGCAATCAAATTCTAATTAGATTTTGTCAGGATTGGAGGGTCAGATTTCTGTCTCCAGTGTGCTTGATTCTGAGGAAGACCCAATGTTGGACGCTTATAAATTCTGCCAAATTATTGTCTTAAAACTGTTTTACATTGACATCTCAGCGATAGTAAGGACTGCCAATGCTGGAGTCAGAGATAACACAGTGTGGAGCTGGAGGAACACAGCAGGCCAGGCAGCATCAGAGGAGCAGGAAAGCTGATGTTTCAGAAGAAGTTTCTTCAGAAGAAGGGTCCTGACC
>NC_063361.1:25858998-25897045 GCF_021869965.1 Rhincodon typus
CCTGCTGTGTTCCTCCAGATCTACACTACATTGACATCTGATCTCTTTAATAGAAATGATTGATGCACCAAAAAAAAGACTTCTTAACTTCAAACTATACCTTAAATTTACACTATTGAGAGTGTGCATTGTGTTCTGTACATAGAAAGATAGAAAGTAGAAGCAGGAGTAGGCTATTCAGCCCTTCAAGCCTGTTCCACCATTCGATATGATCATGGCTGACCACTTAGTACCCTGTTCCCACTTTTGCCCCATTCCCTTTGATCCCTTTAACCCTAAGGACTATATCTTAACTCCTTTGTATGAAAACACATGCTGAGATTGATATTCAAATTTTCACTTCACGTTCTGCAGCTTTTACGAGATTTCCCAGATGAGCTACGTGCCGATATTGCCATGCACCTGAACAAGGAAATTCTGCAGTTACCCCTCTTTATATCGGCCAGTCGTGGGTGCCTGAGATCACTGTCTCTCCACATCAAAACATCTTTCTGTGCCCCAGGAGAGTACCTCATCAGACAGGGCGATGCCTTGCAGGCAAACTACTTTGTGTGTTCAGGCTCAATGGAAGTTCTCAAAGACAACATGGTATTGGCCATTCTTGGTAAGAGCTAGCAGCATTTGCACTGAGTTTTTGGCTTTTCACATTCCATTTTATGCATTTTGCAATGTGGTCATCGGATGACCAAAAATGTAGGTTTTAAAGGAGAAGAGAGTAATAGAGGGGTTTAAGATTGGAATTCTAGAGCCCTATTCAGCTATCAGCACAGTGAGTCATGTATACTGTTATAGAATATGAGAAGTTTCTTTGATCTAATTTTGGCTTCTTAAGTACAGGTGTTCTTCCATACACAGATCAGTTTTGCAATTCTCAGTATGTCAGCTTTAAGCAACTTCAGCAAACTGCTACTTAAACCAACCTGGCATTTGTGCCAACTTATCTCATTTTGGGCAGGCATACAATGTTTAACATCTTGCATCAATGCTTGTAAACAATCTTCAGGAATTTAAACTTCACTCATTATTTTAAGGATGGTCCATCATATTTCAGTTTTTATTGTCCCATGCTGACTGCTTTTTCAATCTGGGTCTTCATATGTTGAGGGTGGAACTATGAGTGGTAACAGAAGTGCTATTGAATCACAAATTTTCCTGCACTGGACCTAGTCATGAATGATTTGAATTTTGCACCCCGGCACTGAATTATAAGATATTGTGGGGCAAACACAGCTCATTTGGCCTATTAAGTCTTTTTCTCCATGAGCTGCCTAGACTAATCAATTTCCCATTCTCATTCTGTAACTTTCAATATTTGCTTTTTGACCTAGTTTTCTTTCAAGAACAGTTTGAGTTTGAAATATGGAATGAAATCTCTCAGCAAAGTGGCAGCAAACAGGACCTGATAAAGATTGATTCTGTGAACTGAGGGAATAGTGGAAGAAAACAGTCTATCATAACTGGGGGTTAGCAGAGTGCAATTGCAAGGACACACAGATACAGAGCATGTACCCACTTAAGTATTTTAGAGGAAAGATTTATTTTTGATTGTTATGGGTATCTTTATATGTCTCAAACTTCCACCCAATAGAATTCCTCCCCTGCTCCAAACTGACAGACCGTACAGCAAGGGAGACAGCAGAGAATGTGTAGTCAGTGATTGGACAGCAATCACAGTGATTCACAGCTCATTGGGGGAGAGTGTGAGATAATTGATACAGCTGACTTTTGCTGTATCTAATGCCTCTTACTGCTACCTCTACCACTTCTCCCACTCTTTTTCAACTGCCTTTATCGCTTCTGATGATTCTGAGTTACAGATGACACCAATGCCTCTTCTGCTCCTTTGATTTTCTTGCTTCTGTTACTGCCTTCCTGCTGTTGGATTCACTGCTACAGAAGGTAAAAATTGTAAAACTTGAGAAATGATACATACTGGTCTGACTTGCCTTGTATCCCTGAAAATAGAACACCAGTACCTTCATTCCCCAGTTTTTCTTAACTGTTTTCTTTATTCCCTCTAGTGCTTCAGTAACCTGAGAAACCAAATGTCCCTATTTCACCTCAGGTGGCTGAGGAGGGCTAGATGGTTTGACTAGTAGTTTAGGGGGAGGCAGTAGCATAGTGGACTATCACTGGCAACACTGGACTAGTCTATAAGATCCCAAGGCAATGTTCTGGGAATGAAGGCTAGAATCCCACCATGGTGAAATCTGAATGGCATAAAAACCTGGAGTTAAATGCTAGTCTATTCTTTCCTTTAGGCAATCCTTACATGCTCTGGCTTTAATCTGACTCCAGATCTGCAACAATGTTTTTGTTTATCTGTCCTCTGAAATGGTCTTTAGGAATGAGCAATAAATACAGGTCCAACCAGTGACAGCCACATCTCATGAACAAGTAAGAACAAAAGTGGTGTCTTGGTGTCCACCGGTTTTCGATAGGAAGTTTGCTGTTTGTTGTTGATGGCTAGCTGCTAGCCTGATTGGCCAAGGCAAAGGTGTCTCATCCAAGCATATAGTTTAGCCTATTTAATATGGCTTGGCTGTACACTAAACAAACTTGGAACCTATGTTATATGCTTTAATTCTATGTTTCATTTTAAAATCAATGTTATAAATTTACATTATATGCAGCATTTCCATTACTGTTTTGCTATTGGCAATCAGGAAGGATTTGGACTTGCAAAGAGCAGAAAGCTCCATGCATTAAATTTGACACTTTACTAGTGAAGGTTGAGAGAAAAAAATGGCTCAATTACAGTGCCAGCTGCCAAAACAATTCAGTTTGGATGGCACAACTTGTTTCACATCCAATTAATTACTGTATTTTTTGGAAGTGTAGTCTTCATTCTATGTGCAGCTAAACAGCACCAGAAATAGCAAATGAAATGAACAAACAATTGAAACATAGAATTCTGAAGAATTCCTTACTTATCTGCAAAATAGTCTCGTGGAATCTTCTGCATTCCCTTGAATGGCTAATAATTCCCAACAAACTAACATTTCTTCAGTAATAGATTATTTGCACAAATAATAGAGTTTAGATTATTTGCACAAATCCCAATGTGGGGCTTGAACTCACAAACCTTTGATTCCAAGATGCCAATGCTACAACAAGCTGACAAGTGTAGAGTGTGAAGAAAGGATGAGACAAATAATTATTGTTTGACTGTTAAAATCAAAGTCCACTAGTTTGCTTGATTAGAAGGAATTTATATATAAAAAGATTTTGCGAGCGCACTGAGGAAACTGATGTAAATTTCAAGCCACAGCTGGTTTATAGATTTTTCAATCTTCGTGGTTTTTCTTTACATCAGGTTCCAAATGTAGTCTCCTTAAAATGATGCAGCCTCATTTGAGCAACACTGCCCCTGGAACAGGTTAAGTTTCTGTCAAAACACCAATCAGTTTGTTTTGTTTTTGTGCTGAAAACCAGCATCAATATTGCTGCTGTTGCTAAGCTACAGGTTTATATAATATGAGTAGGAGAGAGTACTTTTGTTGAGGCTCTGTATATAATAGGCACTGCAGAAACAGGAACTGTTGTCAGGTTTTTTTATTTGCAAACCCCTTCTAACTCATATTCAAATATTAAACAATTTGCTTTATTGTCTCTGAAATAACTCCACAGAGGTCGGTATTCCGTCACTGAGTCACTCTTTATTTACACGTGGGGAGTCCTTGACACTGATCTAGCTGCCTCAGGGCCAGCTCTCAGAGTGAACAGAACCTCTGACACTCCTGTTTATATCTGTCAGCCAGGATTCCCTGACTGGACCAGATTAACAGCCCCAATCAGGGAATTCATATTCTGAGGTCCACCTGGCTGACCTCATTACAATCACTATACTCTCCTTTCATCCTTCCTGTTATTACTAAAATGTTCAAGGCAGCAGCTGATTATAAACTGATTCTGCAGTACTTTCTGTGAGTGAGGAGGTTGTTCTGAAGAAGGCTTTAATGATTCAAAAGCTACGTTAGGCAGGCAGCAAATCCTGTCAGCACTGCATGACTTTGCAGCGCTCAGAAAAAAGACTGAAGTGAGATGTAATTTTCCTTGCAACCCATGTAGATCTTGGGATTTTCTATTTGGTTCAGTCAGGTTTATTAGAAACAGACCAGTTCTTCACAATAACCTCCTGGGTGTTTGTAGTCTCTAGACTCGAGAAATAACAAATTGATTCACAAAAAGAAAAATCTTATTTGGTATTTATAATGAAAAGAGAGCCTGGAGGAACTCAAAATACATCACCTTCAGAAGAAAACTAATGCAATATTAAATTGACCAGTTTAGACAAACTTTAATGATTCATACCTGTAAAAGTAACAATTGGATTGATAAAAGCAAAGTACTGACATAAATTAACAACTTTAAATATGCTCCTAAAAATGATGATTTTGCAAAGTTTAAAATCATAAATCTAGACCTTTGATTTTATTCTAGTTCTCGGTGAACTTGATGGATTTTTTACAATCTTCAACTGTCGAAATAACAAATGTTGAAAAAGCAGTTGTCAACCAGTTCTGGTGACATTAAATTGTAACCTTTAGGAAGTAGTGAAAAAAAAATTTGAAACTCATTTAATGTAGGATACTCACAGCTCGTAGGTGGAGAACCTTCTCAACCCATCCAGCCTGGATTCAAAATCAGCCTCCCATTGTGAAGTGATGCTGGTGTTAACCAAATGATTAATGCTCAATTGAAAGTGTTTCTGAAGAAATCCTTGATTCAAAGATATACATTTTTTAAATTAAATAATCATCTCCTGCTCATCAGTCAGTTCATTGATCGTATATAGATAAAATGAAAATGTGATCATGTACAGTCAAACCATACTGAGTAGAAAATATGTTTGTGCAAGCTCAAACAGTAAATTGTAAGAAAATTGGAGGTAATTGTCTGACAGTCAGGTTTTCATGATTACCTAGTCTGAAAGTAGTTAGCTTGAGACTCTGGGAGAAAAGTTAAAGTATTATTAGTGGGCTGCAGGGTTGGGGGGTAAGCTAAAAATACATTTTTCCACTCTGCGTTTACAAAGACATAAAGTCACCACAGTCCTCCTGGACCATAGGGCTGCTCTCTTATTGGAGACAGATGTCTAGAGATGGTTTAATCTGAGACTCCCCATTCCTCAGCAAGGAGAAAGGTTGAGAAGGAGAGTCCTTCATGGTAACTGCAGCCAATGCAGGAATTGAATCTACACTGTTGGCATCACTCATCAGCTATCCAGTCAACTGAGCTAACCAACTCCTATGAAGAAATATACAGTAATTGTCAAAATTAGGCTCCATTTTCTAAGGAAGTTTCAAACCTCCTGCTTGAGGTCTTCCATCTGAGTTTCCAACACCAGGCTTTAACAGCAGTATTTTGTGACTGACCATTACTAGATACATTATATAATGTCGAGTAGTTTTGGTGAAATGTAAGGAAGCTCAATAAAGAAGAACTTAGTTCACAGTGAAGAAGGGTTGGGTCACCTCTCATTCTAACAGCATGATAAAGACTGGAATTTCACCGCATGGGGAGAGAACCAGGACACATGTTGTTACTCAAAACATCAGTTCTATTATTCTGCCCAATCTCAGTGGTTTTGACTAAGTGATAAATACTAAATTTGAGTTTTGATTGAATTGTAATGGTAAATGGAGAGGTGGATTCTTTGAAGCATCATACCCTGGTTTCACTTCTTTAACAATTATTTGGTGGAAATGTCTGCAAATATAGATATTTTTGGTGGTAGTGTGTTATAGGTCAGTGAGACAGCCAGTTGTTGTAGCAGCTGCACGATGCATCCTGGAGCTATGGATTGTGATGGTAGATGCTCCAATGTTCTTTCCAACACATGACAGACCAGGAATCTTGCTCTCTGTGCTGCCTGCCATTGATGTGGAAGAATTTTCAGGATGATACTCAACTTGTTTGACTGTATTATGAATACATCTTCCTTGGCCATCACGTTCTGGAGTGGGGCTTGGACTCAATCCTTCTGGTTCATTGGCACTGCAACACAAGACCTCATAGATACTGTTTACATACATAGAATTTACACCACAGAAGCAAGTTATTTAGCCCAACTGTTTAAACACAGCACAAGCCTTTTCCAACCTATATTCTTAAACTATTTGTAGACAACCTTTTCATAGTAGTTCTGCCTTCGCTCCTGTTTTAGGTCTCAACGTAAGTCAAGTCAACCCTGTGCATGATCATTTTCCCCAATTCATACCACCAAAAAGATTTGTATTTGAGCTTAATTGATGCCTTCAGGTACTGTGCACTGTTTTCCTTTCCAGGTAAAGGGGACCTGATCGGCGCAGACCTTTCAACCAAGGGCAAGGTGATTAAAACAAATGCTGATGTTAAAGCATTAACTTATTGTGACCTGCAGTACATTAGTTTGCGAGGCCTGAGTGAGGTATTGGAACTCTATCCTGAATATTCAAGCAAATTCCTAGCTGACATCCACCATGACCTGACCTTCAACCTTGAAGAAGGGCGTGAAGCATTGGTAAGAGCAAATCTCTGAAAATATTTGACTTTTTAGAAATATTATGTTTGAAACACAGTTGCTTTCTTTGGGTGTGTTTGAGCTCAGACATGATGCTTGGACAATACCTCTGTAGCTCAGCCAGAATCTGTATAATCTGGATGCAAATCATTGAGTTTAAAGATCTCTTATTGTCATAATACTCCTAAGTCTACCTGATCTTTTATTGCCGTCCATTAAGCCCTTCATCCAAATTATTCAGTGCCCACATGACTGGCTAACACCCCAAGAGTCTCCAATTTGTCTCCAATTGTGTTTTGTTTCCTGCCAGATTGTGAGCTATTTTTTCAATACTGCCTAAGACCTATTCTACATTCTTTATTTGTGCAAGCTGAACGACATCTCATTTTCTGCTTGGGAATCCTGCAACCTTCAGGACTCAAAATTGAGTTCAACAATGTTAGGGCCTGAGCAACTTCTCCCATATCCTTACCCCAACTCTCCCAGCCATCACAACCAACTCATTGGCAGCCACTAATGGTCCCATTAGCAGCTGTTGATTCTCCAAGGCTGACCTTTACCCATTTGTCTGTCCATTGTTTTTCTTTCTCTCTGGGCTCCTATCATTTACTCCTTCACCATCCCCCCATCTTTAGAATATATACTAACCATTTTCTAGCTAGAGTCAATTCTAAAGAAGGGTCACTAGACCCAAAATGTTAACTCTGCTTTCTCTCCACAGATGTTGCCAGGTCTGCTGAATTTGATCCTGATTTTGTTTCTACATTTTTTTTGTTTCTTTGATTGCATTGTAATGTATTGTGTGGCATAAATACAAATTATGTTAAAATTGAAGATCATAGATTCTTTCTTTGTGTGTGAATGGGTGGCTGAAAAAAAATCAAAACTTAAAAAAATTTTCGTACTTCAAGAAAAAACAAATGGTGTCTATTTTGTGTTTCCTGATTGTTTGTCCAAATATCAGGAGATTTCACCCATTTTACATTTCAAGTTTGGGCATCTTCTAATGAAGTTGGCAGTGTACTTGAATAAAACGTGACATGATTGCACTTTCAGGCCTAAGTTCTGGATTACAGAATCATGGAATAAACTTCTGACAATGTGTATCTGCACAGTACATTTCAAAAAATGAATGTAATTATGAATAGCAACTTTTCTTCCAAGAAAACTAATTAGAATCCAACCCAGATTGAAGAACATAAGGACAAAACAAAGATTGAACAATAAAGAGTAATTAAAGTTATCTATCAGAGTACGTCATCAATGAATGTGTCACTCCATGTGTATTAATCCACTGATTTCACTATCTGACTCAAAGTTTGGTTCAGGTACACTGCATCATGTATCATGTTTCAAATTTATTCAAGTTATGGGGAGGCAATGAACTAGTGGTATTGTCATTGGACTGTTAATCCAGAGGCCCAGATAATGTTCTGGGGACTTGGGTTTGAATCCTGCCGCAGCAGATGGTTGAATTTGAATTCAATAAATATCTGGAATTAAGAGTCCAATATTGACCATGAATCCATTGCTGATTGTTGGAAAAACCCACCTGGTTCACTAATGTCCTTTAAGAAAGAAACTGCCATCCTTACCTGGCCTGGCCTACATGTGACTCCAGACCCACAGAAATGTGGTTGACTCATAACTGCCATCTGGGCAATTGGGGATGGGCAATAAATGCTGACCTAGCCAGCAATGCCCTCATACCCTGAATGAATAAAGAAAAAAATTTAATCCATCATAAAGCTGCCTGAAGCTAAATAATTCTGAAAACAGTACATCATTGGATCTTGATAATTTCTCCGACAATTCTAGCCCAAACTTTCATTGTGGAGAATCACAGGCTATTGATTTAGAATTAGAATTAAGTTTGTTGTAGCATGAACTCAAGTACAGGGGTACAGTGAAAAGTTTAAAATGTCGCCTTTCACAGCGCCATCTTAGGGACAAAGTATGTCGGTACAAATCTTCAATACAAAACTGAGAAATAAAGAAAACAATGCTACATTACCTTACAGTGATTCATAGTATAAGTTAGAAATTAATAAATAAAGTTAAAACAATAAACAACACAGCCAGATAAAGCAAGTTAAATTCAGAATACGTCTATAATTAAACACTGGTAATAGATCACTTACGGGCTGATATCAACAAGGCGTTTCTTAGCTTTGGCTGGATGGCTGCTTTGTGATGCAGAATGAGTTAAGTTCTTGCTGCGGTTATCAACTCAGTCTCTCCCCTTGCCTGAGACATGGTGAACCTCAGGTTAAAACCACCACCAGTTGTCTCTGTCTAATGAGAGAGCAGCGCTATGGTCCAGTAGGATTGTGGCAGCATTCTTTTTATAACAAGTTTCTTTTTGACAATGTGAACATTACACAGAATGGGATTTTTTATAGTGTCACAACTCACTGGGATAGCTCACTGGAAATCAAACCCTGCCATTCCTGATGTCATCAGACCTAGGTTGATAGAGAGCACGGACCAAGCTTCTGTACTTAACAAGAAATCACTGTTTATTACAGGTCATTAGAGTCTAGCCACAGGTAAGCAAATAAACCAAATTAAAACTCTGTAAATTAAAACCGTAAATCCCTCATTGTGGAAGGACTTGTTACTGCATTAAGTATCATTGGGCTGGATTCTAACACGACTACCAATTTTTCTTGACATCTGCCAGCAGTTTTCTTGGCAGCTAGTTAGCTATGACAAATATCCTCTGCTTTACCTCCGTAATGTCCACTGTCAGAACAGGATCTCCATCGCACCAATACAAAGCCATTCCATCACCTGCTGCAGTCATCCTCATAGAGTTGTCGTTTGATATACACGGTTTATTTTCAATACTGATGATGATGGTCTACCATTTGTGCTGTGGATGTATCCCTGTGAAGAAATGGGTTTTGTTTCTGTACGATTGTAACCAGATGGACCTTGTTGACTACGAGGTCTTTGATTGGGGTTGTTAACCTGGGCCAATCAGGAAAGCCCCGGCTGACCAGTATGACCAGGATATTAGATTCTCCTCAGTTTAGGGGACTGACTCCAAGCTGGCTGGCTACAGCCAATGTACTGTGCATAAGTAAATAAAGGGTACGACTTCTGTTCCAGTCACCCATGAGAAGCAGTTGGCGCAGTTACCACTGATGGTAGTAAAAGGCTCAGGCCCAAGCCTATTGGGGCAGAATTGTTGAGAAAGATTCACCTGGATTGACTCAACATTTTTCGGTTAGAAAATGGCTGCCTCGGTGAAGTCCTAGTGAAATACCCAGGAGTTTTTCAGGAAGGGCTTGGGACTATCAAGGGGGCTAAAGGCACTTTAGTTGTTGACCAGGAAGCAATTCCGAGATTTTGCAAGGCCCGCCTGGTGCCATTTGTCTTGTGGGTAAAAGTAGAGGCGGAAATCAGGAGGCTGGAGAGCAAAGGAATCATCAAACCAGTGCAGTTTGCAGAATGGGTAGCACAGCTTGTACTGATTGTGAACCCTGATGGCTCAGTTAGCCTTTGTGGGGATTTTAAACAAATGGTAAACCGCTTCTCGCAGCTGGATAGATATCCAATCCCCCACATAGAGGACTTGTACGCAAAGTTGGTGGTGGGGGTTGGACATGGGGTGGTGGGGTGTTGTGGATGGGGGGTTCTGTACTTTATGAAGCTGGACATGAGCCATGCCTACATGCAATTGCAATTGGATGAGGAGTCCCAAAAGTAGGCTACAATTTACCCATAAGGATTTATACCAATATACAAGACTGCCATTTGGGGTATCATCAGCCTGCGCCCTTTCCCAGCAGACCATGGAGAACATCTTACAAGGACTACTCCATGTTGCCATTTACCGTATGACATATTAATAACAGGGAAGACCAAATAAAGAGAACTCGGAAGACTTGGGCATAGTGCTGAGACGTTTCTCCTAGGCGGGCATATGCCTTAGACAGGAGAAATGTGTGTACCAGGCACCCCAAGTGACCTACCTGGGTTACACAGTCGACAAAACTGGGTTACACCTGTTGGAACAGAAAATGAGGGTGATCAAAGGTGCCCCAGCTCCCATTTCTGTACCAGAGCTTAGGTCTTTCCTTGGGTTAGTGAATTATTACAGAAAGTTCATATGTGACCTGGCCTTCATCTTGGCACCTTTACAGCTGCTACTGAAAAAAGATCAGCCTTGGAAATGGTCATGTAGCCCAAAAAGTAGCCTTTAGGGAAGTGAAAAAGCAACTGTTGTCATCTAAGGTTTTGGCCCATTATGATCCGAAGTAAGAGGTAATGCTGACATGCAATGCCTCCCTGTTTCCCATCGGGGTAGTGGTGGCTTACCGGTGACCCAACAGAGAGGAATGCCGGATAGAGTATGCTTGCCGGACCTTGGTTGATGCCGAACGCAAATATGCCCAGATAGAGAAGGAAGGTTTGGTAGTCATCTTTGGTGTGAATTCCACCAGTACCCTTACAGACAAGAATTTGTCATAATAACAGATCACAAACCCCTGCTAGGGCTACTGAAGGCAGACAAGGTGGTGGTGCCGCCCATAGCTTCTGGTCGAATTCAGCATTGGGCCTTTATTCTCAGCCTGTACAGTACCAGTTAGAATAGCATCCAGGAAGCCAAGTGGCTGATGTTGATGCCTTAAGCCACCTCCCACTGGTAGATACTCCACCGCCTCTCCTGGAAGAGTCCATTTTGGTTTTGAACTTCCTGGACACCCTTCTGGTCACTGCGGACAATATCCGACTGGGGGCACAAAAAGATCCTGTCCTAGCAAAACTAAAACATCAGGTAGTAATGAGGGAAACAGAAGGGCCATTGCAACCTTTCCAGACCAGGCGAGACCAGATCATTGTAGAGGACAGCATATTACTTTGGGGAGCAAGGGTGATGGTCCCAAGTAAAGATTGCCACTAGATACTGGCAGAACTCCACCAGGGTCATCCAGGGGTTTCCAAGATGAAGATGATAGCAAGAAACTATGTCTGGTGGCCAGGGCTGGATCTTGACAAAGCTGCCTTGGTGGGGCAGTGCCCAGAGAACCAACAAGGACAAAAATTGCCAACAGTAGTGCCCCTCCTTCATGGGATTGGCCGGTAAACCCTGGGCTTGGTTGCATGTCGACTATGCCAGTCATTTTATGGGTTCAATGTTCCTTGTCATTGTGGACGCCCATTCAATGTGGTTGGATGTGTGTTAAGTTCGTTTGGCAAACTCAGCGATGGTGATTGAGAAGCTGCGAGCATCGTTCACTATACACGAACTCCTGGAAGTATTGGTCACAGACAATGGGACATCATTTACCAGCAGGGAATTCAAATATTTCCTAAAGTCAAGTGGCATTCGGTATATAAGGGCAGCTCCATACCTTCCATCGTCCAATGGTCTAGCAGGAAGGACAGCCCAAATGTTGAAGGCAGGCTTAAGGAAGCAGCCTACAGCATCAATTGATACCAAACTGTCCCGGTTCCTGTTCAATTATAGGACCACCCTACACGCAACAACAGGGATAGCCCCAGCAGAGTTGCTGATGGGGAGAAGACTCCACGCCTGGCTGAACCTGATGTTCCCAGATCTGTCGGCGGAGGGTGAAAGGGAAGCAGGAACGCCAATGCCAGCCATATGCCTCCTCTAAGCGAGAAAGACCATTTAATTCAGGGGACAAAGTTTGGTGCCGGAACCATGGGAATGGCCCCCTATGGTATGAGGCGAGGTTGACGCGAGGTCAGGTCCCGTGACGTACAAAGTTTTGGTAGGTGATACAGTCCTGACCAAACATGCGGAACACCTGAAATCTGTTCCCTCGCAAACGGGTCGGGAGCAGAACACACCTGGCCCTCAGAACAGCCAGAAGGCCTGTCAGAAACCATAGGTTCTTCCTCCTCTGTCTAGTGTCGAGGAAAGCTCAGAGTCCGAGATGGATGCAGCCTCAATGCTGTCACCATTGGAAGGAGGAAACTCTGCTGACACGCTCCAGGCACAAGAGGCAGGTTACAGTCCTGCCTGTGTCAGAGTCTGGATCAGAGGATCTGGACTTGGGGTGAAAATGTCACAGGAAAGGCTACAAGCGAAAGACCAGGCCTACATCCCCTGAGTTTTGGGGGGGGGGGGGGGGGGGCGCAGGGATGCAGTGATTGGAACCAGGTGGGCCTTGTTGACTATGGATCCTTGATTGGGGTTGTTAATCTGGGCCAATTAGGAAAACACTGGCTGACCAATATAACCAGGAGATTAGATTATCCTCAGTTCAGGGGACTGACTCTGAGCTGACTGGCTCCAGTCCACTGTGCACAAATAAATAAAGGGTACGACTTGGTGATGGGATACTGGCCTCCAGGCAGTTATTTCAGTTTCTCAATAGCTATTGGACATAGTAATATCAACTGGTCTATATTAAAACACGGTTTACAGAAAACAAAATGTTTGGTGCAGGATGTACAAACATTTATCTATGTGGAACAGAAGTGTTATCTGTCACTGGATGGGAAACTTATTCTTTTAGCAGGAAATTTGACTGGATGCAGTGACAATATTGACATTTGCTGTCTTTCACAGCAATAAACCCATTTTGCCCACCAGCAGAAAAAGTCATGACTCAAAAATTTATCCCATCCAGATGCTTGTAAAATTCCCTTTTAGGACACGTGATTTTGTGGACTTCTTTTGAGAGCCAACTGTTTATTAATAAATCACATTGTGGCCTACTTAATCAACAGCAGAAATCAGATTCAGAACATATCACATGGGACACTATTTTTATGTAGGAGTCATCTCATGGGCATCCTAATCTGGAATACAATCCAGAAATCTGTGCTTTAACATTTGTTATGATGACAGGCGCTGAGAGTGCGTGCAGGGTAGAAGGTTGGGCCAATGTTTTCATCACAATGGTTCTCCTGCTTGTAAAAATAGCTCTCAATATCTAATCCAGTTGAGCTTTCTTGAATGTAGATGTAATTGCTGAGCTTAATTCACAAGATTTTATTCTAGTTGCTATGATAGCTTAAAATTCATCATTTTATTGTTTGAAGGTTTGGCTTGATTATCAAAAAAACTGAAATCAGTTTGTCAGCCAGAGGAAGCATGTGTGTGGGACTGAGCGTATGGGTGCGTGTGGGAGTAAGTGTGCGTGCACGCAGGAATCAGTGTGTGTGTGCAAACGTGTGTATATTTGACAGTTAGAGTGTGTGTGTACTTCTTTACGTAATTAATATTACTGCATCTAAAAAGGCTTTAAAGCCATCAAAGCAGTTTTCAATTATTAGTTCAGAACTCTGAAGGACTTGCCTGAGAACATAACCACTGCACCACTGTGCCAAAAGATTTTTATATATTACCTTCTTATTACTTACCATATTGTTAATTGTCAATATGTAGTGCCAGTCATTCAGAACTCGCACCTAGGATGACACTATTGCAGGTATAATCCCTACAGGTCATTTCACTTTTTTGTTCTGTTGTAAGAAACAAAATTTTAATAATTGGGCTATTTTCTCAGGTATGAGCAAAATTCTGGGAAATGTCTACTACAGACATGATGTTCAACACATCTGAGAACTTACCTGACCTTTCTTGAATCATTGCAGTTTTTATTCCAGTTAGAGTGTGGCAATAATAACAATAACAAAATGCAAATAGTAGGTTTTCTACAGAAAGGACCACCCTGCCTTATGTGGTATCTTACATTCCAATATTAAACAAACCATGGCTGATGTGAGCAGCAGAGAGTTGTTTTCACAGTGGTCTGAGTTGGCAATACTGTCGCATGGGGCAGACTCAAACTGCCATCTCTACACAGGATTTTGTCTCTAGTTCCTTGGAAATAATGTTAAAAGTACTTTTAAACTGGAATCCTGCCACATGCACCAAATGCAAGTGTGCATTTGCTGCATACTCCTACAAACAGTAGCAGCAATGTTACATGTCAAATGTTGCAATTTTGTACAAATTTATAATTGCCTTCCAGCAGGAGATTAACGCAGCCTGCTGTTTACTAATTCCAAATAATAAATTGGACTCCACAGATGTGTTACTCTCAAGAATTCAGAATGTTCATTGGTTTGATGCAGTAAAGGTGGTTGATAGATTGGAGGATTCAATGAAAAAAATTGTTGTACATTCAGTATCAACAGCACATTTTTGTTTTGGTGGGATTACCTAGTGTCAGAATTCCTCTATGCCAACAAGGAAGAGCTGGCAGCCTATTGCTCCTGGGAAGATTATGTTAATCAGACACAGGATGGGAAACATTGCCTCTGGTCATGACTTTTCAAGCTATAAAATCTGGTGCTTAAAAAGCAGCTGTTCTTACATAGCACTGTGAAATCAATGCCGTATAAACATTTGTAAATTCGGTTGGAGCAGCTAATAAGGAGAAGGAATTGAGTAGTTTAATTTTCTCTCTGTGCTATGGCTGTAATTCTTTGGGATTAATTAATCTGTCCTAACTTGAGATAATTGTTGATCAAAATGGAACCCCAGATATGTTTTCCAAGAATGATAACTCCTACAATAATGAATCTATAAGATGCCCAAATATTCAAAGTGATTAATATTAATATGTAAATAGAATATTTAACTATTGTCAGGAAACAATTCTGATACCATCCATCAAGATGTCTCTGCAAACGTTGAACTCTACCCATAGCGCAATATCCTCCCAGATTCCAACGAAAGTCGACAGACATGCTGAGAGATGATTTTTCTCAGTAGGATGCTGCACTATACAGGACAGTCATGACCGTACAGAAATTTGAATACGGGCACCAACAGGTTCAGGAACAACTTCTTCCCTGCCGTGATTACACTGCTGAGTGGAACTCTCTAACTTCAAATAATGTTGATCTTGCTGCTGTTGATCTTGCTTTGTGCACCTCCTGAGCAGCCGTAACTTTGTATGCCTCGCTCTGTCTAAGCACCCCTTAATCTGTGTGTCGTTTTTTGCTATGATCTGCTTGTACTGCTCGGAAAACAAAACTTTTCACTGTACTTAGGTACGTGTGACTGCAACAATAAATCAAATCAAACAAGATTGTGGCATACAATATAATTGGGATATTATTTTATTTTAATAGACAGATCATAAGTACCTTGGTTTTAGTGCTTCTCCTCATAAAATAATGTTGTCATGGTGAATTGTGTTGCTTACTGTGGCATTCCCATTTCTCACAGTAGCCATGCTTACTGTGTACTGGAGTCACTCCTGTTTCGGCTGATACCTGTGCGCATTTGTCCTGGGAGCACACCCTCTCCGAATGTAGCTTGAGTCTGCTCAAATTGATGTTAATTAACATCTGGCATCAAAAGAATGCCTCCTTTCCATCATTTTGGGTGGAACTTGGAAAATTAAAGGGGGACATCTTGTTTGTTAAGGTAGATATTGTCATTCAGTTTTTAACAACTTAAAGTCAAGGGCTATCCTAATAAACCTATTTCTGTCTGCCACAATCAGCTTTAAGTACATTCTCTGTTCCATTTACTTCAGATATTATGGTTGTTACCTGGGTTTGATAATCATTACTGGATTATTTAAATATAAATTCAGATATAACTCACGCTCAAGACTGTCTAGTTGGCTGCTTAATGTTAATTGCATCTATTGTTTTCACAGGGATTCTCAAAGTTCACCAAATCCCCCAGACTATCCCAGGTATGTTGCAGTTTTATTCTGGTGTGTACCATGTCGTGTAAACCTAGGGTGATGATGAGCAATAAACCAACTGGGAAACAACTGGAATTGGTTAACAATTCTGAGGAACTTCTGTATAATCTTATTCTGTATTTGTATTGGAGCTATTGATCTAAATTGGCAGTTCTCAAATTAGCTCATTAGTCCTGCACCTTGTTGTCTCCAGCTCATCAGTACTGTTTGGCTGCAATTGTAATTCTACCTTGGAGCCTGTTCTTAACATTTGTGGCTTCATATGTGCACAGAGCTCTCCAGAATTCACAAATTAGTATTAATTCACTCAATTAGTATGAAAAAAAATCCTCGTCAGCTCTCAAAAGCATTAGACCGTTCCCGCAACTCTTTATAGTTCAATTTTGACAGGTCACTGGAATTATACACCATAAAGCGATAAACCATATATTGGTTTAAGATCATGTTCACTCATTTCTGAGATGCTAAAGACTGGGATTTTTACCAAAAGTGGCCAAACCGTGAACTAGGATGTTATTGGTTGGTTGTTTGAGAAGGAACTCCAGAAAGCTACACCGTCAGGGCTACCATGAATGGAGGGAACGGGTGCTTCATGGAAATGTGCCTTGTGGATTCTAATCATACCCATGAAACTCAAAAGATGAAAGCTATTTTCAGAATCCTGACCTAGCTTACATGAATAAAGAACAGTATATTGTTGGATTGTCTTTGCAGAATTATAAAATACTTACAGTCATGTTAGATGGATCTTTGTTGTGTCAACTTTTAAAAGTGAAATGTAATTAGTAATTAGTTAGTAATTTCTTCTCTTGGGGATTAATGGACAAATCTGGGTTCCTTTGATTTATGGTTCCCCAATGGGAATCATGACACTGAAATACCATTGATTATGGTGGATAGTCTGGGATCTCAGACCTCAGAAGAATGAACACGTTTCTTGAGTGGGTTTGTAACATCTCAACTTCACCTTCTGTCTGGAAATTCATAAATGTTTCATTTTTTTATGAAACCGCTGCACTTGAAAAGGAACATTATTCTATGTGCAAAAGGAAAAACAAATTAACAATTTGACCCTTTGTATTCTATCATGGTTGCATTCCTCTGTTACCTTCTCATAGGGTCATAGAGTCACACAGCGCAGAAGCAGACTCTTCGATCCAATTCATCCATGCCAACCAAGTTTCCTAAGCTAAACTAGTCCCAATTGCCTGCGTTTGGCCCATATACCTCCAAACCTTTTCCTATTCATGTACCTGTCCAAATGTCTTTTAAATGTTGTAATTGTACCTGCATCTACCACTTCGTCTGCCAATTCATTCCATATATGAACCAACTTCTGTGTGAAAAAGTTGCCCTTTCGGCCCTTTTTAAATCTTCCTCCTCTCACATTAAAAATATGCCCCTTAGTTTTGAACTCCACCACCCTAGAGAAAAGACCTTTGCTATTCACCTTATCTATACCCCTTATGATTTTATAAACCTCTATAAGGTCACCCCTCAACCTCATACGTTCCAGTGAAAAAAGTCCCATCCTATCCAGCCTCTCCTTATACCTCAAACCCTCCGGTCCCTTCAACATCCTCGTAAATTTTTCCTGAACCCTCTCCGAAGCAGGACAACAAGAACTGTACACAGTACTTCAAAAGTTGCCTCACTAATGTCCTGGACAACCTCAATTAGACATCACAACTCCAATACTCAATGGTCTGAGCAATGAAGGCAAGCATGCTAAATGCCTTCTTAATCACCCTGTCTACCCGTGACGCAACTTTCAAAGAACTATGTATCTGAACCTAGGTCTTTCTGTTTGACAACAGTATCCAGGGTCCTACCATTAACTGTGTAAGGCCTGCCCTTGTTTGTTTTAGCAAAATGCAATACCTCACATTTATCCAAATTAAACTCTATCATTCCTCAGCTCCTTGGCCCTATTGATCAAGGTCATTTTGTAATCTTAGATAACCTTCTTCACCATTGACTATATCACCAATTTTGGTTTCATCCACAAACTTACCGACCATGCGTCCTAAATCCTCATCTAAGTCATCTATATAAATGACAAAACAACAGTGGACCCAGTACTGATCCCTGTAGAATACAGCCGGTCACAGGCCTCCAGTCTAAAAGCCAGCCCTCTACCACCACCCTTTGTCACCTACCATCAAGCCAATTTTGAATCCAGTTGGCAAGCTCTCCCTGAATCCCATGTGATTTGACTTTACTTATTAGTCTACCATGCGGAACCTTGTCAAAGCCTTTATTATATTCTATCTTCTCATCTATCTATCTTGATTGTGTCCTGAAAAACTCAATCAAGTTTGTGAGACACAATTTCCCATGCACAAAGCCCTGCTGACTATCTGTAATCAGTCCTTGCCTCTCCATATGCATGTAAATCCTTTCTTTCAGAATCACCTCCAACAATACACCCACCACTGACTCACCGTAGTTCCCTGTTTTCTCCTTACAGTCTTTCATAAATAAAGGCACAACATTAGCCGCCATTCGGTCCTCTGGCATCTCACCCATGGCTGTTGATGATACAAATATCTCTGCTAGGGGCCCCGCTATTTCTTCTCCAGCTTCCCACAATGTCCCAGAGATTTATCGACCTTTGTTTGTTTTATGACCTCCAGCATCTCCTCTGTAATATGGACTGTTTTCAAGACATCAATATTTACTTCCCTGAGTTCCCTAGCAGCCATATATTTCTCCACAGTAAATACTGATACGAAATATTAATACCTGTCCTATCTCCTGTGGTCAACACGTAGGTGACCTCATTATCTTTAAGGGGCCCGACTTATCCCGATTTGCTCTTTTGCTCTTAATCTACATGTTTCTCATATAGAATAAGTGAGGTTTATTTGTGTGTACAATGGCTGAAGATTCCCAATAATTGGCTCAGTTAACTCAATCTCATTTTTACTCCGACTGCTAAATATCCAGATCTGCAACAGTTTTGAAAGGCCAGGAAAACCCTAAATTCCATTCTTCTTCTCCACGGAGTAACCCATCTCATCTGAGAATGCTGTAGAGATGGTACAACTGGGTTCGATGTCTGAAACAGGGAGGGTGGAAATCAGCTGAAGAATAGATACTGATGGAGGCTGGGTCACGAAAGAGTAGAGGTCACACTCCTTCCATATTCTATCCAGAGGCCCACATGAAGATAGAACATAGAACATAGAACAGTACAGCACAGTACAGGCCCTTCGGCCCACGATGTTGTGCCGAACTTTTACCCTAAACCTAATGTCTACCTAACCTCCACCCCTACCTTATACTATCATCCATATGCCTATCTAATAGCCGCTTAAATGCCCCTAATGAGGCCGACTCCACTACCCGCTCCGGCAATGCATTCCACACCCCTACCACTCTCTGAGTAAAGAACCTACCTCTGACATCTCCCCTATATCTACCTCCACTCACTTTAAAACTATGCCCCCTCGTAATAGCTACCTCCACCCTAGGAAAAAATCTCTGGCTGTGCACTCTATCTATACCTCTGATCATTTTGTACACCTCTATCAAGTCACCTCTTATCCTTCGTCGTTCTAAAGAGAAAAGCTATAGCTCTCTCAACCTTTCCTCGTAAGGCCTTCCCTCCATTCCAGGCAACATCCTGGTAAATCTCCTCTGCACCTTTTCCAACACTTCCACATCTTTCCTGTAATGAGGCGAACAGAACTGGACGCAATACTCCAGATGTGGCTGAACCTAGGTTTTTTATAGCTGGAGCATAACTTCACGGCTCTTGAACGCAATTCCTCTATTAATGAAAGCTAACACACCATACGCCTTCTTAACAACTCTATCCACCTGGGTGGCAGCTTTCAGGGAACTGTGGACATGAACCCCGAGATCCCTCTGCTCCTCCATATTGCCAAGAATCTTTCCGCTAACCCTGTATTCTGCTTTCAAGTTTGTCCTTCCAAAATGAATCACATCACACTTTTCAGGGTTAAACTCCATCCGCCACTTCTCACCCCAGTTCTGCATCCTATCAATGTCCTTTTGTAACCTAGAACAACCCTCCGCACTACCCACAACTCGACCCATCTTCGTATCATCCATGAACTTATTAATCCACCCTTCCACTCTTACATCCAAATCATTTACAAAAATCACAAATAGAAGAGGACCCAGAACAGATCCTTGTAGTACACCACTCGTAACTGAGCACCATTTGGAATATTTTCTGTCAACTACCACCCTTTGTCTTCTTAAGGTCAGCCAATTCTGAATCCAATCTGCCACATTTCCCCCTATCCCATGCCTCCTTACTTTCTGCATGAGCCTACCATGGGGAACCTTATCAAACGCCTTACTTAAATCCATGTATACCACATCCATTGCTCTACCTTCATCCACGTGACCAAACAAAGAATTCAATAAGGTTTGTGAGGCATATTCTACCCCTCACAAATCCATGCTGACTATTACAAATCAAACTGTGCCTATCCAAGTGATCATAAATCCTATCTCTCAGAGCCCTTTCCAATAATTTGCCCACCACTGAAGTAGGACTAACTGGCCTGTAATTTCCGTGGTTATCCCTATTCCCTTTTTTGAACAAGGGAATGACGTTTGCCACTCTCCAGTCTTCCGGCACTATACCCGTGGACAGTGAGGACGAAAAGATCATCGCCAAAGGCCCTGCGATCTCTTCCCTCACTTCCCATAAAATCCTTGGATAAATCCCATGAGGCCCGGGGGACTTATCTATCTTCAAGTTCCTCAAAATTCCGAGTACATCTTCCTTACTAACATCGACCTCCTCTAGCCTACCAGCTTGTTTCACACTGTCCGCCTCTACAATTAGGTCCCTCTCAGTTGTGAATACCGAAGAAAGGTATTCATTAAGGACCGCTCCTATCTCTTTAGGCTCCGTGCACAAATTCCCTTTAAAATCCTTGATTGGCCCTACCCTTTCTCTGGTCATTCTCTTATTTCTCACGTACATGTAAAAAGCCTTGGAGTTTTCCTTGATCCTATCTGCCAAGGTTTTCTCATGCCCCCTAATAGCTCTCCTAAGCCCTTTCTTCAGCTCCTTCCTGGCTAACTTGTATCCGTCTAGAGCCTTTTCCGATCCTTGTTTCCTAAACCTTATAAAGGCATCCTCCTTCCTCTTAACTAGTCGTTCGACCTCTCTCGAGAACCAAGGCTCCCTCACTCAACCACATCTTCCCTGCCTGCTAGGGACAAACATATTGATCACACGCAGTATGCATTCCTCAAAAAATCTCCACATTTCAATAGTGCTCTTCCCTGACAGCATCAGTTCCCATTTTATGTTACACAGTTCTTGCCTAACAGAATTATAATTACCCTTCCCCCAATTATAAACCTTACCCTGCTGTATGTACCTATCCTTTTCCATGACTATTGTAAAAGTAGCAGAGTTATGATCGCTACCGCCAAAATGCTCTCCTACCAACAGGTCTAACACTTGGCCCAATTCATTGCCAAGCACTAAATCCAAAGTGGCCTCTCCTCGTGTTGGTCTACCTACATACTGTGTCAGGAATCCTTCCTGAACGCACTGGATAAAATCCACTCTATCTAAACTATTACAACTGAAAAGTTTCTAATCAATATTTGGAAAGTTGAAGTCACGCATGACTACAACCCTGTGACTTCTGCACCTTTCTAGTACCTGCCTCCCAATCCGCTCCACCACTTCTCTGCAACTATTAGGGGGTCTGTAAAAAATACCCCAACAAAGTGACTGCTCCTTCCTTGTTCCTGACCTCAACCCAAACTGACTCTGTAGACGTATCATTCTCGAACTGCCTTTCAGTAGCTGCTATGCTAGCCCTGAATAGCAATGCCACTCCCCCGCCTCTTTTACCATCCTCCCTATTTCTTTTAAAGCATCTAAATCCCGGAACTTCCAACAACCATTCCTGTCCCTGAGTTACCCAAGTTTCTGTAATGGCCACATCGTAGTTCCAAGTACTGACCCATGCTCTAAGTTCATCTGCCTTATTTCTGATACTTCTAGCATTGAAGTACACACACTTCAAACCATCCCTGTGTCCACAATTATGCTCCATCAACCGCATTTCTTTATAAACAACCTCACTCCCTGTTGTGTCTGTTGAAAGTCTGAATATCTCATCCTCTGAATTACAAATCCGGTTCCCCACCCCCTGCCAATCTAGTTTAAACCATCCCGTATAGCTTGAGCAAATCTCCCTCCCAGGATATTTGTGCCCTTCCGGTTCAGGTGCAACCCGCCCTTACTGTATAGGTCCCACCTTCCCCAGAATGTGTTCCAATTATCCACACAATGGAAGCCCTCCCTCCTACACCAGCCCTGTAGCCACGTGTTTAGCTGCACTCTGTCCCTATTTCTTACCTTGTTATCACGTGGCACTGGTAGTAATCCAGAGATAACTACTCTGTTTGTCCTGGACTTCAGCTTCCAACCTAACTCCCTGTATTCGTTTTTCACATTCTCAGTCCTTTTTCTACCTGTGTCATTGGTACTGATGTGTACCATGACTGCTGGTTGCTCACCCTCCCCCTTAAGGATCTTGAAGACACAATCCAAGATGTCACAGACCTGGCACTCGAGAGGCAACATACTATCCATTCGTCTCGTTCGTGTCCACAGACCCGCCTCTTACTATTGAATCCCCCACTACAATTTCTCTCCTATTCTCGCCCCTTCCCTTCTGTGCCACAGGGCCAGGCTCAGTGCCAGAGACCTGTCTTCTGTGGCCTTTCCCTGGTATGTTCGCCCCCTCCCCAACAGTATCCAAAATGGTATATTTATTATTGAGGGGAATGGCCACAGGGGATCCCTGCACTGTCTGCCCATTCCCTTTCCCCCTCCTGACAGTCACCCAGCTACCTTTTTCCTGTACCTTGGGTGTGACCACCTCCTTATAACTCCTCTCTATCACCCCCTCAGCCTCCCGAATGATCTGGAGTTCATCCAGCTCCAGCTCCGGTTCCCTAATGAGATACGAGAGGGTAACCACCATTTGAAGAACTATATCCTCAGCATCAATTAGAAACTCTAAAGCAAAGTAGGCAAGTAGGCAATAATAACTTACTGCAAAATCTTTAACAAATAATCTTTCCTCCTCTACAGGACCGCTCAAACCAAATGCCAGAAATGTGGTTGTGTTTCTTAACTTGAAATAAGGGAAAAAAATATATTGACTAGAATGTCACACTGGGATGGGTGGATTCCAGTTCAGCTCAATGTGAAACTCAGCTTTGCAGAAAATTAGATAACGTACAAATCTCCAATAGTAGGAGAATTGATTGGCCAATTTCTTTAAAAATGAAAAGATGAGTCTCTGTAGCCTTCACTTGGAAAGAAATGCATAGTCTGATGAAACCATTGTATTTTTTTTGTTTTAGAACCGTTTAGAGAATAGTGACAATTCTAATAAGAAGCTTCCCTCCATTTTGGAAACTGAGGATGAACCAAGTGAATATTCTCACCTCTCACCAGCAACTAGGACCAGAAGGAAACTCACCTTGCCGGGTTTGAACAGCCCAATCCGGCGAGGGTCGCTCGGGAGCTTGCTCGGAGATGACCTTAAGCATTACTCAACGATAAGACTTGGCAGTCGTTCACCGGCCAAGTGCAGGAGGGGTGGAAGCCCCCAGTATAAGAAGGAAGACGTCACATCTAATAGTGGAAATGGTAATGCACGAAAACCAGCAAAACTACTTCTACCATCTCTAAACTGCTGTGGACCTCCTGACTTAAGCCCTAGGTATGTTTCAAACCAAATATGATGATAATGTGATTACTCAATATATGTTATACAGGTTGAGAACTTACTACATCACTGTACTTCAATCAGTCATAACACAGCATCATATGTTTAATAGTAAATTTGGGAGTTAATCAGCTGAATAATAATATGAACATTATGGTTGTTTTATTTCTGCACTTATAGAAAATTCTGCGGATAAATTTATAGACTAAATGCCAGAATGAGTCTAAAATGATTTCCTAGGATTTACAACATTGTTGAATAATGGAAACAAATCCTAAAACTAATTGGTCAGTTCTGTTCCTGGCTGTCTTGTGTGGATGCGTTTTCCACATACTAAGGAAGTCAGGGAAGTTTAAGAATAAATGTAGACATTTGGGGGTGACATTTGTTGTTTTAAGAAAAAAGACAATGATCTCTATAATTCAGAACCACAAACAGCATTGTGACAAAACCCAGTTTCAAAATGTACAGTTTTGACAAAATTTCATTTATGAGTCACTAATCAAAAGAAAAAATAAATACACCCTCGGGTGACTGTCTGTGTGGAGTTTGCACATTCTCCCTGTGTCCATGTGGGTTTCCTCCAGGTGCTCCGGTTTCCTCCCACAGTCCAAACATGTGCAGGCTAGGTGGATTGGCCATGTTAAAATTGCCGATAGTGTTCAGGGATGTGTAGATTAGGTGGATTATGTGGGATGAGTCTGGGTGGGATGCTCTGAGGGGTGGTGTGGACATGTTGGGCCTGTTTCCACGCTGTTGGGATTCTATGAAAAGAAAACCCTTCAAAATCCTTTCTCTTCACAGGAGGAATTTCACAGTGGATTCGGTTTGTTGATTATTGTGTCCTTCAGTTGTAAGGCAGTGACCAGTGTCATTTATAAGTATCTTGTCCAAGTAAAAATGTAAATGCAGGAAAGGTTACCGGAGTTGAAGCATTAACTCTGATTTTTCTTCACAGGTGCTGCCAGACTTGCTCAGTTTTTCCAGCAGCTTCTGTTTTTGTTTCATTTTCTACACTGATATTTTGAGTATTGACTACGCTAACAAAACAATCTGAAATTCACAAGTCATCACACTGTCCTTGTCTGCATTCTACCTTCTTGCTAGAAAATGGACTTTAATTGCCTTTAGTATTGACAATGGCTCAGTGGTACTGCCTTGAGATTCACGCTGTTCCATAAAAATGAAAAAGGCTCTGCGTCAGCAATTCATTTTGATGAGAGAATAGAAACTGGTGTTGAATGGGTACTGTGCTAATAAGATTCATCTGTTTGAATATTTGGATTCAGCACATAAGTTTGGTCTTAACAGCTGGTTATTATCAGTTCAACTTGCTTGAAGGTGATGAAACAGTTACCTGACTGGGTGCAGTTTTGGTAAAGCACTCAGAAGTTATACAATGCAAAATGAGGCAACTTGGCCAATCATAGCACCAGGGACACAGGTTCGTTTCTACCCTTGGGTGACTATCTGTGTGGAGTTTGCACATTCTCCCCGTGCCTGCCTGGGTTTCCTCTGGATGCTCCAGTTTCCAAAGATGTGCAGGTTAGCGGATTGACCATGTTAAATTACCCACAGTGTCCAGGGATATGCACATTAGGAAATTCAGGGTTACAGGGCTAGGATAGCGAGGTGGGATGCTCGTTGGAGGGTATGCATGGACCTGATGGGCTGAATGGCCTGTTTCCACACTGTAGGGATTCTATGATATTATGATCCTAACCCTATCTGCACTAACTCTCCAAATTAACAACTCACTCAACACCATTCCCCTGTCTTCATACAATGATGCACATTATTCCTTTTCAAATAGCTGTCTAATTCTCTACTGAAAGCATTGAATGTACCTGCCTGCATCATACTGTCAAGGAGTGCATTTCAGACCCTATCCACTCATTGGTTGGAAACGTATTTCCTCATATCACTTTTGCTTCTTTTGCTAAGTTAAATGTGTGCCCTCCCTTTTGCAATGCTTTCACAAGTGTGAGCATTTTTCCCTATTTACTCAGTCCAAATGGGCATGATTTTCAGAGGATCTTTTTCATATTCATCCACAGGATATGGGTATTGCTGGCTAAGCCAACATTTATTGCTTGTCTCTAATTGCAACAAGTTGCCTTCTTAAATACAACTGAGTAACTTCCTCGGCTATTCTCATCTGTAGATCATTAATCCAGGTCTTCATTTTACTAGTCCAGTGTTGTCAGTAAATCACTACAAGCAACCTTTAATTTGGGCACTCATTAAGAAATCTCACAGACAATCAAATACTGAAACAATGATTTCAACTTTATTGCATGTAGCAACCAAAATAAGATCCCCAAAGAAAGCAGCTCAACTTGGCTATTACCTTATTAATGGTGGCATTTAGTTGCTATTGTAACTAATAGTGTCTGTCTCTGATTTCCCGGGTTTGATCCTTGTGCAGTGTTGTTCTTTGAAATTCTGCTGAAGAAGATTTCTGGTGTTGGATTCTTATACAGTTTCTCATCCTTCAGGTCTATGGTGTGACATTATTGATGAATCTTTAGATTCTTTCGTTCAAAATGAAGGGTAAATGAAGTAGAATGAAGGGTATGCAGGTTAGTTGATCTTAGAGTAGGATAATAGGTTGGCACAACATCGTGGGCCGAAGGGCCTGTACTGTGCTGTACTGTTCTATGTTCTATGTAAAATATTGACTACTCATTGAAACCATCAAGTCTGCAACTTGCCTTCTTATCAGAAGTAGCTTCCTTGTTCCTTGTTACATTTGGCATTAATTGTCTTTTCAAAGAGACAGTTTTCCTGTGATTAACTCTTTAAATTCTTCTGCAGGGCAATCATTTATTCCTGCAGCAGAAAGCAGCCAGTTATCAAGCAGATGTCAAACAAGTTTTGTTTATGTAGCTTTGGTGCCTTCTTTTCCCAGACTTGGCTCTTTGCTTTCAATTGCTGTATAAATGTGTCCTTGTCCGTTAATAGTTTATTCCAGACAGAGTTATTGCTGCTTCTTTCAATCTGTGAACAGTTATTAAAGTTCTGAAGTTTACACTATCACATCAGTAACACAAATACCAAGATACAGGGCCTAACTTTATGTAGGTTTCACTCACCCATTCCTACTGAAGGTGTGGACTGTGCTGACTTGCACACTGTTGTATTTAAGGATAACTCAAGGACTGACTGAGAGGGTGAACAGATTCTCAGCCGCCTGTTTCAGCACCGGGCAGCTCAACTGCTTGGAGGCAGGTACCCATCGCAGGTGAGGGTGCCAGGTTGCAGGCAGGACTGCAGGCTCTCTCTTCCTCCCTGGTTGGTAATGCAGTAAAAAGCTGCCTTGTACAGAGGCTTCCACCTCTCCCCAAAAGGTGACGCGGCTGCTTTTTTCAAATAAAATTCATTCATGGAATGTGGATGTCACTTGCTAGGTCAGCATTTATTGCCAGTGGTGAATTATCTGGAGGGCAGTTAAGAGTCAACCACATCACTGTGGGTCTGGAGTCACAAATAGGCCAGACCAGGTAAGAATGGCAGATATCCTTCCCTGAAGAACATTAGTGAGCCAAATTTGATTTTGATTATGACAATCAACAGTGGTTCATTGTAATGTAACTCACCATTAGGCCAGCTTTTTATTCTAGATTTTTTTATCTAGTTTGTTATCTGCCTTGTTGAAGTTTGAACCCATGTGCTCAGAAAGTTAGCCTGGCGTTCTGGAATACTTGTCCAGTGACATTACCATGACACCACCATCTTACCTGTTCTTGAAATTAGTTTTAGCATGTAGCTGTGAGGGCACTTTCATGTTGAAGTCATTTCCCAATGATCTACCTTGAGGTGCATTCAAGTGCTCGCCTGAAGCTGGAAAGCTTTTGATTGGCCATCCAGCTTTGCGAGCTCACCCGCCACATTCATTGGAGAGGGAACTAATCACCGTCCTAATTGAGAGAGAGTCCCAATCCAAATCCAAGGTCCCAGATGAGTACAGGTATTTCTCCTATAACATGATGGTTGCGTTCTCGTGTGACCTTGCGCTTTAGAAAATCGCATTATAGGGAAATTGCTTTAGAAAATCACTATACCTGTACAGTAGAAAGTTTGTGCAAACAGCGTCCACTTTCATCAATCATGTCACAGCCAATTCGCGTTAACAAAACACGCATTATAGCAGAAATACCTGTATTTCCCTGCAGGCAGGTTTGGGAACCAGAAACACTCCTGGCCCCAGGGAATTTGCTGTGGGGTGAAGCATGGGGCATGTGGACCTGCATGGCAGGATTCCACAGCTCAGAACAGTAATGTTATTGGACACTTCAGTAAAAGGAAAATCATAACTGATTTGGGGGTAGAGGAAGGATGCTATCTCACTGCTCCCTCAGACTGAAACTCCCATGCCTCTGAATCATGCCTTCAGAAATAGAGGAGGGATTGTCTACGTTCTTGGTTGACATTTTACTGTAAAAGCAAGGCAGGGATTCTAAGAGACTTTACTCCTGCACTATTTTGATACCACTTCAGACTGACCAAGCTTTTTAAATCATTTTTTAATCAATCTTGTTCAGATATGTTATGACACATCTGGGAAGGACGGGAGTTGAACCAAGAACGTCTGGCTCTGAGATTAAGGACACTACCAACCATGCCAGAACACCCTGACCAACCTTTTTAAAGCTGAATTCGTGTTGATAATTTTGCTACCTGAGTGTTGTCTACATACATTCTTCATGAGGCAAGTTGTGCCCAATTGCCTATGTACCACAGGTATTTTGAAATAAATGTTAACAAACATTAAAAATTGGAACAATTTTTTTTTTAAATTGCAGATGCTGGAGATCTGAGAGACTCAAAATGTTGGAGAAACTCAGCAGGTCTGGCAGCACCTGTGGAGAGAGAAGCAGTTTGAATCCTGTGGCTCTTTACCAGATTGAAAAATTGTTGCTCAGTTAAGAAAAATAGGTTAAAACCAGAAAGAGCTGTGGATGCTGTAAATCAGAAACAAAAACAGAAGTTTCTGGAAAAGCTCAGCAAGTCTGGCAGCATCTGTGAAGAAAAAATCAGAATTAACATTTCGGGTCCGGTGACCCTTCCTTCCTGGAGAAGAATGATCAATGGTTTTACTATTCTATCAATTTCTCCATTCGATATGCCTCACTGTTGTGAGTTATTTTCTGTATGGTAAGAAAAATGTAGCATGAACAAGGACTGTGCGTCTAAAGCATTTTCGGGATTGTACAAACTTCACTAACTGATGCTCAACCAAAGGGGGAATTGCTCATTAATATACCTATTTTGACACACCACTGAAAAATAAGCACAGCTTGATTTTATTTAATTGGTATTGTGATCTGTGTCACTTTAACTGATCATATATCAATGCTGTCAGGTCTAAAAATAACAAATCATGAACTTGCACTTTGAGCTACTATCTAACATAGGAACTGTATATACTTGCAACGCCTCATACTGAAGAAAGAGTTGAAGTGCAACAGAATTTTTGTAAATACGAATGGGATGGAAAGAGACTTTGATGAGATACATTATAAAGGCCTTTGACATTTTTCTTTGCTAATCCTGAATATAGCATGGAATGTGGGTTAGAAAACTGCATGAGTCATTGTCAAGGAAGGGTGGAAAATTAAAATAAGCAAGCTGCTAATTATATTTAATTATCTGGTGCTGAAGTTGCAAGGAAAACTTAGGTGACATTATAGACAAAAGAATGCTAAAGTGCAATTACTGATGTATAGGTGTGAACTTAGGAGTGTTTTTGCTTCGTTGTCTTTCTAGAACTCTTCTGAGTGCCTTCATGCTACACAGTAGGGTTTGATCTGGCTGTAAAATGAAGTGGAGTGAAAATCTATTGTCAGAGTTTGGAATGATTTAACTGCTAGCCATTTACAACCAGTGATGTGCACACCCAGCCAGGGCGAATGTGTTTCTACCCAGTGGCTGATGGAGAATGGTATAATTGAGAGAGAATAATGCCAATTGAAAGTTGAAATGGAAAAGAGCTAAAGCAACTGTGCATATAAATTGAGGAAGGGAAGGAGGTGTGGTTAAGAAAAGAGTGGATTTGGTGTGCAGAGTCAATAAATGTGAAGCCAGAAAAGCACAGCAGGTCAGACAGCATCCGAGGAGCAGGGAAGTCAATGTTTCAGGCTGAAACCCTTCATCAGGACTTCCTTGAATGCTGTCTGACCTGCTGTGCTTTTCCAGATCCATATTTATTGACTCTAGCTTCCGGCATCTGCATTCCTACTGTCTCCATGGGGTTGGAATGTAAATGGGAGAGAGGAGGACAGAATAGGAATGCATTATAGTGGGAGAACCACTGAACAGTAGTATAAATGGTAGTTAATAGTGCCCAAAACTGAAACAAAATTGGAACTTGGATGTTAAAAAAGCCTTTAAATTAGTTATTAATCTTTTATTTAAATTGAACACAACTATAATATCAGGGTCAAGCTAAATCAGTCCACCTTCTGAAATATTGATTTCCCAGTTCACCTTTTGAATTTTGATATGATTTGATTTGATTTGATTATCATGTGTACTCAAGGACAAAAGTAAAGGAATACAGTGAAAAGTGTATAATGTCGCCAACACAAGGCACCATCTTAGGTACAAGTACCTAGGTACAGAATCATAAGAACAAGGTGGAAAGAAAAAACAAAGTTAAAAGTTAAACATTGCAATAATTGTAGTATAGCGTAAAGCATACGAAATGAGGCTAAAGGTTACACATTGCAGACCTTCTTAGGTTTAAGTAGAAAATAAAGAAATAAAGATGCAAGTTCAAATATTTTTGGCTTAGCAAAACAATATCCTCTACATCTGGACCATTGCAAGAGATGTGAGCTATACGGCACTTGGATACCAACCTCTGAAGCCAAACTCAATCTTTTTAATACACTAATCTCATTTGAGCTTCCGCTAAATGAGCTTTGTTGCTGCAAGAGGGTTTATTTACATTTGGGGGCAGTATAACATCCCGTGTATGGAACAACCAGATAATTTCAGTGAGCCCAGACTCCCCAGCAGCAAAACTACAGTCAAGGGCAGCATTAGTTAGAGATAAGAGTAAAAGCTGGCCTCCATGCTGGAGATTAGCTCTTTCTGAATAAGACCATAAGGCTATAAGAAATAGGATTGGGAGTAGGCCTTTTGGCCTTTGAGCCTATGTCACCATTTAATAGGATCATGGGCTGATCCAACATTCCTCACGTCCACTTTCTTGCCCTTTCCCCATAACCCTTGATTCCCCTATTGATCAAGGATCTATCTATTTTAGCCTTAAATATGATAGAAAACCATTTACACATTTTTTCTGAATCTGTATACACGTATTTATAGAAAGCACTGATTTATTTTCTCGCAGTGTTAGTGTACATGGTAACGTTTGTTTTCCTTGAATTAGTTCAGGACCAAAATCCTGATCAGGACAAACCTAATTTAATAACATCAACAAAAGATGGCATTGAACTTCACAAATTAGTTACAACTGAAATCATTTAGTGAATAACATTGTCAACTGAGAGATTTTAGAAGGGCACAGGGAAAGAGCAGGTCTGGATAGATAGCATTGGATGACTGGTAAATCTCCGTGCTCTTTGAGATGCTGTGGATCATGGAAACCAGGTAACACTAAAGAGGAGAAAAGGGATACGTGCTGAATCTTCCGTGGTGAGGGGAAGATGTTATGGAAACAATGGAGAGCCTGTGGCAGTGATTCAGGAAAAGAGATGTTGGTGAAAATAGAGGTCAGGAGCTGAGATGCAGGTGTCGCCATATATAGCTGGCAGAGCCACTGCAGGAATATGGGTGTCATTCCCACTCCCACTGCAGAGTGCAGCTTCTGCATAGCCAGCTCCAAGTTACTGTCCATACAGGAGTTGTGTACTCAGGGTATCCAGTGCTCAATGATTGTGCAATCACTGAGTTTATCCTCATTACAGAGTTTCTCTCCCTCTGCAGAATTGACAATGAGAGAAAATTGGGACTATGAGAAATACATCAGCATTTGCAATAAAGCAATTTTTATTGAAATCTCAGAGCTTTATTATTTACTGACAGGTTCACTGCAAAAGCTTTAGTGATTCTCAAGTTCTCCTTGTGCTGTTCTGACATTGCCTCCCTCCCTGTTGTTGTTGCTGCTGATGATGATCCCGTCACTCCAGTTTTATAATTTCCTCTGCTTCTTAAATGTAATCCTTAGCTCAAAGGACAGCACCTTCTCTTTAGGGTTGGATGGTTTTCATTCAAGCCCAAGTCAAGAGGCTTGAACATGTGAGACAGGCTAGTGCTGCAGTGTTGCAGGTGCTGTCTTTAAAATAAAACGTTAAACAGAGGCCCCACCAGCTTTCAGAAGTGGGATCAAATTTAGCCATCTGCCAACATGACTAAAATATGACTATTTGTTTCATGGCGTTTGAGGGAACTTGCTGTGCACTAGTTAGCTGTCGTTTGTCATGTTTTAACAGATGTTTGTTGGCTGCATAGCCATTAGAGCATCCTGGCGTCATGGAAAGCATTATAAAAATACCCCTCATTTTCTTTCTCTTGTTCTCTTCCTCACATTCTGTTCTGAAATCGTAAAATGATTACAGTCCAGGAGGCCACTCAGTTCTTGAAGGGAAATTCACCCGAGATCCACCTTGCAGCATCTTTTGCCTGTAGCCCTGCAAATGCTTTCAGTTCAGATATATAGCCAATCCTCTTTTGAAAGCTTTGATTGAATCAGCTTCCAGCACACTCTCGAGCAGTGAATGCAAAATCTTACCCACTCGCTGTGCAAGAATGAAATCCTCATGCTGTCATTATTTTTTTTGCCTTTCACATTAAGTCAATGTCCTTTAGTACTCAACCCTTCCACCAGTGTAAGGCAATGTAAATTACAAATTATTTTTCCATCTAGTCAACACACTTTAGGAAAAGTGTTTCAGTCTACTTTTTGTATTTGAAATTATGAGAAATTGAGTGCAGAGCATTGCAGACCTGTGGTTGTGAAGTGACAGGGTGTGTGACAGCTTAGCAGGGGCTGTAGTATCAAATGGATCTCTTAAGGTGAGCCTGTTACTTACTGTGTGTTGAGGTGTCAGTCAGTAAGATTCACTCGTCAGCTCCTGACACACTGTGTGAAACATGAGGTTGATAGTCAGCACATGAGCAAACTGTTCACATTTAGTCTGTCACGTTTTATTTTGCAGAATTGTTGATGGGATTGAAGACGATGGCAAGACATACGAAACGCCAACATTTCACTTTAACGTAGATCAGAATTTTCAGAAGTCAACCAAATTTTCTCCAAAGAAAGGTAATTGGCTGTCTATACTTCAACACTGGGAAGGTTGATCCAAACCAGGAAAGTTTGCAGAGTTGAGTTCATTCAAAAGATGGATCAAAAGAACATGTACAAACAACTGGATGATATTATATTGAATTGATATGCTTACTGGTACCCTCTACTGCAAGAATTTGCTGGGATCATTGCATTGCCTGGGTTCAAGTGCCATTAAGGCCCTCCTGCAGTGGCCTGAGGGCTCTGTTAGCTCACTTAGCTTGAGTGTGATGTAGAATGATACTGATGGGCTGAGTTCAATCCCGATACTGAATATGAAAGTTCATGGACACTGCTCTCCTTGCCTTGACCCACGCTTGATGTAAAGTGGTGCCACCCAAGCAGGATAAGCTGTCCCTTTCTAATAGAGGGTGATGCGCACTACTGCTGGTGGACCATGGATAACTCTTCACCCACCTTCGATTCCCACACACTCTGCAGTGAATCACCTTAACCTTCTATTCTGTGGTTCTGAATCCTGGCATCCACCCAGTATGGGGTTGGTCACATTTGGCCAAGTTCCCAAAACTAGCCTCATCTCTTTTGCACCTCAGGCAAAAGTACTGTTTTGAAAATCCCCATTCACTTTTTTCTTGAGGGGACACCCTGCCCTGAATCCAACAAGCAGAACCCACCTCACAGCACAGGGAGTGCCTGCCTCCAATTCTGCGCACCAAAAACATTTGCATAGTGAAGCTAATGTAGTTCTGGTCCTCGCAAGCTGCCAATTCCTTGAAAGAAACCCTTTGCAGTCATGGCTCTGCTGTTTTTCGGGATGAAGTGAGTATTTTAAAAATGTCCTGTTGAGAAACTGTCAGAAATCCAACGTTTTTTTTCCCACTTGTGCAGCTGCAAGCAGTATGGGTGTTATGGTTTCTGTGTAACACCACTGAAGAAAGTGGGAAGATTTACATTCAGTTGCTGTGATGCATGGTTACATTTGCATTGGCTAGCATCTCAGAAACCAGAATACTCCACCAAGTGATGTTTCTGATCCCATCCCCTCCTGTCAACACCAAATACTCCTTTCAGTGACTTCAAGACTTTCCAATACAAATCAGCAGATGAAAGATGTTGTATGACCCTGGGACAGGATTGATGGTTTAAGGCACTGCTGTTTCCTAATGAAGCGATGAATTCCTGTGTCCAGCTTTATGTTTCCCTGTGCTTTGGAATAAAGCAGCTTAATTTCATGGAATCACAGAGTTGTTATAGAATGCATCTGCGATAACTTCCTTGAACAATATGTAATGAAACCTACGAGGGAGCAAGCTATGCTAGATCTAGTCCTGTGTAATGAGACAGGAATAATTAATGATCTCACAGTTAGGGATCCTCTCGGAAGGAGCGATCACAGTATGATCGAATTTAAAATACAGATGGAGCGTGAGACCCACTACCAATGTCCGTGCTTAAACAAAGGAGACTACGATGGGATGAGGGAGGAGTTAGCTAAGGTAGAATGGGAGCAAACACTTTATGGTGGGTCAATTGAGGAACAGTGGAGGACTTTCAAAACGATTTTTCACAGTGCTCAGCAGAAGTATATTCCAGTGATAAGGAAGAACTGTAGGAAAAGAGATTGTCAGCCATGGATGTCTAAGGAAATAAAGGAAAGTATCAGATTGAAAAAAAACACATACAAAAAAGCAGAGAGTAGTGGGAAACTAGTAGACTGGGAAATCTTTAAAGGCCAACAGAAAGCCACAAAAAAAAGTTATAAAGAAAAGTAAGGTAGATTATGAGAGTAAACTAGCTCAGAATATAAAAACAGGCAGCAAAAGTTTCTATAAATATGTAAATCGTAAAAGAGTGGCGAAGGTAAACATTGGTCCTTTAAAGGATGAGAAGGCCAATTTAATAACTGGGAATGAGGAAATAGCCGAGGCATTAAACAGTTATTTTGTGTCGGTCTTCATAGTGGAAGACACAAATAACGTGCCGAAAACCAATGGCAAGAAGGTTATAGCAGGCGAGGACCTAGAAACTATCCTTATCACTAAGGAGGCAATGCTGGGCAAGCTAATGCGGCTAAAGGTAGACAAGTCTCCTGGCCCTGATGAAATGCATCCCAAAGTACTAAAAGAGGTGATAGGGGAAATAGCAAATGCACTAGTAATTATTTACCAAAATTTTCACTGGACTCTGGGGTGGTTCCTGCAGATTGGAAAACAGCCAATGTGACGCCACTGTTTAAAAAAGGAAGTAGACAAAAAGCAGGAAACTGTAGGCCAGTTAGCTTAACTTCGGTAGTGGGGAAAATGCTTGAATCTATCATTAAGGAAGAAATAGCAAGACATCTGGATATAAACTGTCCTATTAGGAACACCCAGCATGGGTTCATGAAGGGTAGGTCATGTTAAACTAATTTGGTGGAATTCTTTGAGGACATTACTTGCATGGTGGACAATGGGGAACCTGTGGATGTGGTGTATCTGGATTTCCAGAAGGCATTTGACAATGTGCCACACCAAAGGCTGCTACATAAGATAAAGTTGCACGGTATTACAGGTAATGTATTGGCATGGATAGAGGATTGGTTGACCAGTAGAAAGCAAAGAGTAGGGGTAAATGGGTGTTTTCCTGGTTGGCGGTCAGTGGCTAGTGGTGTGCCTCAGGGATCAGTGTTGGGATCATGATTGTTTACAACTTACATAGATGATTTGGAGTTGGGGACTAAGTGTGGTGTGTCAAAATTTGCAGATGACACTAAGATGAGTGGTAGAGCAAAGTGTGCAGAAGACACATAGTCTGCAGAGAGATACAGATAGTCAAAGTGAGTGGGCAAAGGTCTGGCAGATGGAGTACAATGTTGATAAGTGTGAGGTCATCCATTTTGGTAGGAATAACAGCAAAATGGACTATGTTTAAATGGTAAAAAATTGCAGCACGCTGCTGTGCAAAGGGACTTGGGTGTTCTTGTGCATGAATCGCTGAAGGTGGGATTGTAGGTGCAGCAGGTGATTAAAAAGGCAAATGGAATTTTGTCTGCCATTGCTCGAGGGATGGAGTTTAAAAACAGGGAGGCTATGCTGCAGCTGTATAGGGTCTTGGTGAGGCCACACCTGGAGTACTGTGTGCAGTTTTGAGTCTCCTTACTTGAGAAAGGATATATTAGCACTGGAGGGGATGCAGAGGAGATTCACTCGGTTGATTCCAGAGTTGAGAGGGTTGGATTATGAGGAGAGACTGAGTAGGCTGGGATTATACTCATTGGAATTCAGAAGAATGAGGGGAGATCTTATAGAAACATATAAGATTATGAAGGAAATAGATAAGGTGGAGGCAGGGAGGTTGTTTCCACTAGCAGGTGAAACGAGGACTGGGGGGGCATAGCCTCAAAATAAAGGGAAGCAGATGTAGGACTGAGGTCAGGAGGAACTTCTTCACCCAAAGGGTTGTGATTCTGTGGAATTCCCTGTCCAGTGAAGCGGTTGAAGCTACCTCACTGAATGTTTTTAAGGCAAGGTTAGATAAATTTTTGAACAGTAAAGGAATTAAGGGTTATGGTGAGTGGGTGGGTAGGTGGAGCTGAGTCTCAAAAAGATCAGCCATGATCTTATTGAATGGCGGGGCAGGCTCGAGGGGCCAGATGGCCTACTCCTGCTCCTAGTTCTTATGTTCTTATGTTAGGATGCAGAAAGAGGTCATTCAGCCCATCATGTCTGCACCAGCTCTTCAAATGAGCATCACCACCTCCTGATACTCTGCTGCTTTCCCCCATAACTTTGCACATTATTTCTATCCAAATAATCATCCAATACTCTCTTGAGGATATTTATTTAAAATGACTTATCTGTTCTGACATGCCTTCAGAGAAGTTGAAACCAGTACATGTAAGCAGAAATCACTCTTATCCAATTCATGACACAAGGATGGAAGGCGTGAGGAAGAGGAGGATTGGGGGGGTACAGAAATGATTGTTATACCACTGCCATAATGTCAGTGTATTCCCAACCCATCGTGGAGCAATGCTTTGATCATGTATTGAGAATGATATTCATTACTGAACTTCGGAAATGTGTGGTTCCCTTTTGTAAGGAAAGATATAATGATATTGGAGGCAATCCAGAGAAGGTTCACTAAGTTGATTCCACATATGGAGGAATTGTCTTATGAGGAGAGGTCGAATAGGATAGGCCTGTATTCACTTGAGTTTAAAGGATGAGAGGCAACCTTATTGAAGCATGTAAGATTCTTAAGGAACTTGACAGAGTAGATGTGGAAAGATTGTATCCCCTTGTGCAAGAGGCTAGGACTAGAAGACAAAATCTCAGAGTAAGGGCTCATCCACTTAAGACAGAGGTGAGAAATTTCTTCTCTCAGAGGGTAGTGAATCTGTGGAATTCCCTGCTGCAGAGGGCTGTTGAGTCTGGGTTGTTAAGTATATTCAACATATTTAATCAATAAGGGAATCAAGGGTAGTGGGGAAAAAATAGGTAAGTGGGGTTGAGGATCGTGAGATCAGCTATGATGTCATTAAATAATGGAGCAGACTCAATGGGCTGAATGGCCTACTTCTACTCCTACACGTTATGGTCTCATACAACAATCCTATTCACTAATTGGCATTTTCCATTTACTGGCTTAACCCTGTCCCAGTGAATGCCAATCATGGCATTTTATGATAGTATAAACGTAAAATAAAATTTAATCTCTGAAGCATATTATTGACCAGAAGCAATACTCATTTTGTCTTTGAGATAGTAGGAACTGCAGATGCTGGAGAATCTGAGATAACAAGGTGTAGAGCTGGATGAACACAGCAGGTCAAGCAGCATTAGAGGAGCAGGAAGGCTGACGTTTCGGGCCTAGA
>NC_063361.1:25922045-25949482 GCF_021869965.1 Rhincodon typus
GCTATTAATAAACACATTGAACTCGACCCCATATACATTCCACTACGGAGGAAACCCGGAAGTGAGGCAATCCATCGCAACGGACCCCAGAGTTTAAAAACCAGGCGGGTAAACACACCGACGCTTCATCAGCAGCTCCACTGAGGATGTTACCCAGCACGGTAACGAAACGTCTGCGGAACAACAAAACAGCTCAGCGAGCCAACGAACCTCAACACCCACAAACCGAGCTACAGATCTACTCCAAAACCTTAGAAGCCTCTATAAGGTCACTCATCAGCCTCCAATGCTTGAGGGAAGATAGCCCCAGCCTATTTTGCCCCTCCCTATGGCTAAAACCCTCCAACCCCAGCAGCATCCTTGTAAATCTTTTATGCACCTTCTCAAGTTTACCAACATCTTTCCTATAGTAGGGAGGCCAGAACTGAACACAGTTTTCCAAAAGTGGCCTAACAAATGTCTTGTACAGCTGCACCATGACATCCTAACTCCTATACTGAATGTACTGACCAATAAAGGCTAGTGTGGGGACATAGTGGTAATGTTACTGACCTAGTAATCCAGAGTCCCAGACAAATGGTTCAAACTCCACCAGGGTAGACGTTGGGTTAAAAAAGTAATAGTTTAGTGGCCACCATGTAACCATTTTTCAGTCATTGTAAATACCCATCTGGCTCATTAATGCCTTTTAGGGAATGAAATCTGCCATCCTAACCTGGTCTGGCCTATGGGACTCCAGACCCACAATGCACATCGTGAAATAGCCTAGCAAACCACTCAGTTCAAGGGCAGGGATGGGCAATAAATACTGGGCCAGCCCTGTGACTCTCACATCCAATGAACAGGTACAAATAATAGAGAGCTTGAGTCTTTATCTCTATCTCTCTCTTTCTTTCCCAACAGCAAGAAAATATAAAATTCCAAGTCACCATGAAAGCATGATAGTGACAAACAAAGGCAGCAATAAGACAGTGTGAAAGAGAATCTGGGGCAGAATGATCATAAAGACTGGGTGAGGGAGAGAGAGTACACAGCAAGGAGCAGAAGTTATTCAGATGACAGATAAAGGAAGTGAGAGTGACATTTTAAAAATAGATCCAGTAAGTGGCTGAAGAAAATGGGTTGAAGACACTGAAGTGGGTGTATGTAAGGTTACAGCTACTGCTCATGTGGAGAATAAGTTGCCCCCATCAGTCTGTGTCTCTTAGAATTTCTCTGTAATTTTATGTAGCTTCCAGTAACTGGGACAATATTGAAGGTAGCAGATAGACAGTAAGATACTTGGACAAACGAGTGGCACAAAAGCCTAAAGTTATTCACAGTTATTAAATATTATCTTCAAAATGTCCACTCATGCTTTGCTATGTTGACCTCAGCTGTTTGCCAACACACAGACTTGACAATGGTTCTTAACACATTTCCAGCAGCACAGTTAATAAGATGCTAGCAATCATGCCATTGTGTTCCTCCATTTATAGCTTGGTACAATGTCCTGCAACATACTTTACTAAATGATGGCTCCTATTAATTCATGCTACTGTGTGTTTACAATCTAAGTATTGTTCTTTCCTTAATTATAATTTAGGTAACTGCAATTCTTTGTAGTTCATTTCAATTAGTATTTATAGCCAAATAGTCCACTTATCTTGAATTTACTAATTAATGGCCATTAGTCAGATTATTATAATGGCTGCAGGGAACATGTGGTTCAGCTTCCTTCCTATTATTCAAATATGCAAGCAAAATTATATAGCAATAGATTAACTGCATTTGTTTTTTTGCATCCTCTTGTTTCAGTCATAATGTATTGCTTATTTTCTAACCTTACACTGATGCAACTCTACACAATAGAGGACCTGGCCAAATACTCTGGCAACATATGGTTCTCAAAAGCTCTTTGGTTGCCCCTCACTGGATTCCCTCACCTCAATGACAACAAAGACATTATTTAAAAGTGCTTCTCCCTAGAATTGACACAATGGTGATCATTTGATAAATGTGCCAGGAGCTGTTACCTGTTTGCAATTCTGCAATAGCATTTACCCTGTATGGTTAATACAACAACATAAGGGCAATTCAAATCCTTTCTTCACACCATGGAAAACCAGTTAGCAGAGACTGAGGTCAGTACAGAATCATAAAAGTAATTGTTAGTTAGGGTTTGAATTACATGTTCAACATCATCTAAAAAAAACAGCAAAATATTGGGTTTGGGGTGGCTGTGGGGTTACTTGATTCTTGGAATTGAGTGTCCTTATTTTGTTCTGAAAAGTGATCCTTTCATTCTCATTCATTCCCTGTCAAATTGTGGGACTGCAAAGAATGGCTACAGAAAGAATCATTTTGCTTTTAACATTCTAGACTTAATGTTTTCATCTTTTGATAATTTGGTATATTGCCAGCTTCAGGTGAAGGGCCAAGAGTCACAGCATAAGACATCATCATGGTGAAAGAAATTGGGAGAGATTTCCATAATCAAAAAGCAGTTAATGTCAAAAGCAAAATGAATAAGGATCTGCAAGAAGTAAACAGTGTCACATTTTTGCGGGGTTGGAAAAATGAGATAGGATAGAAGACAAAGGAACAAACCTTTACTTCACTGAAGGAGAAAACTGTGCGGAGGATAACATATCACACCATTTTGCTCTTGTTATATGCTGAGTGGAGTGCTGACATTATACAACATTTGCTAAACATTCTGTCTAAAAATAGAAATAATGCCATTTGTGCAGTGGTACATAGTGTTCTTCATTGCAAGAAAGCATTGCTCTGTCAGCTCATTGGTGATTAGTTCAAGTTTGGTAACAAACTGCCTGTGATAATTTTGCAATAGAGTGCCAGGCATTGAGTAAGAACAGCAGATCTATACTTAACATAACAAGTCAATCACATCACATAAACGTTAATAATATTGCAGTATTGCTTTTAATATTACAGTATCAGATGATGTGGACTCACTTTTAAAATTAAGCATCATTCCAGAATAATTTCAATCCTTCTAAATGTTGTTCCCAGATCCCTGAGTGCATCAATTTTTTTCCAGTTCATTGTGAATGTCAAGATCATGGAATGAATACATTGGTTTGGCAAGTGGCAAGCACAATCACATTTTGAAATTTATACAGTTTCATTTATAGCACCAACACAGTGCTTTCCAAACTTTTTCACAATATCACCCCATTTTATAGGATCCCTACAGTTTGGAAGCGGGCCATTCGGCCCATTGAATCTGCACTAACTCTTAGAAGAGTATCCTACCTAGACTCACCTCCTTATCTTATCCCTGTAACCCTGCACTTCCTATGGCTAATCCACCTGACCTGCATATCCCTGAACACTGCACAGCAATTTAGCATGGCCACTCCACCTAACTTATACATCTTTGGAATGTGTGAGGAAACCAGAGCACCCAGAGGAAACCCACACAGACGTGGGGAGAATGACAGTCACCGAGGCTGGAATTGAACCTGAGTCCCTGGTACTACGGGGCAGCAGAGCTAACGACTAAGCCACCATGCCACCATGCCACCCTTGCAGTTCCAATCCCCACTTCAGGAAGCCTTGAACTAACTCATCAATTAATGAAAATTCAAGTTTATACCCTGAAACCAGAAATCTTCAGAACTGACTAATTCAATGCTCCATGAACACCTTGCATTTTTCAAGCTCCACAAACACGAACTCAACCACACCTCTGCTATAGATATTATAACCTGCAGTGTCCCACACATGCATCACTCCTATGCTCATTGGGCAGTATTGTCATCTGATCCATCAATGCCTCAAATATAAAATGTTTAACTTTGTTATCAAATGATGTTATAGGCATGATGTCATAGTCAGGGGGTGGCACGGTGACTCAGTGGTTAGCACTGCTACCTCACAGCACCAGGGACCTGGGTTCAATTCCAGCCTCAGGCAACTGTCAGTGTGGAGTTTGCACATTCTCCCAATGGCTGCATGGATGTCCTCCGGGTGTTCTGGTTTCCTCCCACAGTCCAAAAATGTGCTGGTTAGGTGGATTGGCCATCCCAAATTGCCCATAGTGTTCAGGGATATGTAGATTAGGTGGGTTGTCAGGGATGGGTCTGGGTGGGATGCTCTGAGGGTCAGTGTGGACTTGTTGGGCCAAAGGGCCTGTTTCCAAACTGTAGGGATTCTATTCTTCTATGGATTCTATGATTCTTCTTCCCTATCTCTGTAAGTGATTACAAGCTTTGGAAAGTTCTACAATCTTCCTTCCCTGGCTTTTGCCTATCCCCACGTCTTTATCATTGGGATTGGTCATGCCCTGATAGATTGTGCCTTCAACATCCAGCTCCTAAGTTGTAGAAGTCCCTCCCCTCCTTTAAAACTCTCTTTTTTGACCAAGGTTTTTGGTCATTTTCTTAATACTGCTTTCTTGGCTCCATGTCAAAATGTTCAAGGCAATACATCCCACGTGAAAATAGTAGTTATGTATGTTTACTTTATTATAAATTGTTATTAAACTGGTACCTGATTATACTGGTCGATTTGAACAATTGCCCAAATGATCATTAGGTCAGAGAATAATGACCCCTGCTATGTACTATTGATTGGCTGATGTTCCCATGTTGTTTCTCCATGACTGAACAATGCTACTCAGCAGTCACTGGAACTTCAAGCAGGTTGTTAATAAGCAACTCAGCCTCCCGTCTGCGACGTGCTGCGGAACATGTTAGCACCTTATAAAAGGATCATTCATTAGTGCTATTATTTGGTACTCTCAAACTAAAATTCTCCATTTTAGAGTGGGCCACTACTTAGCAACTCAACACACAGAAACACTGTTCAACAATGTTATCCTGGGATAAAATTAAGATATTCTTAAAGCATTATTGCTGGCTAGCATTCTCCTGCCATTACTGTTACACATGAAATGCAAATAGATAATATTACATTTGGGACAACTGGCATTCAACAGTGGGGCAACTGTGTCTAATGACAGAGCAGAGTAAGTGCCTCATGAAGGAGCACTTGTATGGAATCACAACATTTAAAAGGCATAGTTACAACATTGAAAAGGTGTCTGGATGGGTAGATGAATAAGAAGAGTTTAGAGGGATATGGGCCAAATGCTGGCAAATGGGATTGGATTAATTTAGGATATCAGGTAAGCATGGACAAGTAGGACCGAAGGGTCTGTTTCTGTGCTGTATATCTCTACAATTCTTTGACCGTGGGACTGCAGACTCTCTACTCTCCTGCCTGCTCCATTCCTCAGGACAGTGGCGAACTCAGTCATGGCTTGTCCAACTTTGTAAATCCCCTTGTAATGCCAGCTTCAGCCTCCAGGCAGCGTTTAGTCCCATTAATTGAGTGCTGAACCCACGAATCCAACTGGGGCCTCTACATATAAAAATCACATGTCATCACTGGCAAGTTGGGGGATTGTAGGGGTTACGATTCAGAAATGATCCAGGCAGCAAATTCCTAAACCCAGATTGAAAATCCAGCCTGCAGCATTTATATTTTCCAAAGTGGGCACATTTGAGCACTGTGATTCGGATGACCAATTTAGTAACAAACTATCTTCCTGTCCCGCAGGCCCGACCGGTCCCCTTCCACTGACACCCTCATCCACTTAGCTGAACTTGTCCTCACCCTTAACAACTTCTCTTTCAATTCCTCCCACTTCCTGCAGACAAAGGGGGTGGCCATGGGTACCCACGTGGGCCCAAGCTATGCCTGCCTCTTTGTAGGATACGTGGAACAATCCATCTTCCAAAGCTACACTGGCCCTATCCCCCACCTCTTCCTCCGTTATATCAATGACTGTATCAGCGCCACCTCGTGCTCCCATGAGGAGCTCGAACAGTTCATCCACTTCACCAACACCTTCCACCCCAACCTTAAGTTCACCTGGACCATCTCTGATACCTCTCTCTCCTTCCTGGACCTCTCTGTCTCCGTCTCTGGCAACCATCTGGAAACCAATATCCATTTCAAGCCCACCGACTCCCACAGCTACCTAGAATACACCTCCTCTCACCCACCTTCTTGCAAAAACGCCGTCCCCTGTTCCCAATTCCTTTGCCTCTGCCGCATCTGCTCCTGAGATGAGGCATTCCACTCCTGGACATCTCAGATGTCCTCGTTTTTCAAGGACCGTAACTTCCCCTCCATGGTGGTCGAAAACGCCCTCGACCGCAGCTCTCTCATTTCCCACAACTCATCCCTCACACCCCTTCCTCGCAATAACAACCAAAACAGAATCCCCCTGGTCCTCACATACCACCCCACCAACCTCCGGATTCAACGCATCATCCTTCGGCACTTCCACCATCTGCAATCTGACCCCACTACCAAAGACGTTTTTCCCTCCCCACCCTTATCTGCTTTCCGGAGGGACCACTCTCTCCGTGACTCCCTTGTCCGCTCCACACTCCCCACCAGCCCCACCACCCCCGGCACTTTTCCCTGCAACCGCAGGAAGTGCTACACCTGCCCCTACACCTCCCCCCTCACCCCATCCCAGGCCCCAAGAAAACCTTCCACATTAAACAGATGTTCACCTGCACATCTGCTAATGTGGTGTACTGTATCCACTGTTCCTGATGTGGCCTCTTCTACATCGGGGAAACCAAACGGAGGCTTGGAGACCGCTTTGTGGAACACGTACGATCGGTTTGTAACAAACGACTGCACCTCCCAGTTGCAAAACACTTTAATTACCCGTCCCACCCTTTGGATGACATGTCTATCCTGGGCCTCCTCCAGTGCCACAACGATGCCACCCGAGGGTTGCAGGAGCAGTATCTCATATTTCGCTTGGGAACCCTGCAGCCCAATGGTGTCAATGTGGACTTCACAAACTTCAAAATCTCCCCGCCCCCGACTGCATCCCAAAACCAGCCCAGCTCATCCCCACCTCCCTAACCTGTCCGTCCTTCCTCCCACCTATCCACTCCTCCCACCTCAACGCCCATCCCCACCTCCCACCTACCAGCCTCATCCCCAACTCCTTGACCTGTCCGTCTTCCCTTGACTGACCAACCCCCATCCTAACTCCCCACCTACACTCACCTTTACTGCCTCCATCCCCGCCTCCTTGACCTGTCCGTCTCCTCTCCACCTATCTGCTCTTTTATCCATCTTCCATCCGCTTCCCCCTCTCTCTCTATTTATTTCAGAATCCCCTTCCCCTCCCCCATTTCTGAAAAAGGGTCTAAACCCGAAACGTCAGCCTTCCTGCTCCTCTGATGCTGCTTGGTCTGCTGTGTTCATCCAGCTCTACACCTTGTTGTATTAGAAAAGACAGACATCTTACTAAAAGCTGATCATCTTATACTCATCATGACAAACACAAGAATGCCAGACTTGTTCACCAAAAAACATTTTTCTCTCCTCAGATATAAATTGTTGTTGTCATTTGAAATTTAACATTCTTGCATTTGTACTGATGATCTGAAAATCTTCAGCAACATGTCTTATTCATGTGCTGTTTTTGTACCGAACCCATCAGGAACTGGATTAAGACAGCACAAGAATATGAATATGTAGGCTTGTTAGACCTGTTAAGGAGAAGATATTTTTATCCATTTGTTTCCTGGGCTAATTTCCTGCCCTTCTCCCCTACACATACATTTATCCATTGCTCATCTTACATTAGAGGTGCCCAAGCCAGAAAGGTCATCAACTTAACATTAAAATAATTAATTTCGACCCACCCTTGATGAGATGATTTTGTGCTGTCATCAGTTTAATGAAAGGCAAATGCTGCATTTCCACCATCCTCTGTAATTGTGGGAAAGTCACAAGTACAGCTGATGAACCGATAGAGCAAAAACCACTCAACAGAGGGGAAAAAATAACAGGTCAGAGGTCAGATGCATGCCACTAAATAAACAGCAGTAGGTACTGATACATTGAAGCCCATTAAAAATAAAATGGAACTTTTCAACAACTGTGAACATGGAATGAAACAATGAAATTGCTTTCTAAAAAAAAAATCCAGTCAAATCAGGGAGAAAAGCTGCCAAACACTGGAAATCTGAATACAGAAAAATACACAGCAGTGAAACCTAAGACAGGTTAAGGTTTTGAGGAAGACTGAAAGATAGGCAGGTATTTTAGTAAGGTCAGAAATAATAAAAAGTGAAAAAAGAGTGGGAAGAGAACTGATGGACTCACCAGTAATAGAGTGTGTGTGCATTAAATCACCCACAAACCACTTAATGGAAAATGGAAATATGATATAAATGATCTTCACTGAGATGATGCGGTGTTAAAAAAAAAGGATAACAGGCACTAATGATGCAGAGTGAGTGAGATGATGAGAGTGTGAGCAAGGATAAAGTTGAAGATGAGTGCAGGCATAAGGATGAAGGTGAGTGCTTCCAGATAATTTCTTCTTTCTGAAATGGTTAGCATTTCCTGGTTTGAGTGCAGAGGTTGGAGCAATTCCTTAATAGACTGTCTCTAACAAACTTTTAATTAGTCAATCAATTTGAAGGCAATTGAAGTCGACAGGACAGCGAGATGAAATTTGTTTCCGGAGATGGAGAATGTGGGCAGGATTATGAATGCCAAGGAAAGAAGCTGGTGCTGAAAACGGGCCAGTGTGCTTCTCCATCTCAATGTCAGGCTATTTTTACAGAGGCAGATAAGAGGGAAGCTAACTGCCCACAAGTGATTGGGTTAATCTGATGTCAATTATATTGTAGTCATCTGAAAGCCAAAAGCTCCGACTAAAAGATATAGCCTTCTTCCCTCAACATTGAGTCCAAAAGTTTCAGACATAAATTCTGTCCTCCATTTTTGGTACTTTCTTCTTCCTATTCTCTGCACCCTCCCATCTCCTAACCCTCCACTGGTGTTTGTATCATATTATTTTTCATGGTTTTGCTTTCAGTTGGAGCTCATTTCTGTTCTGTTATTAGCATGTATGCTCGCTGTATGCCTTGTCATCACGACAACCATTACATCTCTCTTTACCTAATGAGCTGTGGCATCTTTAAACTTCAATGGCCCTTAACTTTTCCCTAACTTGCCTAGCCCTCCTTCTCAAAAGCATAACGTGTAATTTTTCTATCTCTCTTCAGTTTCAAAGAATCACTCTGGACTTGAATCATCAACTCTGCTTCTCTCTTCACAAATACTGCCAGACGTGCTGAGTTTATTTTCTTTTCAGATCACTAGCATCCACAATATTTTGCTTTTATCTTGGGTTTGAGATCCTGGTTTTCAAGAATTTGGATAGATATTTTCTAATTAATGATCAGAGATGCTATTACCCACCTCTGTAGCAGGTGGGACTTGAATCCAGGCCTCCTTAAGGCCTCAGCAAGGGCCCTTAAGTATCTGAACATGCTTTAGATAATTGAGCAACAAACAGCAGGAACTCAAAGCACTTGTGAGGTGCCACCAGCAATACTTTCACAGACTCATCCAAATCTGGTGGCAAGAAAAGCAGTCTAACAGCAGTATCCTCTCAAAAGCCAACAAACCCAGCACTGAGGCACTAGTCATTCAAATCCAGCACCACAGAACAAGATATGTTCATATGCCTAGCAGTAGACATCTGCTCTACTTAGAATTTGGTTACAATACAAGTCTCCCAGGAAATACTTGAGGGATGTTGGCAAAGCATCCCAAAAGGAGGCCAACATCCCCTCCAGCTCATGAGGGTCTCAATGGAGAAGATTACTTCCGGCTGAACCCAATGATAACTGGAAGAGATGGGGTCAAGGAGTCAGTGAGTCAGAGTGCACCAAGCTCCAAATAACACGAGTCTCCAGGTACCACCTGCCTGGCATCTGGCAGAGTCTGCAGGCCATGCTTTGGCTTATCAGCCATAGAGTCACGAGCTCATAGAGATTTCACACACGGAAAGAGGTCCTTGGTCCATTGGGTCTGTGCCAATCGTCAAGCATCTATTCTAATCCCATTTAATTTCATATCTTTGTATGCTATGGCATTTCAAACTGCTCATCTAAATAATTCTTAAATGTCTTGAGGGTTCTTTGCCATCCTTTCAGGAAGTGAGTCCCAGGTGCAGTCCACCCTCTGGGGGAAAGAAATTCCCTAATCCCCTCTAAAACTCCTACTCCTTATCTTAAAACCATATCCCCTCCACCCAATTATTGATCCCTATATTAAGGGGAGAAGTTTCTCCCTATCTACCCCAACTATTCCCCTCATATCTTTATGCACCTCAATCAGGTAAACCCCTCAGGTTTCTCTGCTCTAAGGGAAACAATCCCACCCTATCTAACCTGTCTTCATAGCTGAACTTCTCCAACCGAGGCAACATCCTTTTGAATCTCCTCTGTACTCTCTCTAATTCAATCACATTCTTCCTATAGTGTGGCAACCAGAGTTACACACAGCCTAAAGCTGTGGCTTAAAGTTATATACAGCTCTATCATAATTGCCCTGCTCTTGAATACAATGCCTTGACTAAACAAGACAAGTATCCCATATGTCTCCTTAAACACCTTATCTCAGGACTCACCGATTCGGAGTGGCAGGAAGTCAGCCATGATCCAGAGATGAGTGACACAGTGGCTCAGTGATTGGCACAGTTGCCTCACAGCGCCAGGAACCTGGGTTCGGTTCCACCCTCGGGTGACTGTCTGTGTGGAGTTTGCACATTCTCCCCCATTTCTGTGGGGGTTTCCTTTGGGAGCTCCGGTTTCCTCCCATAGTCCAAAGATGTGCAGCCTAGGTGGATTGACCATGCAAAATTCCCAATAGTGTCCGGGGATATGCAGGCTAGGCGGGTTAGCCATGGGAAATGCAGGGATACGGGGATAGGGTTGGGGTGGGGTGGCAGGATCTGGGTAGAATGCTCTTCGGAGGGTTGGTGTGGACTCAATGGGATGAATGGCCTGCTTCCACACTGTAGGAATTCTCTGAAGATATTGGTTAAGAGCAAGACTAAACAAGTCCTGCAGGATCTGAGATGCATCAGGGGAGATGATAAACAGACGTCATGTCTGCCATCTTAGGTGAACATGAATGATCCCATTTTGTGAAACAAGCAGGGGGAGGGGCTACCTTAACATCCTGCCCAAAATTTGTTTCCCAAATAGCACCATTGAAAACGGACCATTTGGCCAGTCTTGACCCCTGATATACTCGATCCTCAGCCCAACATGGACAAAAGAGCCGAAATCTAGAGGTGAGCTGAGAGAGACCTTCCTTGACATCAAGGCAGCATTTGGCTGAGTGTGGCATCAAGGAGCCCTAGCAAGACTGGACTCCATAGGAATCAAAGAGAAAGCTCTCCACTGGTTGGTGTTATATTTGGCACAAAGGAAGGTGGTTGTGGTTGTTGGACGTCAATCATCAGTCCGATGACATCATTGCAAGATTTCTTCAGTGTCGTGCCCAAAGCTTCATCAATAGCCTTCCCTTCATCATCTGAAGCGGGAATATTCACTGATGATTGCATTGTGTTCAACACCATGTGTGTACCATCTACAAGATGCGCTGCAGCAACTCATGCAGGCTTCCTCGAAGGTACTGTCCAAGTCCCTGACCTCTACCATCTAAAAGAACACAAGTGTGTGAACATGAATAATCTGAAAGCTCCTCTTCAATCTATACACCAACCTGACTTCAAACAACATTGCTGCTCCTGCGCTGTTAGTGGGTCAAAATCTGGGAACTCCATTCCTAATAGCCCAAGGACTGCTGTAGGAAGACTGTTCACTACCCTCTCCAGGGCAATTAGTGTTGGGTAATAAATGCCAGTGGCTCCCACATCCCTTAAGAAAATTCTTATAATTATGCTAAGTGCAGGTTATTATTCCAGTCTTTCCCTGCTGCTCAAAAATGGATTGGCGTGATGGCTCTGCTTTTCACTTCAGCCTATTGATACAGTTCAGTTTTAGATATGATGCCAGTGTCAGTTGGAGCTGTGTGCCCTGATGGTTTATTTCCTTTTCCCTCACGTGATGTGGGCATTAATGGAGAGGCAGGCATTTGTGGACAAACTCACATCCATCATTTTCCAGATGATCAAAGGGTAGCTTGATAGGTTAGTGATTGGCCAGATTGGAGTTGTCCTGCTTTGACTGGACCTCGACAATTCTCCACTTTGTCCAGCAGGTGCCAGTGTTGTAGCTGCGGTGGAACAGTTTGTCTAAGGGCATGACAAGTTCTGGAGCTCAAGAGTTCATTTGTATTGCTGGGATGCACAGCCTTTACATATCCAGTGTCTTCAACTGTGTCTTAATATCACATGGAGTGAATTGAATGTCATGAAAACTGGTATCAATGGTGCTGGGGACATCAGGAGGAGCCAAAGCTGAATCGCCAGCACTTCTAACTAAAGATAACAATGTCACAAATTGGTTCGAACATGGATCTAGATAGGTGTTGGAATCAGAAAGACAGCACAGTGTTCAATGTCTTGATTTTAATTCTTGTTTTCTCCAGATTCTATCTTACTATTTCCTCAGCATTTATTTTGATTGTTTTGTATTCCACTAGTGCCATATTGTTACAATTTACTTTTTGATTTATTCTTGCTTACTATCTCGGTTGTATCATGATTCTTCACATATTACTTGACCTTTATGCTTAGAAAAATCCCTTGGAAAATGTAGTTTGGTTTATATACTGAATATGAAATTAACCCGCTGACATGGTTGCTTTCAGCCTTCAATGCTTGTCTTAAACAAAGCAATATGGGCTGTTTCTTCACAATACAGCTCATATCGCTTACATGATCCCTTGCACCCAATTAGAAAGTATTTATAAGTATAAAATATTAGCAATTGTTGCATTTATAGCTGAAAAGTTGAGGACGACTACTCATGTGATGAAGTGGAGGGTCGGGTTATATACTGAGTACACGCAAAACCATGATTCTGAGGGCAGGAAAATAGGGGCATCTTATACACTGGACGCCATGACTTAGACCAACATGAAATATACAGCTGAAAGGTGTGTTAGATTGAACAGTGCACAAACACCTCAGGGGCGCACACACACACACACACACACACACACGTACATACACACACACACACACACACACTCATACCCATACACACACACACACACACGCACACCCAGACACACACACACACACCCAGACACACACACAAACACACTGACACACACACACACACACCCAGACACACACACAAACACCTCACACACCTCTCTCTCTCACACACCCACACGCACCTCTCACACACATACATGACAAACGCACACTTCACACATACGCCCAGACACAGCCAAACACCTCAAACACACCTCACACACATCTCACACACAAACAAATCTCACACACAGACACACACATTGCTCACACACACGGACACAGACACACACACACCCACACACACAACCAAATACCTCACACACACCTTACACACACATAGCTCACACACACCTCACACACTGACATACCCACACACACAAACATACAACCACACACACCCACACACATATACAGACAGATGCATACGCATATACATACAACCCTCACACACACAAATGCACATCTGCCAGGCCATTGGTCATAGGAAATCAGAAAAAGAACTAATAACACCATTACCAAAAGACTGTGACAAGATCAACAGGACAATCAGATATGGGTAAAATAAAGTCCATTTCTAATTATGAGTATTTCTTTAGTATTTTCCAGTAAAAAGGGGTTGAATCAAACAATGCAATCTTCATAATTAAATTTGATTATAAGAGCATTAAAACATGTGTCAGTGTCTTGTTATACAGTGGTAGTGTCCCTACCTGTAGTCCAGCAGGCATGTGTTGAAGTCGCATCTGCTGTAGAGATGCATCATAATCTGCCTGAACAGGTTGATTAAAAATCATTTAAAACAAATGCGCTTATTTGACAATTCATTCAGTCACATCTACAATTTAATTTTAATCATGACCACTGAGAAATAGCAGCCCCGGGAAATATTATGATATCAAATATCAGAGAGTAAGCAAAAAGATTGTCACCCTAATCTTGGAGCTCAATAATGAACCACTTAAACTATGCTTTTAATATTTTTTAAAAAGGCTGAGTCCATCAATCAGATTTTAGTCTTGTGACTTGCTCCTGGGTATCTGAAGAGGCAAGTGTTGTTGTTATTCTGCCTCGGAGATTGTTGACTGTACATCCTTTGCAGCTGGGGCTATTATTCATCTGCATTTATTAAACGTGAAACAGAAAGGCTTGCAATCAATGAGCTGATATACAAAGAGAGCCTGTTGGTTTTGATTCAATCTGCACTAATTACTAATTCAATTAAATCCGTCGCCATTCAGCTGCTGTGTGCAATTTACATTGAAAACTATGGAACACATTCCAGCTTTTAGTTGAATATGGAGTAAACTAGTTCCATTATCAATCTGCCCATGGGGGAAAGAAACATTTTCACATCACAACTCGAAGCCTGGAGATTGAAAGAAAATCTCTTTTGCACAGTCACAAGCAAATGTTTTGAATGACAAAAATACATAAATTTGTCAAATCAAAATCTTATCAGAGCTGCTGTTGCTCCACTGTTTGAACTTTTGAAATGTATTTTTTCCTGGAGTGTTGGTGTCACTGACACTTGTTGCCTGTCCCAAATTAAGCAGAACGCCTTGTGTGGCCATATGAGAGGCAATCACAATCCTGTGGATCAGGAATTGTATGTTGAGCAGATCAGGGAAAGATGGCAGATTTCTTTGCTTACACAGCATTCGAAAGGCAGAAGGGTTTTCAGGCAATCGATTCTAGATGCCTTGGTGATTACTATCACTGAAATTAGCTTTTGATTCCAGATTATTGATTGAATTTAAATTTCACCAGCTGCCCTAGTAGAATTGGAATCCATTTCCCAGGGGATGGGGCTGCTTCTCTAGTTTCCTCATTTAATGCCATCAGTACTACACCGACAACCTCACCCACTTAAATGAAAGTTGAGTGCTAAGGCAGAATTATACTGTGTCAGTTTTTTCTTAGTATGGGCTGAAAAATGGCAGCTGGAGCTCAATCTGGATAAATGTGAGGTATTCTATTTTGGTACCACAAACACGGACAGGGCTTATACAATTAATGGTAGGGCCTTGGGTAGTGTCATAGAACAGAGATGCCTATGGGTTCAAGTACGTAATTCTTTGAGACTTGCATCACATATAGACAGGGTGGTTAAAAAGTTGTTTAGCACGCTTGCCTTCATTGCTCAGTCCTTTGAGTATAGGAGTTGGAAACTCATGTTGAGGTTGTGCAGAACATTGGTGAGGCCTCTTCTGTGTCCAGTTCTGGTCACCGAGTTATAGGCTGGATATTATCAAGCTGGAGAGGGTTCAGAAGAGATTTACCAGGATGTTGCTGGGTGTGGAAGATTTGAGTTGTAAAGACAGGCTGGATAGGCTGGGGCTTTTTCACTGGAGCCTATGAGGTTGAGAGGTGACCTTATAAGCTTTGTAAAATCATGAGGGATATAGATAGGGTCAATGGTAGGTATCTTTTCCCTCGGATGAGGGATTTCAAGACTAAGGAGCATACATTTTTAAGATGAGAAGAGAGAGATATAAAAAAGATATGAGGGGCAATTTGTTTACACAGAGGGTGGTTCATGTGTGGAATGAACTTCCTGAGGAAGTGGTGAATGCAGGCACAGTTACAATGTTTAAAAGACACTTAGGTAAGTACATCAATAGGAAAGGTTTGGAAGGATCTGGGCCAGGAGCAGGCAGGTGGGACGTTTAGTTTGGGATTACGTTCGGCAGGGACTGGTTGGAGCGAAGAGTCTGTTTCCATGCTGTATGACTCCATAACTCTACAAGAAAAACAAAATGTTGCAGATGCCGGAAATCTAAAACAAAGACAGAGAGTGTTGGAGAATCTCAGCAGGTCTGGTAGCATCTGTGGAGAGAGAAACAGAGTTAACATTTTGAATCTGGTAGGACTCTTCTTCAGAATGTTCTTCACTAGCAGTTCCCACACACTGTGCCTCGCCTGTCACATAAAGATGCTCAAGACTCCATCATTAATGTACAACTCAACGGTTGCCTAGCAAGCAATCTCAAAACCAGCCTGAAACTGGGCCCTGGAACTTATTAACATTTTATACCTGAGGAACCAGCACCTGTTGTACTTCCGCAGGCAACTTTGAAAAGGTGTAAAATGTCAGTCAGCTTTCCTCCTGGTTGTAGGCCAAAGATATGTTCCTGTCGTGGGGGAGCTGGTAACGGTACAGATAGGGAACTTCAACAATGAAAACAAAAATAGAGAGTGCTGAAGAAACATGCCATGGTGGTAATAGTGAGGAGTCATCAAGATGACTGTTCACTTTAGCTGTTGCTGGTCTCTGTAAAAATTAAAATCAAGGGAATTTATCTCCGGTTGATGGGTGCCATGGTCACTGCAGAGTCCTAAGCAGAGTAAGCCTGATGCCTAGCTTACTCATCAGAATTTCATGCAGAAAGGCCTGTAGCATATTAAGCTCCTCACGTGGCAATACGATGGACCTATGGCCTTAGTGTCAATCTGGGATCATGAACTTGTGTGTAAAATGTCCAGGTGCCAATTCCACACGATATCTATGTTGCTCATGTGAAGCTATCTTCATATGTGGCTACCCTAATCGGGTTATCAGAAAGCTCAGTTCCCACTAAGTGGTGCTGAACTCTGTCGGAAGGTAGAAGCTGACAATCTTCAAAGGCAGGTGGCAGACATGATGGGGCATGTCGCTGCCTTGGAGATTGGAGGAGACAGGAGATCAGCAACCTGAGCCCACAAAGAACTGGCCAAGAAGCCAACACAAAGACATCTGATCCCAGCCAACGATGTGTCTTGCTAAAATATTTCCCTCATAGAGAGAATTATCTGATGGTTCATCACACTGTACCTGATAGCTATGCACCAATGTGCACTGAAACCAGATCAGATCTGCCAATTACTGATTGAAAAAATTGCTTTTTGGCTTCCCATCCTATTACCATGCTTAAGAGACTTAATTGGCAGTTAAATGAAAGTAAGTGGGTTCCCATATTTCCCCCCTGCACCATTCCACTGCCTGTACTTTGAAAACACAAGCATTTTTTTTTCTTTATTCATTCACGGGATGAGGGCATCGCTGGCTAGGCAGCATTTATTTCCCATCCCTAATTGCCCACTGGGCAGTTCAGAGTCAACCACATTGCTGTGGATCTGGAGTCACATGTAGGCCAGACCAGGTAAGGATGGCATTTCCTTCCCTAAAGGACATTAGTGAACCAGATGGGTTTTTACCAACAATCAACAATGGATTCATGATCATCATTAGATCCTTAATTCCAGATATTTTATTGAATTCAAATTCTACTATCTGCCATGGCAGGATTTGAACCCAGGTCGCCAGAATGTGCCTGGGTTTTTGGGTTAACAGTTTCACTCTGGCACTGTCTCCCCTGCTGCATAGTAATAAGGAAAAGAGTGAACGAGAAGCAGAATGTTCTCCTGAATGTTCACACCAGTTATGCATCTGCTGGTAAATAGCACCAAGGCAACCAAATCTCCCAGGCGCATGCAGCGAACATTTGCTACAAATTTATTCAGATTCCACTTTATACATAAATGTGGAGATAAAGTACTGATGAAATTAAGGCTTATTTAGAACTCTGTTCTTTCATTTAGCACAAATTTACATAAAATCCAGACCACTTTCTCCCATTAATATAAATCTTAGGGCAACTAGCAAACTGCATTCACTAAATTAGTCTTCACTGTTGTTAGTGATAATGTTAAGTGTTTCAATTTGGATTCACATATTCCGTGTGTACACAGTTGAGGAAGAAATGCATTAGCATCAATTGATGACGACAACATAGCAACATAAGAAAGGCTGATAGTCTCCTGTGCTGATTTTTTATTCTACGTCTTCTTTTATTAAGGTAGAGTGATAATGCATTAAGAAGAGGGAAATGGCTCAACAAGGCCACTTGCTTAACAGGTAGCTCTCTGATTTTCTAAAAATACTGATGGGCCTTCAAAATCAGCATTGAGAAGCATAGGTATTTCAGTGCCACAGTGTACATTATCTCCAAATGTTTTTTGCCTGGCACCAGCCACTCTCAGCTCTTGATGTGCAAGAGGTTTTAAAGCCGCAGCTACTGTGCAGTGATATTATTACACCCTTCTGGAGCAGGTGCGACTTGAACCCAGCCGTTCTGGCTCTGAGAAATGGACATTATCACTGCACCACAAGAAGCCTCAAAGAGTAAGCTTGCTTTAATAGCGCTGAAAAGCTATTCAACTGTACGAGATAAAACAGTCACACATCAGCACTTTGCAATAAGGATCACCAGATTACAATCAAGACTGGCACCTTCTCATTTTGTCCAAAGGCAAGTAAGGCCAGAAGGATTTAGAAGTTGGAGGAGGCTCTTCAGTCCCTTGAACCCCTGCTGTTCCATGCAATTATGGCTGATCTGATCGTGACCTCCACGTCTCTTTCTGCAACACCATAACCCTTGGCACCATTGTCAATAAAAACTCTAACACTCCAATTGTTAGAGCTTTTACTTCCATTTGGAATGAAAGCTGAAATTTTCACACAAACTGGGAATTAAATAGTGAAGCTTCTGGTCTAAGTGTTTATCAGCTGACTATTTGGACAATCCTCTTTATTTCCCAATAAATGGATGATGTTTGCTATTTAATTGTCTGTTTACTATCCCCTCCCAAGAAAGTGGCGGCTGCCACAAAGGTGTGGGAAATTAGGCACCTCATCCAACCACCCAGTCATGAGAATGGGTGGTAAATGCAGCTCCAAGCTGTTGAACAGACAGAAGGGAGAATCATAGCTTAACCTAAATACTTTGGAAAGTAAGGCCAGTGGGGTATGGGGAAAACCTTCGGATTGCAGACAACATTGCAGTTATTGTCAGCCCAGCTCAGAGGCTCTGTGCTGGATGTCATGCTTTCGTACGAACTTATGTCTGCGTGAAATAGGAGCAGATGCAAACTATTGTTTCCCTGAGCCTTTTCTGCCATTCAATAAGATCATGGCTGGCCTGTTTGTATTTCAAAATGCACATCCCTACCTACCTGTGATCACCTTTAATTTCCTTGCCTAACAAGAATTTGTGTACCTCTGCCTTAAAAATATTTCAATGAATTCAGCTGAAGAAATGAAATGTTTGAACAAAATGGATCATAACAAATTAAAGGGAGGTGGTGGGAAAGTAGTAATGTCACCTCTAGTAGTATTCTAGTAACTCAGACTAGCGCTTTGGGGATATGGGCTTGAATTCTGCCAAAGGTGAGAAGGCACATATTTCAGGAGCCTATCAGGATAACCTATCACAAGGTGCTCCTTAGATGAAATCTTACATTTTCGGGGAAGTTAATCTCAGCATTCTACATATTTTCACATAATTGCCTTACTCACCATAAAAGCTGTCAACCTGGAGCTTGCATTAAAATCCTTCAGACCCCTTTGATTTGCTTATATTTATAGATGAACTATAAACCCTTGAAAATCGACCAAAAGAAAACACACTGTAAGACCAGAAGATGTAGGAGCTGAAGTAGACCATTCAGCCCATCGAGCCTGCTCCAGCATTCAATGAGATCATGACTGATATGATAATCCTCAACTCTGCTATCCTCTGCCTTTTCCCGTAACCCTTGATTCCTTTAGGAATCTTGGACTTCAATATACTATATGACACAGCCTCAACAGTACCCTACTAAAAAGTGTTTGTGGGACAGTTGTACAAAAATGATTGAGTGCCCGATGATGAGCGAGTCTGAGCTTGAATACACCATCAGTAGCTGTTGTGTAAACATGTGCTGGTGTCTCACATGTAACTGGAACATGCAGCTATTTAATAACTGGTGACCTGGGCTTGCAGGCTTATTATGGTCTTTGTTGTTTTTGTGGAGAGCATCATTTTTTGGATTATCATTTTTATTGCTTTTGATTTTCTACTGGTCACATGTTTGCACAATTCTTGTAATTTTTATTGCTTTTTGAGCAATTTTTATATTTCATAAGTTTCATGACACGTAGTTTTTTTTTGCATGAAAGGACAAGATTAATAAATTCAGATGATTTGTCATTAGTTTTCTTCCTGTGCCTGTTCTTGCCGATGCCTGTGTTGCTGTGTATTTAAGACCTTTGAGACCTTCCATGATATGAATGAGAGTTTCCATGACGGTTTCATTTTGATGGCTTTGGGAGCTTTTGATGCTTTAACAACGTGAGAAAGAGAAGCAGAAATAAGCCATTCAATCCTTGAACTCACACTGCCATTCAACGACATCATAGTTGATCTTCTACATTAAAACCATTTTTCAGAAATGCCACCACACCTCTGATGTTTTTTCTTGATATTTAAAAATCTATAGATCTCAGTCTCGAGCAGACTCAATGACAGCCTTTTGAAGCACAAAATTACAAAGATTCACCACCCTTTGAGGATAGAAATCCCTCCTCATCTCATTTATAAGTGGCCAGCACCAATTTGGAGAATAAGCACAAGAACAGAGGGCATATATTTAAAGTAATCGGCTAAAGAAGCAAAGGTGAAGTGAGGGATATCATTTCACTCAATAAGTAGTTATGGTCTGGAATGCATTGCCTGGAAATGTGGTGGAGGCCAGTTCAATTCAGGCATTCAAGAGGACATTGGATGTTTATTTGGGTAGAATTAGCAATGCAAGGGTATGGGGAATATGTAGGAGTTTGGCACTAGGTGATGATGATCACTTAACGAACCACTGCAGACACAATTGGCCTAATGGCCTCCTTCTGCACCAAAACACTTCTGTGATTCTGGAATTTGGACAGGCTGAGTGATTGCTCGAGAACATGGCAATTGGAAGATAATCTGAGCAATATAATCAGAGTGGGCAGCTAGCTTTTCTTAGAAGGTTATTTGTGTGATGCCATTTCAACTTGTCCAGGCCTAGTGTTTCAAGTATAAACTGCAACAGAACTTGTGTCATGCTGCATTTTGATCAGCTCTGTTCAGAAATCAATAATATTCTCTAAGCATTGCACGGGACAGCAATATGCAATATAATGAAATGCAACATTTCATGAAATATATACTTTATCTAATTGATATAAATTCCTGGTAGCAGCATTATCTTGGCTAATATTTTCAAGCCTGAAATATTTGTCCTTACATGGTAAAAGATTCTCTGTATATATCTTCCCGGGCACCCTGAATTGCTTGCCTATGGGTATGATGGACTGTGGTGCCAAACAAACCTTTCCCCATTGCTATATCTGCAAACCTGAAATTGTTATTATTTGTTCATAATAATACAATGGCAGTATAAAACGTACACAAATGTTTGCAGTCTGTTCGATTGCTGACACATCCCCTTTATGCAGCTGATGCTGCAGCCCTTTAAATGCACTTTGCAGTACAATGTCTACTGGCAGACCCTTAATTACTAATGAGTGTAACTGACAGCTCATTGAGACTTGATAATTCAATCTAACCTCAGAAAATTGTTCTGGTTTTGTGGAGAGCTGTTTGGGATGGTGCAAAGCTGGTGCTGTAACATTCCTTCGAAATTACCAAGCTCATTTTCACCAATTCTATGGCATAATTTTCAAAACCTGATTAAACTCTCAAATGATTTCTTTTTATTTTAAAAGTATTCTAAACTTAGAGTATGCTGCACTTCAGAAAACCAAACATCATATTGTGGGGGGGGAGGAGTTCTGTTGTTGTTTGATTTCTGTGGGTTGGATTAAGATGGTTGACAGCACCCTCTACAGGCAATGAAGGAGATTCTACTGCTAACAAATTACCATTTCTTTGCATGTGAGAGCCAACAAATCTTTCTTCATCATATTCAAGGGAGTCTTATTTTATCTATACGCTGAGTTTGCCTGACCAAATGAATGCAGACCTCAATGAATGATTTCAAGGAGCTGAAATCACCTCTACCACCCAGGAAGGAAACCTTTATCCTCGCACAATTCAGCACAGTGTGCTGTGTTCCTGCTTGTGTATCAAGATTGAGAAAGTCCCGTCAGGAGTGTCCAGTGATATATGTAGACAACAGATTTTCTATGTCCTTTATACTTTTCCCCAATTTTCTCTGCTCTTCCGAAGGTGGTGAAGCACTTCTGGGTGAATCCTAGAGTCTACTAAGCCCTCATCAGGCACTGACTCCTCATGTGGAAGCCTAGCCCCTGAGTGTTGGCAGGCTATTTAATCACAGATGGTACCAGAGTTGATTCTGATCCCATGTTGACTTCATGCTGACATGTTCACACTTTCAAGCACTGGCCAACAAACCAGGCTGATTTCTTTTTTATTCCTCCCAAGCCCAGGGCCACCTATACTAGTGTCCGCACATCTTACGGGCACTCCTGCAAGAGATTAACTTGCTCAACTGAACACAAAAAGAATGATAATAGAAGCTAACTTTTCAAGCTTGCTTAGAGCCATTCTGGATGGTGTAATGCTATTGCAAGAGTTCCCTCGGCTATTTTCAACACAGGCTGGGGGCAGTGTTGGCTGGTCTTGATAGCCATCAAACTCTGCAACCTCACAGCAGATTTACTCCCAAGTTGTAACCATTTGCATGAAACCTCTGCATTAGGCATTGATTCCACTGTCATGAGTTTGACAATTATAAAAGCAATTGAAGAAACACAAAATGGGGATAATGTAAACTGTATTGTTATTCCAGATGTCTTCAATTCAAGATGGAATAATGTATGAATTTATCTACATCAGTGGAATGCAATCTAGTTTAATATTTAGTCTGGACCATCGATGGTCCCAATCAGAACTCCTTCAACACATCTCAAGCCAGCAGTTTATTAGAAATAGTCTCAATCAGAAGGGTCTTTCAATCCTTATGAATTGTGAATTATAGCTTGTTGAAAGTTATGCAGCCATTCTTCACTACTTCTTTAATTGTAATATTTCTATGCTCTTTCAGCTTGTTTCATTCTGACTTTACACAGGAAAGCTTGCAGGAAGGAACTTCAAAGCTAAGCAGGAAAATTCAGTTGAATGGTGAATAAGGAACTGGGTGGATCAGTCATGGGACCTGGCCCCACTGTCCCTTTGCTTCCTGCCTGTAAGCTCTAGAAAACGCAAGCAAATTTGGCTGTTAACTTTAAAAAAAAGTCAAATAAAATGAATATTTCCAACATCTGAAATTTATTTTCTTTTGATGTGAATGTTGTTTCCTACTGTTTCTGAAACTCGGTGATTGAAGGGCATTACTGCTGAGATCATCAGATACACCAGCCCCATATAGCACTTCTCCCACTTTGCACAAAATGCACATTGCGTTAGTTCCCCACATAAGTTTGTGCCGTTATGTGCTCAGCCCCATCGGATATGGACCAACAATTCTCAGCATTATTAATGCCCCAAAACGTGCATTTGTCCTACTTCCTTTTTGATTTTTGGAAAAGTGCCAATAAGATCCTTCCTGCTGTGGACGCGGATTTGTGACACGTCAGTTTGATTCACAGCAGAACTGTTTAAAGAGATCTTAAGCCAGACAATTACACTAAATCAATAAAGAAAGCCTCTTTTTGGGAGGGGAGGGTCAGTGCAGACTTGATGGGCTGAATAGCCTCTCCCTGCCCCTTATGAGAGATAAAACAGTAACTTGATTTAATAATTCTTCTGAAAGATGACACCTTTGACAGTACAGCACTCCTTCACAGCTACACTGAACTAAGAAAATAAACAATTGTTCTGCTTTTTATTTGTGCATTCAGCAATCTTGTAGCTGAGAAAACCTGTTAGTCAAACACTAATTTTATCCTCCAGGAACAGGACTGCAAAACAGTAAAATGATTCAAACCATGTAAGAGTTGGAAGTGAACAAGAAGAGTTGGTGACATTTTTAATGATTGTTTGCACATATGATCTGCATAATGTGTCTAGATCTAGTCACTTTGTAGCCCCAGAATGGTTGTCAAAATCCAATAGATCCATTTATCCTTCATAATTAAATATGCTTGGCACAGCAGTCCCACAAACTTAGCATTAACTGTGCTTAGATATTCTTGAAAGAGTTTAACTGCAGTCTACATCTACAAAGTCTACACTTAAATTCTACATGGCAGTAGTTTGGTGCAGACAGCAGTATACAGCAGATGTTATCAGACATCCTGTCTGTCATATCACGTGGGTACAATTCAGTTATATTGCCAACAATGGAACCAAGTATCATAGAATTGTAGAATGGTTCCAGTAGAGGAGTATTAATGGTATGTTTGTTGTATTATTAAAATAAATGAATTAGTGGAATTTTATTGGGGTCTATCCTTGGGATTTGTGGCAGAATTGCACAGGAAGTCAGATGAAGCCTATCTCTACATTGAGGAAAATTCATTGCACCTTTTGTGCAACTGCCCACGATGAGATGAGGTTCTGACGAGGCAGCAAAAAGTTGCTAACTGAGGGGATTATAGCTAATTAAATGCCTCATTAATGGCACAACACACCTCATTAATATTCAGCTTCCTATCCTTGCAAATGCATTGAACAAACTGAATGTTCAGAATGGAAGTTAGAACAGGTAGCTGGCGACTCTAGCTCACTGTTGGCTGCAAGGACCCTCTGTATAACTCAGTACCAAACAATATCTCAGGGGATAATCCATAAGCACCAGCTGCTCGCAACCCACATTCACCAATATTGGCATCTCACATTTGTCAATGGTCAACATGGCACCTCTCCCATCCACCTGCAGGATGCCCAGGAAGCTCAGATTTGCATTGTAGGACACACCAGCAAATAGTATTGAAAGGCTACTCTAAGGACACTGCACCCAGCAACAAGCAACCGTTCACACATTGCGATTCCTTCTATGGAAGGGCAAGTGAAGTGTGTGCCAGATTCCCCGTCCCCTTGTCATCATGCCTTCAGACATGAGGACAAATGTTTGGGTGACAGAGTGCAGGTGGATGTACCTCTCCAGCACACCCTGAGGGTGTTGGGCCTGGATCTCCAAGACAGCTTCTAACCTGTCCATGGAGAACCTGCAAAAGATAAGACTGAAGCACTCACAACCTTCAGCCAGAACTATCAAGTAGCTGATATGCCTTGGCCTCCTCCAGAGGTCTGCAGCATCACAGATACCACTTGTCCAACTTGATTGGCTCCATGTGATATCAATCATCAGTGAAGTGATGGTAGGTGCCATCAACAGTGCAATCCCTCAGCACTTGCTTAGCAATAAGCTGTTCACTGATGCCCAGTTTTGTTTCTGCTGGGGCTACTCAGCTCCTGATCTCAATACAGGCTTGGTTCAAACATAGACAAAGGAGCTGTATTAAGTGAGAATGATATCAAGGACACATTTGATCAAGTGTGGTCCCAAGGAGCTCTGGCAAAACTGGAGTCAATGGGAAGTGGAGAAAATTTGACTGGTTGGAGCCTTACCTGGCACATAGGAACGTGGATGTGGTTGTTGAAGGTCAATCATCTCAGCTCCAGGTCATCTCTGCAGGAGGTCCTCTGTGTAGTATCCTAGACTTCAGCTACTTAACCAAGCACTTCCCTCCATAAGATCAGAATTGGGATGCTTGCTGATAATTGTACAACATCAGCACAATTTGCGACTCTGCAGATACTGAAGTAGTCCCCATCCAAATGCAGAAAGACCTGGACAATATCCAGGCTTGGCCAGAAAAGTGGCATGTAACATTCATGCCACACAAATGCTAAGTAATGACCATCACCAACGAGAAAGAATCTAACCAACATCCCTTAACATTCAATGTTAACTATCAATGTCCTGGGGGTCACCATTAACAAGAATCTAAGCTAGCTACATAAATACAGTTGCTACAAGAGCAGCTCGTCAACATCCAGGCTTGAGCTCACACATGACAAGTAAAGTTCGTGCCACACAATTGTCAGGCAATAACCATCTCCAATAAGAGAGAATCTAAATATTTCCCCTTGACATTCAACCTTAGTGCCATCATTGAATCTCCCTATATCAACATTCTGGGGTTTAACATTGACCAGAAATTGAATACACCAGCCATATAGATACTGTGCCTACAACGACAGATGACATTCGAGGACCAATGAGTTTGACATCTGTGGTAGATAAGTTGTTGGAGGTGATTCTGAGGGACAGGATTTACATGCATTTGATGAGGGCAAGGACTGATTAGGGATAGTCTGCATTGTTTTCTGTATGGGAACTTGTGTCTCACAAACTTGATTGAGTTTTTTTTGAGGATGTGACTAAAAACATTGATGAGAGCAGAGCTTCCATGGACTTTAGTAAAGTCTTTGACAAGTTCCACACAGTAAATTGGTCAGTAAAGTTACATCACATGGGATTCAGGGAGAGCTTACCAGTTGGATACAAAATTTGCTTGACGGTAGGAGACAGAGGGTGGTGGTGGAGGGTAGTTTTTTGACTGGAGACCTGTGACCAGCAGGGATTGTTGCTGGGCCCACTGTTGTTTGTCATTTATATAAACATTTTGGATGAGAATTTAGGAGGCATGGTTAGTAAGATGGCAGATGCCACAAATTGGTGGTATAGTGGACAGGGAAGAAGATTATCTAAGATCACAATGGGATCTTGATCAGTTGAGCCAATGGGCTGAAGAGTGGGAGGAGTTTAATTTTGATAAATGCGAGGTATTGCCCTTTGTTAAAACAAACAAGGGCAGGACTTATACAGTTATGGTAGGGCCCCGCATAATATTATTGAACAGAGAGACCTAGGGGTTCAGATGCATAGTTCTTTGAAAGTTGTACCATAGGTAGGCAGGGTAGTTAGGAAGGTGTTTAGAACACTTGCCTTCATTGCTCATTCCTTTAAGTATAGGAGGTGGGATGTCATATTGAGGTTGTACAAAAAAGGACATTGGTGAGGCGACTTTTGGAGTACTGTGTACAGTTCTGGTTGCCCTGCTGTAGGAACGATTTATTAAACTGGAGAGGGTTCAGAAAAGATTTACCAGGATGTTGCTGGACCAGACATTTCAGTTATAAAAAGAGGTTGGATAGGCTGGGACTTTTTTAACTGGAGCATAGGAGGTTGGAAGGTGACCTTATACAGATTTATAAAATCATGAGGTGAATAGCAAAGGTCTTTTCCCTAGGTTAGGGGAGTTCAAAACTAGATGGCATATTTTTAAGGTGAGAGGAGAAATATTTAAAGGGGACCTGAGGGGAAACTTTTTAACACAGAGGGTGGTTTGTGCGTGGAATGAGCTGCCAGCGGAAGTGATTGATTCATAGAACATAGAACATAGAACATAGAACATTACAGTGCAGTACAGGCCCTTCGGCCCTCGATGTTGCGCCGACCTGTGAAACCAATCTGAAGCCCATCTAACCTAAACTATTCCATTATCATCCATATGTTTATCCAATGACCATTTAAATGCCCTTAAAGTGGGCGAGTCTACTATTTTTGCAGGCAGGGCATTCCACGCCCTTACTACTCTCTGAGTAAAGAACCTACCTCTGACATCTGTCCTATATCTATCACCCCT
>NC_063361.1:25949882-25961709 GCF_021869965.1 Rhincodon typus
CCACCCTATCTAATCCTCTGATCATCTTGTATGTCTCTATCAAGTCATCTCTTAACCTTCTTCTCTCTAACGAAAACAGCCTCAAGACCCTCAACCTTTCCTCATAAGACCTTTCCTCCATACCAGGCAACATCCTGGTAAATCTCCTCTGCACCCTTTCCAATGCTTCCACATCCTTCCTATAATGCGGTGACCAGAACTGTACGCAATACTCCAAGTGCGGCCGCACCAGAGTTTTGTACAGCTGCAACATGACCTCATGGCTCCGAAACTCAATCCCTCTACCAATAAAACCTAACATACTGTACGCTTTCTTAACAACGCTATCAACCTGGGTGGCAACTTTCAGTGATCTATGCACATGGACACCGAGATCTTTCTGCTCATCCACACTACCAAGAATCTTACCATTAGCCCAGTACTCTGTATTCCTGTTACTCCTTCCAAAGTGAATCACCTCACACTTTTCCGCATTAAACTCCATTTGCCACCTCTCAGCCCAGCTCTGCAGCTTATCTATGTCCCTCTGTAACCTGCAACATCCTTCCGCACTATCCACAACTCCACCGACTTTGGTGTCATCCGCAAATTTACTAACCCATCCTTCTACGCCCTCATCCAGGTCATTTATAAAAATCACAAACAGCAGTGGCCCCAAAATAGATCCTTGAGGTACACCACTAGTAACTGAACTCCAGGATGAACATTTCCCATCAACCACCACCCTCTGTCTTCTTACAGCTAGCCAATTTCTGATCCAAACCGCTAAATCACCCTCAATCCCATGCCTCCGTATTTTCTGCAATAGCCTACCATGGGGAACCTTATCAAACGCTTTACTGAAATCCAAATACACCTCATCAACCGCTTTACCCTCATCCACCTGTTTGGTCACTTTCTCGAAGAACTCAATAAGGTTTGTGAGGCACGACCTACCCTTCACAAAACCGTGTTGACTATCCCTAATCAAATTATTCCTTTCTAGATGATTATAAATCCTATCTCTTATAATCCTTTCCAACACTTGACCCACAACCGAAGTAAGGCTCACTGGTCTATAATTACTAGGGTTGTCTCTACTCCCCTTCTTGAACAAGGGGACAACATTTGCTAGTATCCAGTCTTCTGGCACCATTCCTGAAGACAACGATGACATAAAGATCAAAGCCAAAGGCTCTGCAATCTCTTCTCTAGCTTCCCAGAGAATCCTAGGACAAATCCCATCCGGCCCAGGGGACTTACCTATTTTCACACCTTCCAGAATTGCTAACACCTCCTCCTTACGAACCTCAATCCCGTCTAGTCTAATAGACTGTATCTCAGTATCCTCCTCGACTACACTGTCTTTTTCTTGTGTGAATACTGACGAAAAATATTCATTTAGCGCCTCTCCTATCTCTTCGGACTCCACGCACAACTTCCCACTACTGTCCTTGACCGGCCCCAATCTTACTCTATTCATTCTTTTATTCCTGACATACCTATAGAAAGCTTTAGGGTTTTCCTTGATCCTACCTGCTAAAGACTTCTCATGTCCCCTCCTGGCTCTTCTTAGCTCTCTCTTTAGGTCCTTCCTGGCTAACTTGTAACTCTCAAGCGCCCTAACTGAGCCTTCATGCCTCATCTCTACATAAGCCTCCTTCTTCCTCTTGACAAGAGATTCAACTTCTTTAGTAAACCACGGTTCCCTCGCTCGACCACTTCCTCCCTGCCTGACAGGTACATACTTCTCAAGGACACGCAGTAGCTGTTCCTTGAACAAGCTCCACATTTCAATTGTGCCCAGCCCCCGCAGTTTCCTTCTCCATCCTATGCATCCTAAATCTTGCCTCATCGCCTCATAATTGCCTTTCCCCCAGCTATAACTCTTGCCCTGCGTTATATACCGATCCCTTTCCATCGCTAAAGTAAACGTAACTGAATTGTGGTCACTATCACCAAAGTGCTCACCTACCTCCAAATCTAACACCTGGCCTGGTTCATTACCCAGTACCAAATCCAATGTGGCCTCGCCTCTTGTTGGCCTATCTAAATACCGTGTCAGGAAACCCTCCTGCACACATTGGACAAAAACTGACCAATCTGAAGTACTCGAACTAGAGCGTTTCCAGTCAATATTTGGAAAGTTAAAGTCCCCCATAACAACTACCCTGTTACTTTCGCTCCTATCCAAAATCATCTTTGCAATCTTTTCCTCTACATCTCTGGAACTTTTCGGAGGCCTATAGAAAACTCCCAACAGGGTGACCTCTCCTTTCCTGGTTCTAACCTCAGCCCATACTACCTCAATAGACGAGTTGTCATCAAATGTCCTTTCTGCCACCGTAATACTGTCCTTGACTAACAATGCCACACCTCCCCCTCTTTTTTCAGGTACAGTTACAACATTTAAAGGACATTTGGACCGGTACATGACTAGGAAACATTTCTGAGGGATACGGGCCAAACACAGGCATATAGGATAAGTTTAGTTTGGGAAACGTGGTCGACATGGACGAGTTGCACTGAAGGGTCTGGTTCCGTGCTGTATGACTCTATAACTCTATGACTCTAAGTAGTTGCCCATGGGGACAAAAATTTCCAGTCTCATCGATGGCCTGACCACCATCTACAAGGCAGAAGTCAGAAGTGTGATGAAATACTCTCCACTTGTCAAAGAAATGCAGCTTTAACAATATTCAAGAACTTCAACAAAATCTAGGACAATGCAGCCCACTTCATTGGCAAACCATCTGCCAGTTTCAACATTTGCTCCCTTTCCCATCAACGCAATACGGCAGTAGCGTGTACAAGCTACAAGATGCACTGCAATAACTCACCAAGGCTCCTTTCACAGCAGCTCCAAACCTGCCATCTCCATAACCTAGAAGGACAAGGGCAGCAGATGCACGGAAATACCATGACTTGCAAATCCTCCTCCAAGCCAAATACCATCCTGACTTGGTACTATAACCCTCTTCCTTCACTGTCACAGGGTCAAAACATTGGAATTCCTTCCTTAACACTGTGAGTGTACCAGCACCCCAAGGGCCGTAGCAGTTCAGGGAGACAGCTAATCACCAACTTCTGAAGGGCAATTAGGAATAAGCAATAAATGCTGGCCTAGGCAGTGATGCCCACATCCCATGTGTGAATAAAACTAAATATAGAGACAGGATTCCCTCTCTAATGGCAGTGTGGGTTTACCTACAGCACATCAACTGCTGCAGGTTGAAGAAGGCAGCTCACCATCACCTTCAGAAGGGCAATTAGGAATGGGCATGAATGTTGGTCTGCCAGTGACGCTCATGACGGTCATGAATAAAAACAAATGAAAAGTGAGTACTTGAGATGCATCAGTAAAATTCATCTCGCAAGCCAGCATCCAGTAAACATGCAACAATGTTGTAAAATTTAGATGAAAATGTATACCTCAGAAAACAGATGTGTGAATATGCATCTAAATGTACTTTTTTTAAGAAATGTATCCTGGTCTCATTAAGTTCACGCAAATAGATTGACTTGAGAATCCGATTTAAAAAACAAAATGTAAAGGATGCTTTCACATTGAAATTGATCCCGGCAATTTGTTCAAAACAAAGAAATCATGTTCAAAAGATTTTCTGAGATCTTTGCACAGGTCAACCATTGACCTTATTAAGGCAACGTCTCTAGCTCTAATTCAAATGTGACTAGAGTTTCAGAATGATATATGTTGTACTCAACTTAATTAGCTATTTCTTCCTGACAGCATCCTCGTGAGGACCATCTATCACGGAGCAATTATGACATCTACATTACTGTTGAGGTTGATTAGCCACAGTGGTTCACTTGTGGAAACTAAAGACAGGGATTCTTCACATTCAGCTCCAGAGGAGCATCCCTAAGACCCACAAAAACAATGTGGGTTGCTACTGTCTCATACCATCCACTCAGAAGCAAAAACATGTAAATCTTGTAAATGAGATAGCAAGCCTGAAACGTCAACTTTCCTGCTCCTCTGATGCTGCCTGGCCTGCCGTGCTTCTCCAGCTCCATACTGTGTTAAATCTCGTAAATGACCATGCTGATCTGAACTGGAGTTCTGCGTTAAGGCATAGAAGACACATTTGGACTAGTGCCACCATTTCCAAGTTTTATTATATTTTCCTGTCCCGGTTGTGACTCCTCACCCAGCAACTCATCTTTCTGGCAGCCATGCCTGACTCTTCTTAAGGCCTCAATCCAGAAAGTTACATTGGGATGTCTGATTCATTCAGAAATTAAATGAAGCCACGGCCTCAAAATCGAAGGGCACACTTTGCTATCAAAATAGGTATTCTAGCCAGTGCACTTTTCCAATCTGTTGTCTTAAAGTCAAAATTGACTTTTTGAGCTTTATCCAAAGAAAACTGAAGTCAATTCGTGATAGCACATTTATATAAAACTTCAGTTAGGTCAGTTGGAACACTGTTGTGCCCAGCTTTGAGCTAAACTCAACAAGGATGTTGAGGCAACAGAGATTGTACTGCAGAAATCCACTAGGATCCTATCCATATGGCAGGGAACCCCCAACATGAAATAAGACTTGAGAATTTGAGGCTGTTTTCCAATTGCAGAAGAGGTTTCAGTAGCTTGAAAGAAGTGTTGAAATATTGTAAATGAATGAAACAATGTAATAGAAATAGATCTTTCAATAGTTGAGGATCTAGAAGAAAGGGATGTGGATAACACACTACGTGTGAAAGAATTACATATTGTGAGACAGTGGAATTATCTGTGTGAAAAATATAGACTATTTGTAATTCTATTTAGATTTCCAGAAGGCATTTAATAAGGTGTTACATCAGATGTTAATGTAGAAATTTAAAGGACTTGGTGTAGGGGATAACATTCAGTATGGACAGAAGACTGGCTAATTAACCGGAAGTAGAAAGCTGATATAAATGGGCCATTTTCTGATTGGCAAGATGCAACAAGTCTTGTGCAAATGGATGCAACAAGTGGTGTGCAAATTGATAGAGTTTGGCTAAGTGAATGGGGAAATTTTTGATGGACAAGTGAGTCAAGGGTTACAGATAGCAGACAGTAAAGTGATGTTGAGGGCACAATTGAATCAATCATGATTATTTGGAATGGCAGGCAGGCTCTAGGGGCTAAATAGCCTGCTCCTAATTCTTACGTTTCACAAATGAGCCTTAACTTGGAGATTTGTTAGTTATTCAAAGTCATGAAGGGTTTGGAAAGAGTGTGGAGAGAGAAACTACTCCCTTCATTTAAGGCTTGAGAATCAGAAGATACTGATTTAAGACAGTTGATAGAAGAGAAGCAATGACAATACAAGGAGTGTTATTTTTACACAGTTAAAGGGTAGGGTCTGGAATGTATTGCCTGAAAATGTGGTGGAGCATTTCCAGTTGAGACATTCAAAGGGAATCACATCAGGATCAGAAAAGGATGTACAGGGTTATGGGGAACAGGGTGAAATGTTGATGCAGAGGCTCAGGAGGGCCAAGTAGTCTTCTTGCATGCTGTACCTCTTTGGCGATCCTATTATTTTACAAGTTTAGAAAATATTTGATAGAGCTTTACTATGTGTAAACACACACACAAGCATATATGGATATTGAGGGTCTTGTGGTGCATTACCCCTGGGCCAGCAAGTTCAAGTCCCACCTCAGAATGTTATGGTCACTAAGGCGTGTCATAACATATCCAAACAAGTTTATTAAAAATAAATATGAATATCATGGGGTAACTGCAAATGTTATTATTCCAAATCATCCTCAATCACTGTGCAAACCCAGACAGAGTACCCCAACAAGGGAGACTGGAACAGTCGGTCCCAGACTAGTTTCTGAAGAAGGATCTAGGCCCGAAACGTCAGCCTTCCTGCTCCTCTGATGCTGCTTGGCCTGCAGTGTTCATCCAGCTGTACACCTTGTTATATCAGACTGGAACGGTTGCCTGCCCGCCACGCCCTCTGGGTATTGTAGTCCCAGTTGCCGAAAGATTGAGTCTACAACTCCCGGCATGCATGGGCAGCATTCTGATTGGCCCATCCCCGGGCCAATGGCGGGCCGCACCACACCCTACTCAGTTTCTATTGGTTGAGCGTGATGTCAATCAGAGGCCGGCCACTTACCGCAGTTGCGCAGGTCCGGAAGTGCGTTATTTGGGCGGGTCGGAGATGTGAAAGCGGAAGTGCAGGCCGAGGTTTGGGCCTGGTGTTTTCTTTTAAGTCAGAAGCGGGGCGTCAGTGAAGAGAAGTGAAATAAAAGTCGAAGGGAACGGATATTAGTCACTTCGCCTCTGGTCTGCAGTCCTGCTGAGTGAGTATCAGCTTTTGTGGCTTTAAAGGGAGGTGAAAGTTGGGGTTGTTGAATCCGCCTGAGATAGATGTCGGTGTGTCCGCTGCCAGAGTCGGGCCAAGTTTATCTGGCAGCAGAACTGGACATTTCCACCCTATCAACCTCAATGTAATCCAGTCCCACCCCTAACCTTCTCCTCACTGACAACTTTATCAGAGTGTAATCTTTGTTGGTGTGGGGGCAACTTTTAAACAAACTACGGGGAGAGAGATTAGATTCAACTTACTGGGGAAGCCTCGACTGTACGCTGTTCCTGATTTTCGTAGATTTCCTTTAAGTTTCGACTTTGGAGCTGTTAAAACTGTTTATTTTCTGGGTTCATGGGCAACAACACAATGAGTAAACCTCGTACTGAGTCAGCTGTTTTATTGCGAAACAATTCGTGGGCACAGTGCAAAGCTTTAACTGAATTTTGTAAACTTTTCTGTTGCAGTCGAAACTAATCAATTTCTTTAATTTAGCTACTTGTTATGCTCACTTTGCTTCGCTTAGTCTCCTTGTCTTTGAATTAATTAGTTTTAGTGACAGCACACTCCTGGAATTCAGCTTTTAATGTTGTGAATTTAAATCTGCCTGCCTTGGAGTGGATGTGTGTGTAAAAGCCATATTTTTTCTTATTGTTGCCTCTTGGCTGTGCAAATCATGTCCTACCAGCAATTTTTCTACAGATTTCTGAATTTGTCTGAAACGGTCTTGGGATTTTATTGCTACATATGCTTCAGTTTGTACTGTATGTACTCCATTGTCTTGGGAATTTGCCAAATCAACATGAAGCTTACTAAATTGAAGCTAAGATATTTGGAAGTAAAGCTTTCTCAGTGAAGAATGGGATACCTGGATGTGGAAGGAGACTGGTTTTTAATTATAGCTGTGTAAATGTATCCTCATACATTCCATGTGACATTCATTAAAATGTAGAATGAACTGCTTTTGCAGGGTTGTTTAAAAAAGTTTGTCATTGTAGTGATCCTTGTAATTGTATTTACAAGTCTATTCTGTTTGGTCTATTATTCTAGACATCCAGAAAAATTTCCCCCTTCAGTTATAGAATTACACATTTCTCCCTTTCCAGGATATTTGCACTGGTGTAGTCCATTTTGAATGAACAAAGGACCACCAATCCATAATTTCACTTCCACTTTCCGAATGAAACAAAAACAAGGAAATATATCCATGCATTCTGTAAGTATTGCATGAGTAAATTGGGTCTAATATGTATTGAAAATGCTGAAACTCATTGTTCTGTCAGACTTCAGTGGCGTACTCCTAAAAATATCAGTAGAGAGCACTGTAACTACAGTGGTTATATCCCATTTATTGCTGGCATTTGTTCAGTCAAGTACCAGGTTTGAAAAGATCCCACAGGCACTGGTGAATTCCATTTTAAGTTCTACAAAACATTACAGCCACAACTAATTTTGAATGACTTGACTTTTAGCGGCCTTTAACCTTTCAATGTAATGTTGCACTTGTTTTACTGAGCCAAATGTGTACAATTACAAGTTGGTACCTTTATCACTCTAGCATTATGCATTGTTAAATGGCTAGAAGTAGGAATAAAATCTGATGTGTCAAATTTTGCTCGTCAGGAGAATATTTGTTTGATAAATCTGATTGGTTTGAGGCTGTATCAATACTTGATCTGTGTAAAGCTGTTCTTCCTGTTTAGTCAATGTAAATACTTTTTGAATTCTTTACTCTGGGATTCCAATTGTCTATTTAAAGTATCTTTTGAAAGTTGTGGGAGATTCAGTCTCTAATTTGGATTGGGAAAATTTAATAATCCTAATGAGAGTTCAGAATTGCAGGTGTTCTTGATTCTAATCTAAAACTGAGGTGCAGAAGAAAGAATTGAAAAGTGAGTCGGTAGTTATTTTCAAGAATGAACAGCTTTTTGTTTTTTCTAAGGTCCGGTAACTGATGCTATTAAGACTGGAAAATAGAAAAGTTTGCAACTTTTAGCCTTAAGTCAGGCATGTTCATAGTGTTCTTCACCTGAATTTGTTTACTCAACTTTCTTTTTTGCTCTTGCAACTTTTTTAAAGTTTTGTGCAGTGAATTGAAAAGGCAAGTCTGTTTCTAGGCTGCATTTGAGTTGTTTAGATTCCAGCAGTGAATGTCCTACTTTGGGAATGTCAAAGTGGCTTTCCATCAACCTAGTGAAAATTTGTGGGATGGTTTCAGTGAAAAATTTAAAAGGATGGTTTGTAAGCAGAGTACTCCACTTAAGTGGCAAAAGAACCAAAGAGTGGAGAGATTTCTCTTCCATGCAATAAGTTTGATCTGGAATTTACTGCCTGAGGATGCTCGCAGCTCAGTAGTAATTTTGATTTGGATGTGTACTTCAAAGGTCAGGATTTGCAGGGTTATGGGGAAAGATTCAGAAATTGATCAGACTATTTTAAAATAATGGTATAGGAAGAATTGCTGCTCCCTGAGCTGAGAAATTCTGTAATTCAAAGAATTGCATTGTCACTTGCTACTGAAATTGAATCTAGGGTTTTCTTTCTCTTTATAGAGAAGAGAATCTATATTGGTTCCCTTTATTTCACTTGTGGGGTATATACTTCCAACAGTTACATAGGTATAAAGTGGTAGTGATCCTGCATGCGTAAGTGGCTCGCTTGCTGCTTTTTAGAAACAAATGATATCAATCCATCAGAAATGAGGGAGTCTATTTTTCTTTCTTTCCCTTTATCTTCCCATTTTAAACAGTACTGAAGCATTATCCTCAAGTGGAAGTGTGAATCATCCAGAAATGTTGCAACATTGTCTTTATTACTAGTGTTAGTACTTAGCACATGACTCTGTATATTTTTAAGCATTTTGTCAACTTTGCTTACCCTCCCACACGTATTAGTGATATCATCTTGATTTCTGAGATGGTTATATTGGTGTTGAAATTTAGTTGAATGACTGAAGGGTGACAGAAAAAGTTGCTCACTGAACTATACTTTTAAAGAACCTGCAGTCATTCTTGCCTTTTATTTCTCCATTAGTTCTTGAGGCACTGAAATGACCCATGCCATTTTCCTCTAAGAATCACCTTGACATTTTTAACTTTTTCTTCCGTTAACAGATTTGTCTAATTTCATAAATTTGGATCTTTTTTAACATATCTTGGAAGACAATTGATTTTTCTGAAAGTTTCAACTGCGTTATAAGACACCAGATTTGAAGTTTTTGATATTAGAACCGAAGACCTGATCTTGATTCATTTGAGCTCCCTTTAGGCTTGCACCTAACGCACTTGTTTTCATCATGGGTTTTCTCTTGCATTAAGTTTAATCTGGTGAACTTCAGTTTCCCCAAGTTTCCTGCATTTTGTATCTGCATTTAAAATCAAGCGGAAAAGTTTCATCAGCTGCTGTAGATGGTAGTGCTGTTTGGTTCCTTTGCTTCCATTTCTTAGTTTTTTGACTTTTTTGGGCATCTTTTCTAAAATTCACTTGATTAACTTATTTAAAAAAAAAAAACCTTTTAGTATCACTGCTGTCATACCAGGAAGTGGAACCAGTGAGCATGTCCTGGGTAGCATCTGCAGTTCCTACTATCTCTGGGTGTAGCTTAAGGGCAGGGAGGAATGTTTTCTTGTTTTGCTGGTCTGCCTAATTTCCTAATACATTCCATGGCCTGACCTAACTTGATTTCAAAGTTACAGTATTTTTTTCCCTTGAACATCACTTATGGCTCTTCCTTAAATTTATATGGATTGGTTTTAATAAAATTTCAAAAATTTGCTGAATCATTCATTGAATGATCAGTATTTCTATAAATGGGGTGAATGTTGTAGGATTAGGCTGTTTGTTTGTTACAAGATATGCATTTTAATGGCAATTGACATTGCCTAACGTTTGTTACAGAATACAAACAAATATTCTGCTTGCTGCACTTCTGCACCTACGTCTGCATGATTTGGGAGATGGACTACGGCATGTAGCAATTCAGCCATGATTAAATTTTCACTCTCCCGGACTCGGAATTGGCAAAGACAGTAAACCTTCCCTGTACTAATGTTTCTCTGCCATAATCCAAGAATCCTCTATTTCTTTGTTCCTCCCATTCACCTTCCCTGGTCTTGAGTGGAATTGCTGTTTTGGGTGAACTGTTAGAACAAGACCTACCTAACTGCATTTAAGATGCCATTGGCTAGTAGAATGAAGTTTCATATCCATGTAAGCTAGTTTTAGGAGATGCAAGACCCTTGTTTTGTCACTGAACTATGAAAATTCCAGTGTATTTTTAATGCCGGATGGTATTGAAGCATTCAGAAGTACAAATCAATAGACACAGGTAATCCCCCCACTGTTTGTCTAACGGCCTTTCCTCATGATTGAGCATCATCTATGCTCAGAGTGCAGATGGACAGCAAAGTACAGTTGTATGCTGTTCGTACTTGCAGTTTACAGCAAGAATGATTACTTGCTGTTGCAATCCAGACTCGTGTCCTTAACACTGTCGGCACAGAGGTGCCTCTATAATGTAATAATTGCACAAGTTTTTAAGAAAATTTATTAGAAAGTTTTTTGTTCTCTTCAACCTGCTTAACTTTGTTACTGTCTCCTAAATGGTAGTACTGTTCTAAATATTTACATTGTGATCTGACTTCTGAGCAGCAGTATTTTGCCTAAAAATAAATCCACTCGTACCTTCTACAAGTTGGCTTAAGTCTGATCGTGATGTTGCTTTTGTTTCAGTTTTAATGAGAAACTGAAAGTTCTTCAAGTTTGTGGGTTGTACTGAGCAATATCAGACCATTTGATGTTGCCCTTCTCTTTTTTAAATAGTTTGATTTAACAACTTGAAGTCTCTGACGAAGCCTGATACCAGAATCAGTTGTTCTGCATGACTCACTCAACTGTTAAATACGATTTCAATCTGTTAGGGCTGATCAAATGGGTGGTCTTTTTGGTTCAATTTTTAGTGGCATCGATTTTTCAATTGTTAAATGCATGCTCCCACTGTACACACAACTTTCAGACAAAAATCTTTTAAAACACACAAAGGAATCTGACTTTTTAAATGGCTAAACTTGTTCTGACAATAAAATTAGCAATGGATCATGCAGCACACATGTGGAAAATGGTCCAAATTTGGAGGACTCCGTTTGGTTGCTGTTTTGCAGTGGGTATAGAGGAACATGTGTTAATGTAATTTAGGTAGTCAGTTCATTGAAAATTGCATTTCACTACTCATTGGTGGAATTGGTTAGATGTTGGCTAGATAGCTGATTTGCAATGCAGACTGTCAACAGCCTGCGTTCGATTGTAGCATCAACTGAGGGCGCTCCTAAAGCCCCCCATTTGAGGTGTGGCAAGCAGGTTAAACCACCACCAGTCATCTCGCTAACAAGGGAGCTGCTCTGTGATCCAGTAGGACTAGGGCATCTTGGCTTTATCTAGTCTTTTTATTGATTGTCTCAAATGGAAAAACTGGTTTATTGATCTCTGGAAATGCTACCGTGCACATCTCCCACATGATCTAAGAAAATGGTAGTA
>NC_063361.1:25962209-25980209 GCF_021869965.1 Rhincodon typus
AATTAATCTTATAGCAATTAGATAAAACTAACAATCTTTTGTATTTTTACATATATAATTAGGATAGTGGGAAATATTAGAGCAATGGCTGAATTTGATAAAAGAAAGCACATGTAGTACAATGAATAATAGAATTCGCACTGTCCTTAGAGATAAGCAACCCGAGACAGATCCGATGGAATGTAGCCAATAACTTTGGAACGCAAATGAATACGATGCATAGAAAGATCCCAAATCCTAGCGATTACAATGTCCGTTAAACACCACAAGATCATGGGAGCATGGGGCTGTCCACAGGAATGCCCATAATTGATTAGGTGTCCCACGGGATTGGGTGTATGGATTAAGGGGGAAGGATAACGATTACACTATATTTGATTATTGTAACAGAAAATGTATAAAATGCTGTATTTTCACTGTTAAAACCAGAGTGTGTGTCATTGATCCCTCTTCTGAATTGAGCCAAAGATTTAGGGAAAAATCGTTTTCTCATGTCAAGGCTATATTCGAGGAAGATCCTTTGGCCCTCTCCCCGCATTAACAGATTTCTGCTTGAATAAGCATCTTCCATTTGCCTGAACCTTGCCTGCCTCCTGAGTGTTTGTCCTCGTTCAGGGTGGTACACTCCACAGGTCACTCCTACAACTGTCTAAAGAACACCAAGGTTGTTTGCGCTCACCACGATCTATGCACAAATGCCACAGCTACAGGCAAAGTCAGGAAAGATTAGTTCTGGTCGTGCTACTATAGAAAGGATATTATTAAACGAGAAAGCGTGCAGAAAAGATTTACTAGGATACTACCTGGACTAGAAAGCCTGAGTTAGAAGGAGAGGTTGGATAGGCTGGGACCTTTTTTCCCCTGGAGTGTAGGAGGCTGAGGAGTGACTTTATAGAGGTCTATAAAATCATGAGAGGCATAGATAAGGTAGATAGCCGACTGCATTTCCTCATGGCAGGGGAGTCAAAAACTAGAGGGTAAAGGTTTAAGGTGAAAGGGCACAGATACAAAAGGGTCCGGGGGCAATTTTTTCACACAGAGGGTCTGGAATGGGCTGCCAGAGGTAGTGGTGGAAGCGACTACAATTTTGTCATTTAAGAAACATTTAAACAGGTACATGAGTGGGATAGGTATGGTAGGAAATGGACCAAATACAGGCAAAATGGGACCAGGTTAATTGTGAAAACTGGGTGGCATGTGCAAGTTGGCCCAAAGGGGCTGTTTCCATGCTGTAGGCCTCTACGACTCTGATGCACAATTAAATGTGGAAATTGAGAAGCTGTTGCCCAAGATGAATTGCATCATGAGCTTTGGGAAGCAGCATCTTGTTATCTGGCTCTCCATTTAAAAACATCAGGCAGTGTACAGTTCCTGCGCTTGCACAGTAAATCCAAAGTACATCCACCACACAATGTGATGTCATTTCATTTCAAATCTAAGTATTTTTATATCAACTTGCCTGTATGGGACTGGAAATTAACTATTGAAGATTTGCAATCTTATTCTTTCGAGTTTGAGATGTTGTTGGATTTCATTTAAATTAGGGCTTTGTTTTGAAACATTTTCTCTCTCAATCTTTCTATGAATGTCTTTATTACTTTTCCTATATTTTGGCATCAAGTTCATTGCTCTCAAGTGCACTTCAATGCTTGTCTTTGTTAAAACATATTTTTGGAACAGAGACCAAGGAAATCAGGAAATCAGGACAATAGTCCTGAATGTAATGAGGAGCGTAAAAGACAATTGGAGAATAAGGCCAGAGCTGGTTTATCTCTATCCCTGGGACATCCAATGATTCTCCCTGGAAGAATTAAAGTTAAAAGTATTTGAAAGAAAAGTACCGACGAGCAGAAAATGCAAGAAGCAAAGTGTTGGAAGTAGCAAATCTTACAGCTACAAATATGAACGCTCTGAAGAGAACTCCAGTTGTTGGAAGATGTCAATGGTGTATTGCTGTTTGTCACAGAACAATCGGTTTATGTTTCAAGCCCAATGCTTGGCACTGCCAGCTGTGAATGAATGATAAGAGTGTATTCAGCATCCGATAGCTTTAATACTAAGCAGATTATCAAAGTGATATTGTGATTCTGAGAAGAATGCAAAGTGAGAGAGAAGACTGGGGAATGGTATTAGGTGCAATGATCATTCAGAGGGCTGGTGTAGCCTTGATTGGCCAAATGGCTTTCTGTTCTATAACAGCTCTTTGAACCATTCCAGCTAGTATCGCCTCTGATCCAGCAGATACTTGCCAATTCAAAATTGGCACAGAGAAGTGAGAAAGAAAGAATAAAATATTAATCCTATTTAAAAGGAACAGCAGAAATCATAGAATCCCTACCATACAGAAGCAGGCCATTTGGCCCTTGAGTCCGCACCTACCCTCCGAACAGCATCCCACCCAGACCCACTGCCCTATCCTATCCCTGTAACCCGGCAGTTTCCCACGGCTAATCTAGCTAACCTACCTATCTGCTGGACATTAAAGCATAGCCAATCCATGAAACCTGCACATTTTTGGACTGTGGGAGGAAATCAGAACAAACCCATGCAGGCATGGGGAGAATGTGCAAACTCCACACAGGCACCTGACAGTGGAAGTGAGCTCAGGTCCCTGGCACTGTGAGGTAGCAGTGATAACCACTGTGCTAGTGTGCCACCTATAAATGAATGGGAACAGTTGGAACTAATCAAGTGCAAACTGATATCCTGACCCTTGTGTTCACAGTTCTAAATCTATACAAATGTTGTGTAATAGTCTAATAACCTATGGATGATAAATACATTCAATTCAATATTTTGTCATTTCCTTCATTTTTCCATATCTTGAAATGAATTGTTTTAACTTTGCAGTAAATAGCTCCATAAATCTTAACCCTAACCCTAACCTAGCAAAAAGTCACAAACAAAATAACCAAGTAACTGAAAGAGAGAGGAGTAAAGAAATGATAAATTATTTGAAATTGGAAAATGAAATTTAATAAAGAATTCATCAACACAGTGAAACATCCCAAGGCTCATCACAGAAGCATTACCAACACAATTTCTTATTTAAGGAAATATTAGGAAAAGTCGCCAAAAGGCTTGGCCATCCAGGTGGATGTTAGGGTGGATCTTCAGAAAAGAGTAAGAGGAATGGAAGAGGTTTGAGAAGAAAATTCCAGACACTAATACCCAAGCAACTGAAGGCACTGCAACAAATAGTAAAGTGACTAAAACTGGGGATTTGCAAGAGGTTTGAACCAAAGGAACCCATGGATCTCACAGGATTGTGAGAATGGAAGACGTTACCGAGATAAGAAGGGATGAGGTCATACAGGGATTGAAGACGAGGATGAGAATTTCAAAGTTGAAAGATCGTCAGACTGGGTACCAATTTGACTTGATAAAAGAATCAGGTTTGATTCATTCGTTATATTGTCAAATATTACAATATATACAATACAAAACAAGTTACTCTGGGTTCAACTTATGTGATGTGCATCAAGAATTCAATTCCTTTAAGGAAGATCATAAAAAGCAGAAGGAGGATTAGGCCATTCAGCGCATTGTCCCTATCCTGCCACTGAATAAAATCACGGTTGACCTGTTTGTGTCCTTCAATTCAGTTTCCTGTCAGCCCATCCATAAACCTTGATTCCGTTATTGGCCAAAAATCTGTCCAGTGTAACCTTGGATAAATTCAATGATCCAGTTACCACTGTTCTCTGGAAAAGAGACTTCCAGAGATTACTGGCCTCACAGAAAAAAAAAAACTCATCTCCATTTTAATTTGAGAACCCTTATTTTTAGACAGTGTCCCCTAGCTCCAGATTCCCCGTGAGAATCTTTCAGCATTTACCCTATCAAGCCTCTATGGCTCTTGTATGTTTCAATAAGATCACCTTTCCTTAGATAGCAAACCTTTTATTCCTGGAAGCAACCAAGTGGACTTTCTCTAAATTGCCTCCAATGCAAGATTATTCATTCCATTAGAAAACAGACTTAAACTGTACACAGTACCATAGGATCAGTCATATATGATGTCTGGGAAACGTGTTCTATTTCTTTACCCTCAAGCTATGTGTGCTGTGCAATTTGGCTAACAAAATTGTATCCACAAAGTGTCAAATTACAGTGTACACATTAGCTTTAGGTTCTTCTGTGTGCCAAGCAGGGACACAAAACATTGCAGCTATTAACATTAAAATAAAATTGCTGACTTTGTGCATCTCAGGTGTCAGCCTTTGCTCTGCACATGGCTGATATCTTTCTCAGTCTGTGGTTTTACACTCAGTCGGAGGCTACTGTAAGAGGTGGTCCGAATGTTCACCAAATATCAGATGAGACTTAAAGTCTTGGGTGGTGAGACTGCAGCTGGATTGTAGATCACTGGAGAATGCCGTGAAAGAAGAAACTGCCGCTTCAGACACAGAAAAGTACAGAGACTGATGAACTTTGCCTTGTATAAGTATTAACATGATGATATCATTCATACTGTTTTTCTTGTGCAGGGTTTGCACGCTCAAATTTCAGTTGTTTTTGAAATGAAATCCTGCAAAAAGTAGCCATATTCTTTCCACATAACGTAATGGTGGATTTATAGTTCCTGATAAAACAACATCACTAATGTTACCGAAAAGAGAAACACGTTGTAGAAACGTTTCATCCTGCATTCATCATCAGGATAAATGTAAGAATGTCAAGTATCAACCAATCACAAGAATTTATACTACAAAGAGAAGTGAGTGTTGATTGATTATCAAGTTGAGTCAGATTGTCCAAAATGTTACCTTGGAATGATAAGCTCCCTAAGCTCACTGCTGATTCAATAAAGGCACAATGAATGAACATATTTCTTTGGTTTGTGGAGAATGGGTCCCTGCTTACACCACTTTTAGCATCAATAACGATCTAACTAAAGCACTAAATCAGCAGCACTCCCTCATTTCTCAGGTTCTGCTTTTGTTTCATATTTTTCTATTCGTCTTTCCATTTACAATGTATTTATTTCCATGCACCTGAGACAACATAAAGAGAATACTGGGAGCTAAACGGAGTGCATAGAGTCACGAACAGGCCAAAGACATGATCAAAGACAGAAAAAGAGAAGCTTTCAAGCTTAATCTATACTTTGTAATCAAGTCAACAGCAGATAATTATTAGTTGGACTGTTTGTTGCTGAGTGTATATTAATCAGGCAGGTTTTAAATTCTGGAAAAAATTCTATGTGCCCATCATGAAATAATTGCTACATTGTTGTCTTTATTTGTTCATGGGATGTGGGCGTCGCTAGCATTTATTGCCTAGAATATTGCTATGGAAATAGAAGCCAATTTAATGCGCCAAATGTAATAAGGCTTGTTGCAGTTAACCTATGGCCAGTTATTATAGGTCTTTGAGGGGAAATGTGTTTGAAAAACAAGTGGCAGCAAAAGTTGGCATCTAAGAAACACACCAATTATATAGGACCTTGCACAACCTCAGGATATCCCAAAGTACTTTACAGCAAAAGCAGCATTTTTGAAGTGTAGTAACTATGGTAATGTAAGAAATGCAGCAATTTGCCACAGCATTTTACATAATGATTTACTGTCGACATACAAAACTGGATATGCAGACAAATGTTACATATTCCATGCTCATAACTCACAAACAGCAATGATATGAGACCCCAGTAAATTTGTTTTGTGCTGGTGTCATTTGGAAAAAAAATGTTAATCAGTGGATCCCCAACTGCTTTCTTTTAAATTCAGTTGTACATTTACTGTTAATGTTGATCTCTCTCTGCACCTTCCCAGCAGCTGTAACATTGTATCCTGCACTCTGTTCTGTTACCCTGATGAACTTGTATAGTACGATCTGCCTGTAAAGCACAGAGGACAACACTTTTCACTGTACCCCAGTACATGTGGCAGTAATAAATCAGAACAAATCAAAAAGTGGCAGTGGCAAGGCCATTAATCTCCATTCCTACTTCTCCTGCAGGAAGATGGTAGTAAGCCACCTTCTCCGATGGCTGCACTCCGTACGATGTAAATATATACAGCGCTGTTCGGGTGGAAGATCTTGCTCTTCAAAATGTGCTGTAGGATCTTTAACATCCACTTGAACCATGAGCACAGGTTCTCAATCTGGTTTTGGAATCCTAATCAATTTCTACTAACCTCTTGAACAAAATGGGCCAAACTTCAGGTTCAAAGGAAACACTAAGGCATTGAATGTCTTATGTCACACCTAGACTAAAGGTCATTCACTTCAGGCCAGCTCCTATTAGAGCGTCCTTAAATACAGTCCCGACAGAACAACTGTGATTACTCATAGTACCTTTAACCTGAACATGATAGATGGGTAGTCATCTGACTAGCTTGGTGCATCACTCACTGATTGTACAGAACCAGTTCTCAAAAAGGTGTGGGGTGTGGGGATAACAGTGTGCACCATATACAGTACAGATGCACTGCAGTAACCAACCAAGGATCCTTCAACAGCCCCTTTCAAGCCTTTGACCTCTGCAACCTAGACATGGAAATAGCTGGGTCAAAATCCTGGGACTCCCTCAACAGCACTGTGGGTGTCTCTATATCCCAACGACTGCAATGGTTCAGACAGATTGCTCACACACACCTTCTCAAGAGCAGTTGGAGATGGACAAAAAATGCTGGTTTAGCCAGGAATGCCTACATCCTGTGAAAGAATGTAAAAGAAACTAACATTTAGATGGTAATGATTAAGCCAGCCAAGAAAACTACAATGGTCTTGGATAAAGGTCCTCCTCCCTCTACAAGGTGCAAGAAGTCACATTCCTAAAAAAAAATTCACGACATGCTTTTTAAAACTCTGTGAAGCACTTGCTAACCAATTAAAGGTCCTACGAACGGATGCCAAACTTTCCATTGAAACCAATGCTGAAAACATGTTTGAATCTGGCAAATGCCAAGATGGCTCAGAGTGGAAAATTGGTAACTTTTTATCTGGAAGTTATATTTCAGCATTCTTAGAAACTTTATCAGTAACTCAAAGATTTCCTCAAGAAAGTCATTGGTTTTCTGATGAAGTCAATTGTACAGAATAGATCATTGGCTTGGTGAAGAAAATGAATTTGTATTATACATTCTCATTGCAACTCAGATGGAAGGAAACCCATCTGGAATTAACAGTCTGATATCTATCTTCAAATTGAAACAAAAATTTAAACAGGTTATATTTGCAACATTTGAATTTTAAGTGAAATTTCACATTTGCAAAATATATTAGTTGATGAATATTGGAGTACTTTGAACAAAATCCAACATAATCAGTCCATCTGCCTCAGTTCAGTGATAGCATCGTCTCCTCTGAATGAGATTATGCATTTAAATCACAATCCAGAAACGTTTATATAATGTAGGCTGATGTTCCAGCAAGGTTGTGAGAAAATGCTATACTATAAAAGTTTATTATTTTAGCAATAAAAGTACAAAACAGATGAACTGGTCATTACCACACTGGCTTTTGCGTGAGCTTGCTCTGCGCAAATTGGCTACCACAGCCCCAACATTACAACGTTACGTATCATATCAACAGGATACGAGGACAGATTTTGATTTGTAAAAGAGAAAAGCTTTGACTTCGAGACTCAATAGTCGCTTTTCTTGCACCTAAAGAATAGATGCCTCTCATGAACTTGAGTTCATCCAGAACTCTGATGCCTATATTCTAGTCACCAGGTCTTGCTTGCTGACTGCTTAGAGTTCCATACAGTATCATGGGATACTTTAATACATGAATCATGCCAGAAGGAATGGACAGAATTATAGTAATGCTATTTAAGAGCAATCAACTTCCGCGATTTCCTCTTCAGCTGTCTGGCTGACAAATTTGATCTTCCTCCTTTTCCCAAGAGAGGATGTAAGCAGCATGCATGTTAATCATAGTTTCAGATCCAGTCAGTTTAACTTCTGGAAACAATTATTTGGGATAGGATGAGTAGTCACATGGAAAGAGCTGTGTTGATTATGAAGAGCCAACATGGACTTTCATAGGAAAAAAATACATTTAACTAACTTGCTGGATTTTTTTTTGAAGAGGTTAATGAAGGCTTATGAGGGTAATGCTGCTTATGTAGTACACATGGACTTTCAGAATATTTTCTAACATAATGCCATGCACCAGACTTTGGGGAAAGTTATAGCTCATGGAATAAAAAAGGACAGTAGCAACATAGATACAAAACTGGTTGAGAGATAGAGACAATGGTCAACAGATACTGTGGGCTGGAGGAAAGTGGAAATGGAGCTCCATAGGACTCTGAATTAGGACGCTTTTTCTCATGTGTAATAAAGATCTAAAGCAGAGGGAACAATGTCAACATTTGCAGATAATATAGAACTTGGAAGCATCGTGCTACAAGGAGAGTGCAGAACTGCAAAAAGACAATTTGATGGAGTGGGCACATAGGTGGCAGATTCCATTCAATGCAGAGAAGGTAGGAAGGACTCAGAATACAAAATAGAGGATATAATTCAAAAGAGTGGGTTGGTTTGAAATGCACAGTCTGCAAATCTGGTGACAGCAGGGTCAATTGAGGCATTCAAAAAAGGCAATGGATGATTATTTATGTAAAAACAACATACAAGAATATGGGGAAAAGACAGTAGAGTGGCACCAAGTCATGATGCTCATCTGGAGATCTGATGCAGATAAGATGTGTAAAATGCCATCCTCCTGCAATGTAACATTTATTATTGCAATGTTTCACAGCTGGCATCTACAGTTTGTCCTGATTTAAATGACAATTTCAGAAGAAACATCGCACACCAAATTTCTGAAACCAACCAGGTTGGCACGTAATACTGTGAAGGCTATGTACCATATTCACATCTGTGCCAAGGATACTCTTAGCTTCCTAACTTTTACAGGAGGTAGCAAAATTCAAGTTAATATTATCACTGTATTGGTGGAGAATCTACATAAACATAGGAATGGATCTAGTGAGGCAAAGTGTTCAAGAAATTAAAAGCACTTCAGACTCTATCACTACTGTGCCTTGAAAGTGCGTAGTACTCTTTCAATGGAAGTGTTTGAAAGTTAATCTCCATTTTAACCTCAATGGAAGTTTGAGCACAAATACTACATTTTAGAAATTAATCTTAATGCTCTAGTGTTGGTGTAGGAACTTTGCGCTCTCTTGAAAGCCAACAATTTGTTTCATTCAATCCATATATCGCCACCCCACTTTGATTGCAGTTTGCAATGTTGGAAGATTTTCAACCTAGGCTAGACAACGTCACTTATATTGTTATGATAGCAGCTAAAATGGTGGAAAGTAGGGACATAAAGCTTAATAGCTGACAACTGATGACTTCCAGAGCAAATCAGAAATGGTAGAAGCAACCAAGTTTTCAAAAGATGCATTAGCCTTAAACATCGAGAAATCAAAAGTAACGCGCTGTCAGTTCTCAACTGCAGCTCTTGTTATTTTGTCAGTCGAAGGAAACAAATCAAAGTCACTCAAGGGCTTGCCTTCTACAAACATGGTCACAGTAATCGAGAATTATCAGCTGCCATTACAGAGGTCATCGCAAACATTCACAACTTGTCATGTCGAAGTTTTATTTCCCCTACCACAAAAAGCAGCTTGGAACAGGACGTCTGCTTAGTCACCAAAGTATTTGTCAGTACCAGTTGCGAAAGTACATAGAAGATATACTGATAAAATGAAAAGTTTACACAGTAGAATTACACATTACAGCTCAAGTCATGTGGCCATGGATTAAAGCCTCATTGGATAATTTAGGAGTGTTGTCATAATTTATTACAAACAATTTAGAATGACATCAGTGCTATACCAGGAGTGCAGCATTGTCACATGGCGACGACTTTGATGTCATGTTAAACTGTAGTCTGTCTATTCAGACAAGGACCACAAACTAAAGCAATACTCAAATCTAAAAAACTCTACTAACAAAATGAAGCACTTATCTACAAGTGCACACTGTGAAAGCGTGCCGACTGTTTGCTTGTAGAACTGTACATCAAATAGTAATTTTCTAAACAGCTTTGGGATAGCCAGAGGATATCCATCATTGGCCACTCTTCACAGTTAAGGCCAGAGTAGGGACCTTGAAACAGGAGGGCTCTCCTGGTGCTGTAGTAGTTTCCCGACCTCTGGATTCAAGTCACACCTGCTCCAAAAAGGTATGCATCATAATATTCCTGAACTGTGGATTTCTCTAATTGCTGGTGGTTGCTTTTTTAAAATCGACTTGTGCATGGCAGCTGGATCAGGGATTGTAGATTGCCAATGTCATTGGCAATCTCAAAAATTAGATCAAATCTTTGATGGCACCTCCAGCAATAATAAAGCTACCATAATCCAGAACACGACATCAACTAGTTGCAAGTATTCTTCCTGGTCTCATCATTTTAGTTGGTTTTACCAGTTCAGCGGATGCAGAGCTGTATAAATACAACCCCTTTCTTACAAAATCTTTGTGAATTTCTGAAACAACCTGATGTTCTTGGTGTGATCATCCACAGATCCCTTATCCCCTTGACGAATTGCTTGCTTGGCCACTGGAGAGCAAAAAGGGTCGAGCACATCGTGTATCTGCAGTGGCACCTAGGTCAGAACCACAGGTTTCATTCTGCTGAAAGGCATTCGTGAATCAGAAGAGTTTTTACAAGATTATTCATGAGACTAGCACTCGATTCTAAAATTAAATTTAGATTTCCACAGCTGCCAGGGCTGGTTTTGGATTCATGTCTCTGCAGTATTTAAGGCCTCAAACACCAGTCCAGGAACAACACTAATTTGGACATCTCCTTGCTCACTGTTGGGCATTCTCCTCCATGTTAAGGATGAAACAACCCTCTTGCTGAAACAATAATTCAGACAGTCATTGCCATTGCTCAGTTTGACAATTGACAAATCTAATAATTGATAGTATGTTTGAAATCAATTAAATTTATCTGTATCAAGTGAATGGAATTAAAAGTTCAAAACAAAAACACCGCAATAGGTACAAACTTCTTACACATTGTAAGAACATTTTTAGATGCATTTAGCAAGCTTTCCCTCCTCCCTCTTTACCTTTACTGCTTGAAAACAGCAAACCCTGGGCTGAAAATACAAAATACAAACTACAACATCGAATTGCTGGCGATTCAAAACAAATTCTTCATCTCCATGTACACCCTACAAGATGTTGCAACTGTGAAGGGATCCCATTATGTCATTTTCTTTTTGTGTAAAATTACAAAAAAAAAAATCTATCTTCAGACATTCTTTGCTAACACGTCGCATATTTTATATTGATTTAAAATAATCACCGATAGAAGCTTGAGATGTCATGAGCTCTTAAAAAAGATCCATACCTGCACAGCCAAGATGCATTCCAAAATGCACATGCAATAATTAGTAGCAGCATTTTTGATTACACTACCTTGTTGCAACATTTAGCTAGAATTACAGAGTCAACTGTACAGCATGGAAACTGACCCTTTGGTCCAACTTGTCTATACTGACCAGATACAAGAAATAAATCTAGTCCCATTTGCCAGTATTTGGCCCAAATCCCTCTAAACCTTTCCTATTCATATATCCATCCAGATACCTTTTAAATGTTGTAATCATTCCAGCCTCTACCACTTTCTCCAGTAGTTCATTCCATACATGCACTAATCTGTGAAAAAGCTGCACCTTACACCCCTTTTATATCTTTCCCCTCTCACCTTAAACCTATACCCTCTAATTTTGGGCTCCCCTTCCCTGGGGACAAAACCTTGGATATTCACCCTACCAATATCCCTTAAGATTTTATAAACTTCTACAAAGGTAACCTCTTAGGCTATTTTCCTTAGCCTCTGACACTCCAAGTACTAAGGCCTTTAGAACAGATTAGCAGGCAATATAACAGGCCAAAACACTTGAAAAATGCAGCTGCAAGCTGAAGTGACAGTCTCAGGAGTAGAGGGACAAGTTTCAAAACAGGCAAATCATTCCTTGCCTGGTTTCTGGAAATGTACTGCTATTTCAATGAATTCAGAACTCCCACCACCTTCATTTTAAAGGTCTTACCATTTGACTTTATTTCAATAAATCTACTTTATTGGTTTCAACAGCTGAGCCATTAGTACCTGCTCTCAAATAGCACAAACATTTCCAACCCACAAAGGACAGCATCTCTACTTGAAATTTCACAAATTCTGCAAAATGATTAAAAAGGATTACAAATCATTATTGAATAACAGACTCAAAGTAGGAGCCATGCCCCACACTTGCTTGCTGGTTTCAACAGTCCTGACTTAACTGCTGCTGCTCCTTTCTCTTCAAGTTACAGAAGGCAATTCTCAGATTCACCACATTACAGGAGGCCATTAACCCCATCATGTCTGTACTGGTTCCCCAAATGAGCAACACAGAGTGCCATTCCTCTGCCTTTCCCCATAATCCTGCACATTCTTCCTTTTTAGGTAAGAGCCAAATTCTCTTTTGAATAGAGAGAAAAAAAAAACCTGCAGATGCTGGAATCCAAGGTAGAAAAACAGGAGGCACAAGGAAAGACGTCACTTGCCTCGTTTGGCTTCAAAAACCTCAAATCCTGCGACTTGTTGCAAAACCAAGAAAGTATGAAACTTGACATAAAAAAGGCACCAGAAATTTAGGACAGGGGTAAAATTCTGCACGATGGAGAGATGAGACAACACACTTAGTCCATGGGTGTTGAAACAGAATGAAGTATTGTAGAGAATGTTATGAATCAAACAAGTATCAATTTAAAAAATAAATAGAGAATGCTCAAAATACTTAACACTATCTAGGTAGTAATTTGGTGATTTATGAAAAAGTGCCAGAACACTTTCTTTACCCAAATTTTCTATTAGATTTCCCAGTATCTAGTTTTTCGTTTTTGTCATGAGTATTGTTTAATTCCTTCATACAAAGGCCAGAGCCAAGTCAACTTTTACAGATGTACACTAGTTTAAAAATGACAAAGTTGATCACTGCTTAATTTTTTTTTTGAAGGATTAGATTACTCTTTTCAAAAAGAGAACAATCCAGGGTTAAGAGTTATCTTGGAGATAGGAGGTGCATGTGTAGAGGTGTCAGATGTGGTGCCGTGGATAGTAGAGTTGATTGGATCACAGGGTTCAAATTCCATGACAGCACTGAGCATACAAAAGCTTACATTCCAGTACAGTAGAGAAGTGCTGCTGCACTGGAGGTACTGTCTTCTTGATGTAAAATCAAATTTGTCAACTTGGTTGGGCAAATAAGATTGATCCTATGGCACTATTTCAAAAAAGTGGGTGGGGGGGGTGGTGCTGTTATCCCTGATGCTCACGCTGATATTTATCCCTCTAGTCAGCATCACAACATCTTGTCTGGCTGTTATGACATTGCTGTTTGAGAGAATTGTGCACACAAATTAGACACTTTTGTACATGATATGGACTAATACATCCATAAGCATTTTGAAGCAAAGTGTTTTGAGACATCCAGCAGTCATTAAGTCATCACTGGCATGCTGACAATATTTCAAACTAAAAATCATAAAATATAGATCATATTGCTGTTTAAAGTTTGCTGTGTGCAAAATTAGCTTTTCCTACAACATCAGCTCATAGGCTGTAAAGCACCTTAAGACTTCTGGAGCTGCAAAATATCACATCAGACGATCAGATAATCCTAAGGTATAACTAAATCTAGAAAATGATTCCAAATTGAATTCACGGCATCCAACCAGATTAAATATTTGAACTAGTTAAAAAGGAAGACTTAGAAATGCTATGAGGTGTTGTTCTCAGTGATCTATAAACAGAAATGTACTTCACTTAAATTGGAAGTTGAAACTCAGGAAAAAGTTAATATTTGGTCAAAGCAAATGGGGAAAAATGCAATGTCTTCTGGTGGAGAAAGAGCATTGTATTGTCTTTGAGATGCTGGAGTCAGAGATATCAGTGTGGAGCTGGAGGAACACTTCAGGCCAGGCAGCAGAGGAGCAGGAAAGCTGATGTTTTGGGTCGGGACCCTTCTTCAGAAATGGGGGAGGGGGAAGGGAGCTCTGAAATAAAGAGAGAGGAGGGGTGGGGCTGGGGAAGGTAGGTGCAGGTAGGGAGTGGTGGGAGAGAAGACAGACAGGTTGTGTCAGGTCAAGGAGGCAGGGATGAGAGGGAGGGTTGGTCACGGGATGAGGCTAGGGGTGGGGAGATTTTGAAACGAGTAGAGTCCACATTGAGACCATTGGGTTGTCGGCTCTCAAGGTGGAATGAGGTGCTGCTCCTCCAGTTTCCGGGTGGCATGATTGTGACACTGGAGGCCCAGGATGGATGTGTTGTCCAGAGAGTGGGAGGGGGAGCTGAAGTGTTTGCGACTGGAAGGTGGTGTTTTGTTGTGAACAGAGTGCAGGTGCTCTACAAAGCAGTCTAAGCCTCCACTCGGTCTCACCCTACAACTCAATGGTCTCAATGTGGACTAGTTTCAAAATCTCCCCACCCCCATCTTCATCCCATGACCAACCCTCCCCCTCATCCCCACCTCCATGACCTGACACAACCTGTCTGTCTCTCTGCTGTTAAAGAGTCATACAGCACAGAAACAGACCGTTCGGTCCTTGCTAGGGAAGTCAGCAGATACCAGCTACTAATTTTTTTTTTTTTTTTTTTTTTAATAAATTGGTCAAGTAACAATTTAATAATATTCCATCTTCCTTTCCAAAGATCTCATTCACTTGACTGACAATCAACAGGATGGAAGGAAGCAGGAGATAAACTAGATTTATAATGCTCAGCTAAAGTGACTCCATATGTTGCCTGTGAAACCTGGCACACTCAATTGAGTTCTGTCACAAGCACTGGGTTTCAAAATTGATCTGACCCAAACAAACACATGATGCTGCAGATCTGTTAAACCTCTCCAACTTCAAGCCTTGGTCAGAAATGGACCAAAAAAAACATTACACGAGCAGTTCAGAGCTCTCTGGTTAGCATTCTTCATACATTTAATCACCTCAATCTTGGTTACATTCAGGAAGCCACAGCACCTCACTTCGAACTGAGATGGTTTTGTTTGTTGCAAGTTCACATTACTTAAAAAGGAAGATAGATACAGCCATTTTTTGAAGTTGATAAGTTTATTAGAATTAATCAGCACTAAATTGTGGGCTGTTAAACCACTAGTGCTCAGCTATCAAAACGTGCCTTAGTTCCAGAATGTTAAAGGCTGTTGCACAGTAGTGTGTACAGGTCCACATTTGATACCAGTAGATACACTGATGAAAACTACAGATTGAGATTATGTTGCAATTATTATTGCAAGGTACCAGTCACTGAATGAATCCTGCATTGTACTTAAAACTAGACCACTTATTGAAGTTAGTGAAAATGAAATCATTCACACCTGGAGAACAAAATGAAGTTTCATTATCACTACCAATTTCTTATTAAAAAAAAATCACTCACCCTTTTACATTCTAAATCTTGTCACATTAGGCATTTTCTCTCAAGCTAGCTGGCAGCAACATCTGAAGATGCTTTTAACATTTCCAGTGTGCAATACTGTACTTGAAGCATATTTTATATCAAATTGTTAAGAATTAGTCCCACCATATGCATTTGTAAAGTTGTCAAATTAATACTTCAATACATAAAACATACTGTTGGTTAATTTCCACTTGTGTAATGCAACACTAAAGGGAGTCGGTAATTAAAACGCTGTATACACTCTTACCCTTACAGAACAAATACAAACTGGAATTAATTGATACCTCCCTCTATTTTTTATTTGTCAAATTACAGATTTTTGTATTACAGACTCGTGCTCCTCACACACGCAAGCTCGGTCTCTCACTGCCAACAGTCACAGCAGACTGAACAAGCTCCACAAATCAGAGCAACGTGTAAGATTGTAATTACCGACATTAGTGACATCACATCACCTTCAAGGACATCAAAATTTACAAGTTATTGAAGACATCTGAACAGAATAGTGCATTACACTAGAAACCAAAAGGAAAAGGAAAACTCCATGCTTTCTGAACACAAAGAGGAAGGGCAAAATAGGCATACTGGAAGGTCCTGTATGGACATAATGGTCTACTGATTGAGTAAATGGTAAAGAAAACTTACAAAACAAATAGAAATCCTTTTCAAAATTCATAATTAAGATTTGGTCAGAACCACGAGCATTTAACTGCTGATTCCCATGTTAAATTAATATTTGTTACATTTATTGGATGGTTTGTGTACTATGTGAGTAGTTCTTTAGGAAGATTTTTCACAAAAAAAGACACCTAATCTATTTTTTTAAATCTTTTCTCTCCAGAATATTATACAAGATTGCAGAGTCTGAAAGTGAAGGAATCGCCCAGAAAAAGTTGGGTCAAAATAACTGGTGCATGCGTCCGCCACCGGAATTAGAAGGGAAGAGCAAAAGGTTCATATTAAAAAGTGATTTAAGACTTAACATTTATTTTATACAGAAAGTGTTGCGAATTTCCTCCCATCTGATTGGAGTGGTGCGAAGAATCAATGCGACCTGCAGCCGCTCTTGCAGTAAGTGCGAGTGGTAAAAGGGGATTCCGGTTGGGATTCTGTGAAGAGACCTGCCAGTTACCAGTTTAATTACTGCAGCACTGGCTCCGACTCTGCGGACTGGTCTCCTGGAGGTCCACGCCCCTGGTTCGGCCTGAGGTTCCACCTGCATTCTGAGGTTCATTCTTCGGCAGCTTTTTGGCTGTAAGAAGTTTTAAAGACAAAGTCATATTATTGCAGAACACTATTTAGTTAGAACATAAAAATTTGGTTGTGCACAATCTAGAGTAGTTGTACAAATTTCAGATGAACTTTGCTAGCTATTGTCATTTACTGAGAACCTAGAATACCAAGCTCAGGAAGGAAGTGGTGGTCAATACAATGTCCAGACTTTAAGAACACAAGGTAGATTCATGGCTGGAGGTTTTTCTGTTATTGCACAGCCTTTGATTTTGACTTGTCTCCTCTATAAAGTTACACAAGTATAGAAAGTGCTTAAAACTCCCAAGAAAATTCTTAATGTCACCTCACTATTGTAGTCACAATCTCTATTGAAAATGTCCCTTTATCACTTTAAAAATGAAGCCTGGTAGTCAACCATGTACAGTGTTGATTATAAAAATGGCAGGAAACATCAGAAGCTTGATTGACAAGATCTACTCGGAGAATGGGAGTAAGGTGGAAGACATGGACATTCAGCTAAGTTCAGATAAAGATGTCAATGGTGTAGATGGAGCAAAAGGTTTACTTAGATAAAAAAAAAAAAAAACGACCTGTGCCCCCTCATGGAATAGGGCAAGAACACAATTTAATTTTAAGTTCTGAAAAACACACTAAACATGGTTTTCTCAGCATAATGAAAACTGATATTACATACTTTTAGAGCATCATGTCCCAGCAAAGAATGCAGTTATTACAGAGCATGAGCTTCAGCTGGTCTTTTGCACAAAAAATGAGGTGAACTATTTTGATTGAATGCTCATTGTCTGATAACAGATTCAGCTGAGGTGAATATGTATTCTGAAACAACCTCAGAGCCAAGGCCAAATGGAATGAACATTGCTTGGATTAAAGACTTGTGTTCTGAAATCCTAAAAAGGGAATGTTTGGAGAATCCTACTATTAGGGAGCATGCATTCCGCACAGCCACTGACAGAAATAGGTGGGAATTTTTTCTTTATTCATGGGATGAGAGCATCGCTGGCTAGGCAGCATTTATTGCCCAGAGGGCAGTAAAGAGTCAGCCACATTGCTGTGGGTCTGGAGTCACATGCAGGCCAGACCAGGTAAGGATGTTAGTTTCCTTCCTTAAGGGACATTAGTGAACCAGATGGGTTTCTCCTGACAAAAAACACTGGATACATGGTCACCGTTAGACTCTTAATTCCAGATATTTGTTGAATACAAACGCCACCATCTGCCATGGCGGAATTCAAACCCAGGTCTCCAGAACATTCTGGGTCTCTGGCTTAACAGTCTCGTGATAACACCACTAGGCCATTGCCTCCC
>NC_063361.1:25980709-26013302 GCF_021869965.1 Rhincodon typus
TCTATCATTGGTCAACAACTGCATTATCACTGCATCATGCACTTCGAAGAGAACAGGACAAGAGATGGCCCAAGAGAAAAATCAGCACTCGGAGAAAAATATTCAGTATGGGGATGACGTGACTGTCGGGGAGTAAGGCATCAGGGACAGGTAGAGGTCAAGAAGGGTGTGTACCAGACTCATGCTATGCAACAGACTCACATATTCTGTATCTGCAGGGGCAAGGCCAAAAGACAGTAGGCATGACAGCTACAAGGAACCGAGGTTCAAAAGGTTGTTTAAAGGCTGAGCAAGGGAAAAAAAAACAGAAATTGTAGTGGAGGAATCTATACTTCAGGGAAAACATAGCATTCTTTGCAGCCATAAAAGGAGGGATCTGAAATTTGCACTGCCCAACAGTGCCAAGGAACTATATCTCAAGACAGCTGGAGAGAATGAACAGGGAGGGGAGAAATCCAAATTTCAAAGTTGATGATCTCAGAACAAACAACATAACTAATACAGAGTCGGTGCTCCAGCTAGAGCCAGTTAAAGTATTAAACACTTCGAGCAAAAACAATTCTAAAGAGCTCATGTACTGAAAAGAACCTGCAGCACCTTTTAAAAAAAAAGTCACTTAAGCTTCCAACATAGAAGTTGGCTAATTTTCAGTATGCTCCCTGTCTTACAGGAGCTGCATTAACTAGTTAGAGATCAAGTGTATTAATCTTTGGACTTTTGCCCAAGTCATTTGAAAATTGGTAAACAGATCAGAAGAATTAGCACACAGTTAAAGACCTGACATTGAAAGAATGGTGGGCTCCTTTCCATGGGGCACTGTCAAGTATCTGTCAGTTTTGAGAGGTCCTTAACCCTGGCACCAGGAAGTCAACACACTATCCAGGATTCACGGGCATGATCGCAGAATCTGTCTGTGCAGATGTCTTTTCCCTAGAGTGGTTGGGGGGGGGGGAAGAGTTCAAAGCTCGGGGGCATAATTTTGAGTATAGAGAGAGAGATTTACGGTGCAACTTTTTCCACAGACAGTAGTTCAAATGTGGAATGAACTATCAGAGACACTGGTGAACTTAAGTACAGTTACAACATTCAAAAGACATTTGGATGAGCACATGAATAGGAAAAGTTTGGAGGGATATGGGCCAAACCCAAGCAAATGGGATTGGTTTGGTTTGGAAATATGGTCAGCGTGGACTAGTTGGATCAAAGCGTCTGTTTCCAAGTTGTATAACTTTATGACTCTAGGTCAAGAAACCATAGTTAATCATCCTTGGGCATGAGAATGATCTACACTAAGTAGACTGGAATCGATAGGTTATGCAATGTGCTTTCATATGTAAATTTTGGTGCCAATAATTAAGCCAAAAAAGAATACAAGCTCGGCAAAAATTCCAAATTGTAAGAAACAAGAGTTCCATCAATTTGTTTTGAGGCTACAACTGTAAAAATCACTAAATAGGGAAATATAAATGACGTAAGACAATTACTCTTATCATGGTTGGCTTTAAAATGTATAATTTAAAAATGTGTATTCAAAACAATTTTATTTTCAAATGACAAAAATTGCAATAAATGCATTCCATAACAAAGTTCAGTAACTGATAAAACAAACAGGAAATTCTTGAAACATGAAAGCTTCAGTCTTCCATTTAATGACGAAGATGAAGCTTAACAAAGCTGCCAGTCACCATGGTGTCGCTGGTCTATTTGCAGGTCTCATTTGGATCTTGCCCTCATCTTCCTACGTTTGCGCTTCAATCTACATAAGAGTAGAAAGTAATAAGTTTAAAGTGAGTCTTAAACTGAGCACTGCATAAGTTAATGCAACAACCATAAAAACAGTAAGATTGGTTAGATACTTAATGTAACAGCACTGAAAAGATTGGAGCACTTACTTCCCTTGTACCTTTTTTGTATTACATTCTACAGAGAAAGTCAAGAGCAAAATACTGTGGATGCTGGAAATCTGAAATATAAAAGAAGTGCTGGAGAAACTTGGCAGGACCAATCTTTGGTCATCAGATCTGGTGTCTCCTTATGTGTCACTACTTGATTTTTAAAAGCTCCTTGGCAAGTTTCATAGATCATAGAATCCCTACAGTGTGGAAACAGGCTCTTCAGCCCAACAAGTCCACACTGATCCTCAGAGCACCCAACCAAACCCATCCCCCTCTGACCCACCTAATCTACAAATCCCTGAACACTATGGGCAATTTAGCATGACCAATCCACCTAGCCTGCACATCTTTGGACTGCGGGAGGAAACCGAAGCACCTGGAGGAAACTCACACAGACATGGGGAGAATGTGCAAACTCCACACAGACAGTCGCCCAAGGGTGGAATTGAGCTGGGGACCTTGGCACTGTGACGCAGCAGTGCTAACCACTGTGCCACCGTGCTGCCCATTATATTCATAATATTAAAGGCACTATATAAAAATTATAGATTCCAAATTCTCAGATTCTCACTGTACAAATACAATGGAACATAGTTTGCTTTGGCTGGTCTACGTCCTTTCAAAATTATTAACGTTACTTGTGTTTCCCAAATCCAGAAGGTCTGTAGGTGTAATTGTAATAGCCTTTGCCCTTGATGTTTTCCAGTCCTACGTATGGAGTTCAATGAAGCTGGGCTGAGTCACATTCTGTACTTGATCAATGGACAGCATTGTGGAACAGATGCCAAGCCCCTGAAAATTTAATGTGCCATTTACAGTCATAGAGATATACAGCACGGAAACAGACCCTTTGGTCCAAATTGTCCATGCCCACCAGATATCCTAAATAAATCTAGTCCCGTTTGCTAGCATTTGGCCCATATCCCTCGAAACTTTTCCTATTCATATACTCATCCAGATGCCGTTTAAATGTTGCAATTCTGTCAGCATCCACCACTTCCACTGGCAGCTCATTCCATACATACACCACCCTCTGTGTGAAAATGTTGCCCTTTATGTCCCTTTTAAATCTTTCCCCTCTCACCTTAAAACTATACCCTCTAGTTTTGGAATCTCCCACCCCAGGGAAAAGACCTTGTCTATTTCTGCGACCCATACTCCTCGTGATTTTATAACCTCTATAAGATCACCCCTCAGCCTCTGACACTCCAGGGAAAATAGACCCAGCCTATTCAGCCTCTCCCTATAGCTCAAACTCTCCAACTCTGGTATCGTCCTCGCAAATCTTTTCTGAACTCTTTCAAGTTTCACAACACCCTTCCTATAGTAGGGAGACCAGAATTGCACGCAGATTTCCAATAGTGGCCTAACCAATGTCCTGTACAGCCACAACATGACCTCCCAACTCCTATACTCAATGCACTGATCAATTTGACTCACCAGTCTTTTCAGTCCAAGGGACTCAGGTATGTATTCTTTCAAATGGGGAGGACAAGGTTCTTAAAAGCAAAAGGCAGTATTCTCAAGTGCCTTCCCCCCAGTTGTGCAGTTTTGTAAAAACCGCTGAATGCAGCTGCAGCACTTGGGAAAACAAACAGCAATAAGAACAATTTTGATTCTACCACAAACTCCATTCCCGAGCCAAATCTATCCCTCATTTTGGTAACTGTCCAAGGCAGGAACCAGGCCATTTGTAAACTGATCATATTATTCCTGAGATGGACATCTGACGACATATTCATGTCATCACTAAACACTGTCAATTTCTACCTCCATAATATCACCCAACTTCTATCTCAAATGATCCGCTGCTGAAACCCTCACCCAAGCCTGTTAGCCCCAAACTTAATTAGTGCAAAACACTCCCAGCTGGTCTTCGACATTCCACCCTCCTTAAACTTAAATCATTCAAAACTCTGCTGCCTGTGCCCCAATCTAGACTTATGCTCTATCCAACACTACTATACTTGCTGATCAACTGAAATTGAATCAATGCTTAAATGACAGCCAAAGTTTCCAATTATGTTTTCAAATCCACCATTATCTTTGAAGGTTCTTGCCTTCAGTTGTCAAGGGATTAAGATTCAGAATGTCCTCCCAAATCTTTATTTTGTTCTTAAAAAAAGGTGCTACTTAAAGCCTATCTACTTCTTTCCCCAAGGTTTTTTTTCCCAACTAAGCTTGTATTTCCTTGTCTGTCTTAGGGCCAAATTTTGTTTGATAATGCTCCAGTTTAAGCACCTTGAGGCTTTGTTATGTTAAACGTGCTTTATAAATACAAATTGTTGTTTTCATTCCAAGTTTGTTTATAACAGAATAATGCTAGTAGTTAATATTCTATAGTGAAAAGAGTAAGTATTTGACTTGTTCAGTTTTAACTATGTAGTGGCCATTTTACGTCACAATCTGAAAGAAGTACAAAAGCCGCAAACATTTATGTTCGAAGTCATACTTGAAATTCTGCAAAGTTTTGTCCAAACTGAGGGAAGAAACACCAATATTCCAAGTGTAATTTATTCACATATGCACATTGTAGGCAGTTATTAAAAACAAATATTGGCAAGAGTATAAAATAGTTAAACTGAAACTTAGGTATAATTTGTTATTTTGATTTGAAGTTTGGGGGCAAATGTGCTAAGCAGGAACTTTGGTGGTATCTTGGTCTGTTATAAGCCTTGAAATTGATGATCTGGACGCAAGTCAAAAAAGAAAAATATGTATTTGTCAGCAATACTCAATACATTAACTAGTCAGGAATGGGTTTGGGATTGAAATAAAATAGGCAGCCAATTCACAATTCACCAACTGAAATGTGATGTATTAAATTTTAATAAGATGCTGGAAAATATAAAAAAAAAGTGTATACCAACCTACGCATCCTTTTCTTCCTCCACTGGAAATTTTAAAAAAAGAAAAAGTAGATTAGAATATTTTTGTCCTTATCTAAAACGTACATTTGATCTTGCATGTTTGATTTGTTTGCTAAATACTTAAGTGTGCAAATTACTATAATTTAGTAATATTCAACAGGTCTAGATCAGTGGTTCCCATCCTTTTCAGTGTAAAGGCAAATTTCAATTAACAATAACAATTCCACAGCCCACCCACATTTTACATCTGAATAGATTGCTAATAGAAGTCATATTTTCTTGCATTTACTATGTTTACAGCCTTACCAGAGAGTTTTGCTTTATAGTGTATGTAGACATGCTAAAGGAAGATCAAAAGCTACACTAATGTTTCAAATCCACCAGCTAAAAAAAGTTGTCGCCTGTAAGCACACATGCAGTTTCCAAATATGCTCAACTCAACTATTTCTAACTATTCATGAACAATCGATTAGAGCAAACTACAAAACAGAATAAATTGCATCCATGGGGGTGGGAAACTGATGAAAGGGTCACCCACAAACCTTGCTCCATTGACAAGAGTTCTATCCTAGTTGTCATTTACAGCACTAGTTCTTAATCTCTCTTGCAGCACCTCAATATCACCGACATGTCACCAATTTGTTGTTTTAACTGTTATCAGAGAATGGAATTTGTTGATTTCTTTTGCAGCATCAGCTCCTAACATCACATCTATGATTTTTTTTAACATGCAGTCACAATTATTGTTTTGGCAATGGTATGGGGTTGCTTTAGTTTTGCTAATAGCTCAGTCACTGGGTAACTGGCTTCTTGAGCCTTATCCGATGTCTGCACACACTCCATCAAATGTCTTGTTCTCAAGTTTTGAAATACTGAATGTGTTTGTTCACAACAGTTGGATGTTTCATCTGTAAATGGCATCTTAACTTACTTGGTACCATCAGTGTTTGCCAAGTTCTCTCTGCAGATGAGAAATTAAGCCACAGGGCAAGTGGCATCTCCTGTCCATGAAAATCCAAAGGCCAGAACAGTTCTTGCCTTTGTTTCTTTGAATTCAGACATTTCATGATTGAATTAGCAGAGAAATCACCTTTTTTGGCAAGAAACTTATCCATTCCTTATTAGAATCTAAGACTCAGACCAATGGCATAACTAAAAAAAAAATCTGAATACATTCACTTGAAAATCCGTGCTAACAGAATCATACAGACATATCCCTCTAAACCTTTCCTATCCATGTACCAAATGTCTTTTAAATACTGTAACTGTACTTGCATCTACCACTTCCTCTGGCAGTTCATTCCATATACGCACCACCCTCTGTGTGAAAAAGTCACCCCTCAGGACCCTTGAAATCTTCCTCCTCTTACCTCCAGTTTTGAACCCACACCCGCTACATTAGGGAAAAGATCTTTGCCTTTCACCTTATCTATGACCCTCACGATTTTTATAAACCTCTACAACGTTTTAACTCCTACGTTCCAGTGAAAGAAGTCCCAGCCTATCCAGCCTCTCCTTATAACTCAAATCCTCCAGTCCCGGAAACATCCTGGTAATTCCTTTCTGAACCCTCTCCAATTAATAATATCCATTCTATAACAGGGCGACCAGAACCGTATACAATTCTCCAAAAGTGGCCTCACCAACATCCTGTACAACCACAACATGACAATCCAGCTCCTATACTGAATGGTCTGAGTTATAAAGGCAAGTGTGCCAAATGCCTTCTTTCCACCTCTGTCTATCTTTGACGCAACTTTTAACGAATTACGTACCTAATCCCCGAGGTCTCATGCATGCTGGGTACCACAAGTCTATAGACAAGCAACACAGTTGAATAAGGGTGCCTAGTGTCAGCAGATACTGCTTTCAGTAAGAGACAGAGGCTCCAGGGGAAATCAGAAGCATAGGCTGAAGCAGCACAATTTCCTGAAAATTTCACAGCACACTTATCATCTCTCACAGCACACCAGTTGACCACCACTGCCTAAGTAATCATTACTCTCAATAAAATTCAAGCTAGTTTGATTTGCAATCACTTAGTGTCATAGAGATATACAGCACGGAAACAGACCCCTTGGTCCAACTTGTCCATGCTGACCAGATAACCTAAATAAATCTAGTCTCATTTGTCAGCATTTGGTCCATTTGCCTCTAAATCTTTCCTATTCATACACCCATCAAGCTGCCTTTTAAATGTTATAATCGTACCAGCCTCCATCACTTCCTCTGGCAGCTCATTCCATACATGCACCACCCTCTGCACAAAAACATTGCGCCTTAAGTCCTTTTTATATCTTTCCCTTCTCACCTTAAACCTATGCCCTCCAGTTTTGGACACCCCACACCAGGGAAAAGACCCTGTCTATTTACCCTATCCATGCCCCTCATGATTTTATAAACCTCCATAGGTCACCCTTCAGCCCCTGACACTCCAGGGAAAATAGTCCCAGCCTTTTCAGCCTCTCCCTATCGCTCAAACCCTCCAACCCTGGCAACATCCTTGTAAATCACTTTTGAACACTTCCTGGTTTCACAACGTCCTTCCTATGGGATGGAGACCAGAATTGCATGCAATACTCCAAAAGTGGCCAAACCAACGTTCTGCACAGCTGCAGCATGACCTCCCAACTCAAATATGCAATGCACTGACCAATAAAGGCAAGCATACCAAACGCCTTCTTCACTATCCTATCTACCTGTGGCTCCACTTTCAAGGAACAATGAACCTGCACTCCAAGGTCTCTTTGTTAATCAACACTGCCCAGGACCTTACCATTGTGTGTACAAGTCCTGCCCTAATTTGCCTTTCCAAAACGTAGAACCTCACATTTATCGAAAATAAATCTGCCACTCCTCGGCCCAGTGGCCCATCTGATCAAGATCACATTGTAATGAAGTAACCTTCTTTGCTGTCCACTACACCTCCAATTTTAGTGTCATCTGCAAACTTACTAACCATACCTCCTATGTTCACAGCCAAATCATTTATATAAATGACAAAAAGTAGTGGACCCAGCACCAATCCTTGTGGAAACCGCTGGTCATTTGTCTCCAGTTTTGAAAAGCAACCCTCCACCACCACTCTGTCTTCTACCTTTGAGCCAGTTCTGGATCCAAATAGCTAGTTCTCCGTGTTCCTCCTTATATTAACAATTTGCTTTGGCTATTCTCTACACAATCAGTAGTCCGAAGCCTTCTTGCTTCTCTTCCCATCCCTCCTCCAACATCCGCCTAATTTCAAACTTTAGCATATTCTCTCTTTTAATTGCTAACTTTGGTTCTGTCTCAGTATTGTGGCAAAAGAATGGCTGTTGCTCTCTGTTCTAAACGTTTTGTACTTAAATTGATATCTACAGCCTCTCAATGTGAAACCATATATAATCAAAAAGCATTTCTATTGGCCCCATGCTTAAACCTCTCTTATCACATCACACCATAAACTCCTACATGAGTTAAAAGAACTCATACCTTAAATAACATTCTCTATACTGATTTTCAGCTTCAGCAGTTACACACAATTTCAACTGAATGTGTTAATGACAGCAGTTCATTCCTTAAGTCTCACATCTAGTGTTTCTGTGTTGAGCAGGACGGGGGCCAACCAGTAGAATAATCTCTACAACCACAAGCATCGCCCACCAGTGAACACAGGGAGGTAAAAGGAGAATGATCATACCCAACAACATTTGTTAAATCTTATTGAAACATAGAAGATTCTTATCAGACTTGACATGGTAGCTGTAGAATGGTTGTTTGACCTTGTGGGATAATCTAGGACCATAATCATATAATCTCAGAGTAAGGGGGTCACCCATTGAAGGCAAAGATTGGTTGGATATTTTTCTCTCAAAAGGGCAGTGCATCAGTGGAATTCTTTACTACAGAAGGGTAGGTCATTACAGATATTCAAGGCTGAGACAGATTTCTAATCCGTGACGGAATCAAGGGCCATGGGGAAAAGGCAGTTAATGATGATGATGACGATAATAATGATTATCATATCAACAACGATCTCTCAGAAGACTCAATGAGCGAAATGTTTGCAGAAGTCCAAATTTGGTTTATCCCTTAAATTCAAGATGCCAGCATCGGTATTAAGGCATGAATCAATGTCTTCTTTCGTGGCATTAATCCTTTAAATATCGCTTTTTCCCCCAAATATGTGATGATTTAGTTACATCCTCATCCACCGAATATAAAAGTGAGGGCAGTGGCGCCAAAGGCCTATCCCCACCCCATAACGGCATGGCCGCGGCCTCCAACACAAACACGACGGGGGAACAAAAGGAAAGAACACCTTCTACACAAAACAATAACCACTTACTCTCGCTTTTAACTTCTTGTGAATTAAGATATTTGATCGATTTTTACTAACCTACACACCCCCACTCACCTTAGCCCTCATGATTTTCAATCTAAACACCTCCCGCTCTCATTGAAACTTGAACAGTATCTGCTCTAAATGATAACAGTGCGCATGCGTTTACGTAACAACGCGGCAGCAAAAACTACAACTCCCATGATGCCGCGTCTGGGTTTACATGAAAAGTTATTATTTTTCACACAGATCCCCTTATGAAGACCTTCCCCTATATATTTTGATTTGATATATGTTCGACTAATTTTATTTTTATGGTAATTTTTGTGAGGGCGTGGACTACAGTTCCCAGGGTGCATCCAGTGTCACGCCTGCGCAGTACCGGCCTGGCTGGTTGCCATGGCAGCGGGTGAAGAGAGGGCGGGGCGGGGTGGCGGGGCATACTCGTAGGTGATGGCGGAGGCATCCCAAGCGTCGCAGGCCCGGGCTCAGGCGCCCTATCCGTCCCCGTGCCAGGCCCAGCTCCAGGCTGCGGCCTCGCCCTCTCCCGCCACTCCGAGCCCGGCCGATCCGGCCCGTCCCGGCGCCAGCAGCAATCAGCAGCGCTCGGTTCAGCGCAAGGCCCAGGTTCGCGCTTTCCCCCGGGCCAAGAAGCTGGAGAAACTCGGCGTCTTCTCAGCCTGCAAGGTAAGGGCAGAGCGACTGAGGGAAGTGACCGGGGGCTGCCCGATCAGGGTCACAATCCCCGCCTGACTCTCTCAGGGTGAGACCGGGTCATTTATTTTTCTCTCAGCGCCAAACTGGGCAACACACGATCTGTTCTAGAATTGAAATGTGCAGAATGAAAAGCACCTCATTTTTCCTGCATGCCCCTTCTGCCTCGCCAGCAATAACTCTGCATACACATTGTCTAGGACAACCCAAACTGAGAGTCGTGGATAATCTGTGGGGCTGCTGTCAGAAAATTGGCAGGAATGCAAGTTCATGTTAAAGTAGTGATATGGCCTTTCAGTGACTGCAACGCCCCTTGAATAGACAAAGCACCTTAGAAATACTGTACCTTTCAATTAGTAACTTTTAATAAATAACACTTATGAAGCAATCAAATCACACTCTTCTAAACTCATAATTCAGACTTTTTAGTTAAATGGTCCAAGTGTCCGCCTTGAGAGTTCAGTAATGGGAGGAGGAATTTGCAAAAAGTGAGGTAGGGATATAAAGGGCAGTTGAGACTTTGAGACTCTGCAGTAAGAAAACTAATGTAATGCAGTTCCTTAAATAGTTTGGGACAAGAATACAGTGAGAATTGGAAGAGCAGAGTGCATCTAATGGCATATGTTAGATAAAACCAAGGAGCTTGGTGGTGATGGATCCATGTGAATTTTGAAAAATGACTGAGGGTCAAATGCTGTCAACTTTAGCGTTGCATAAGTAAGCAGAGAGGAGTTAAAAACAGAAAGTGCTGTGAATCCCAGCAGGTCAGCCAGCATCTGTGGAGAGAAAAACAGGTACCACTTCATGTTTGTGACCTTTTACATTACTGTGGATCTGGAGTTAAATGTGAACAAAATGGGTAAGGAAAGCCCAGAGTGAGCTAGAGAGCAGCTTCATAAGCATTATTAATGAGATGTTAAATTTCCCCAGTTGCTATGGTGGCATTTGAAATTGTATCTCCGCAGCATTGGTCCAAGTTTCTGGATTCCTGGTACCAGGAATCCTGGTACCTTGCCACTATGTTACTGTCCTCTTGAGTGAATCAGGGCCACTGAAAAACTCAGTGGAAGAATAATGGAAATGGAAGTGTCTAGCAGAATTTTATAAGAGCAGTCTAAGAATATCCTAAAGGTGAACCAGAATGTGAGCACCCCAATTGGCTTGAGAAAGGAGCAGAGCTGATCAGCTAGAGAGATTCCTCCGGCAGAGTGAGGAATGGAGTAGGAGTAATCAGAGAGAGACCTGGAACAGAAAAAAGTATTGGAGATGGTAAAATGCCCTAATGTATTGAAGAAAGGCTTGGGAGATCATATTGGATTTTCTGTTTGAAGACAACGGAAATGATCATGAACCAAAATTTAAAAACAAGCAAGTCTCTATGAACTTGTGATTTGACAAGTTCGAAGGATTGACATTGATCCAAATTAGTAGGGCAGTTGAGAGACGCAGTGACCCTTCTTCAGAACTGGACTTGATGCTACCAGACCTGCTGAATTTTTCCAGCAATTTCTGTTTTTGTTTCTGATTTCCAACATCTGCATTTTGTTTTCTTTCTGGAAATAGTTGTACCCTGAAGCCCTGATATGCGACACATTTGTTTTAACTATATTTCTGTTGGAAAAAAAACACAAAATCACTGCCCTTTACTTGCTTTTTGAAAAAAAACTACGTGTGCAGAATGGATTTACCCTGGTCAGCCGTGATGTGATGAATATGCCTGCTGGACTCCTTATTGTCTTTGTGAACTATTTAATCACAATGCATCCAAGATATTTATCATGCTATATACATTTGGTCACAACACGCTTATTAACAGCTACTGCTGAAATCCATCTGCTGAGTAAACCTACACAAAAATAGTACTTTTATACTTTAAGTTCTCCAACAAACATTTATTGTGTACAATATATATGGTTTGATCAAGTAGCTCCAAGTGCAAAGATGATACTCTTCCCATCTGTACTTAAATAGTTAGTAGTGTGTTTTTATCGCATCAGTCATCTGAACCCAAATCTAGAGGAAATAGCTGTGTATATACGAAGGCATAGAGAAATTCAGCTCTGTGAAACATTAGACATTGCAAGAGCTTTACTCTCAAAATTATAATCTTAAATTCTGAGAAGAATTGTGCCTTTGAAATATGTTCATAGTAGTTACTAATAATGTATGAATAGTATTAAGAAACCATTTCTAGTATTATGAGATGTTGTTGAGCAGTTGGCTTTGAAATTAAAGGGAAGCCCCTCTAAATGAGTTCCCTGATTGAAACTAAAGACTATGGTGCTTATTTGAACTGCAACTTCTCAGTTTGTTGGCTACTGAGAAACTTTCAATTGGTTTATTTGCTTTTTGTAACAATTCGCATCAGAATCTGTGCTACTTCTGACTTTCTATAATTATAGAGAAGTGCAACATGTGAACACGTGTGCATAATCAATTGAACTTCATAGAATCCCTACAGCATGGAAACAGGCAATTTGGCCCAACAAGTTCACATTGACTTTCTGAAGAGCATCCCACCCAGACTTGCCCCTCCAACCCTGCATTTACCATGGCTAGTACACCTAACCTACATATCCCTAGACTCTATGGGAAATTTAGCATGGCCAATTCACCTAACCTGCACATCTTTGGACTGAGAGAGGAAACTGGAGCACGCAGAAGAAACCCACGTAAACACAGGGAGAATGTGCAAACTTCACACAGACAATCGCCCGAGGCTGGAAATGAACCTGGGTCCCTGGTGCTGTGAGGCAGCAGTGCTAACCACTGAACCACTGTGCCCGCCTATAACTTAGTTATGGTCGCCACTTGTTATGGGTGCAGTTTCTAAGGAAACAATGACTGCAGTATTTTATTCATAATTTTCCTCTCGTCCATTGGATTATAGAATAATTACAGCACAAAAAGAGGCTATTTAGCCCTTTCTTCATAACTTCACACTTTTGTGTTTCTTTTCAAGTGTATCTCCAAACCTGTCTCGAAATCTGCAGTTGAACCTCCTTCCACTGCAAGCTCAGGCACCATATTTCAGGTCCTCACCACTCACTGCATTAAAAAGATATTTTCCTCAGTATTGTTGTTGCTTTTGTCAGTCACCTTAAATAGGTGCTGTCTCTTTTATGACTCTTCTACCCATGGGAACATTTTCTCAATTTTGACACACTCTATACCTTGGATTTTGAACTATCAAATTACTCTCAACCTTCACATAAGGAAAGCAACCCCAGCTTTTCCAGTTGATCCACATATCTGAAGTCTTCCATCCCTCGAACAATTCTGGTAAACCTTTTCTGTACCCTTGCTGAAGCCTGTATATAAGTGGGGTGCCCAGAAATGGACACAGTACTCTTGTTGAGAATGAGTTGGTGTTTTATTCAGGCTCATCATAAGTTCCTTGCTTTTCTGCTCTATGCATCTGTTTATGCTACTCGGGACTCTATGCCTTTTCAAATACTTTCAACATGCTGTGCCACTTTTACTAATTTGGGCACTTATACCCCGAATGTCTCTGTATACCCACTTTAGAATTGTGCACTTTATATGGCCTTTCCTCATTCTCAGTTTTGAAATGCATCATTTTGCACTTTATTATTTAATTGTTCCAAACCAGGACCAGTCTTTACAATGGAATTATGGGGTTACCAAGAAACAAACGAGTGAAGAATTAATAAATTAAATAAACCTACTTCTTCTCAATCCCTGGCACTGCCCAGATCCCTCCATGTCAAAATGTATTGAGGTTTAAGAGAACCTGTGCTGAGTTGATCTTCATCATTTAGTGCAGCTATTGTTTTACATATTAATTTTTAAATTTTTCCCTAGGCTAATGATACCTGTAAATGCAATGGTTGGAAAAATCCAAACCCTCCTACAGCTCCAAGAATGGATATTCAACAACCAGCTGCCAGTCTGTGTGAACGCTGTCGTAGTTGTGGACACACGTTGGGTAAGTATTTTTGTGAACTGAGATTTTACTCTGATGGTGTAAGACTTGTGATAACTGGGTGCTGCAGCAACACCCCACTTGTGGCTGTTAATGGGCTGGGGTCAAAGCCTAGCATCATGGAATGAAAGACTTCTCACTTTCAGATGCAAATACAATGCGTTTTCGTCAGCTGACACTAGATCATAGCATATCAGATTCTGCAGTGCCTGATGGTTCAACATTCAGTGCACAAAGTCTAGAATGTTTGGCCACACTCAATGGCACAAAAATGATTGGTGTGAAAGTAGAATGGGAGAAGGAAGTCACCTTTCAAGACTGACCTTTGCTTTGGAATGAGGTCCTGCAGTGAGCAAAAAGTAAATACATGCAGACTGAATACCAGCGATTTCCCCACAAAGATAGTGTGAGCATGGTAGGACTTGTGATCATTGGCTTGTCAGCTGTAGGTTAACATGGTGAAGAAATTCAGCTATGCTGCTCAGTCATATTAAGTATTGAATATAGTTTTACTTCATCTAAAGAAGTGATGTAAAAAAGTAACATTTCGATTTTAGAATTTTCATCCTTGTTTTCAGATCGTTCCATGGTTTTGCCCCTCGTTGTTTCTGTAAACTTTTTCATCCCAATAAGCTGCTGTGGTGTTGCACCTCCAATTCTGAACTCGTGCAGGTCCCTGATTTTCATCCTTAGTACTTTTAGCTGCCAAGAATCTAGAGCTCAGGAATTCCCTCCCTAAAATTCTTGGTCTCTCAAACTCACTTTTCTCCTTTAAGATGCTTTAAGGAACCTGCCTCTTTGACCAAGAAGATCTTGCTTTATGACTCGATGTAATTTTTTGAATGCTTGTGCACTATTATATTTCATTAAAGATGTGAAATACACTGTTGGTGTAGAAATCACATCATATCTGAAAATAGCTTGTGTAGTGAGCTATTTGGATGACATTCTGACGCTCACTGTAATGGTTTGTGTGTTTGACCACTAGCGGACCATGTTTCTCACTTGGATAATGTCTCAGAAGATGAGATTAACAGGCTTCTTGGGATGGTGGTGGATGTGGAGAATCTCTTCATGTCAGTTCACAAAGAGGAGGACACAGACACAAAACAAGTGTATTTCTATCTTTTCAAGGTAAATTTGTGTGGATGGTACTCCTTGGCTGATCTATATTGTATTATCTATGAAATTGGTGCAACTGTTTTGTTTCCTTTATTTGAAGAATATTTGCTAAACATTAATTAAGTCTAAAACTTAGTTTGTGCTTGAAGTCAAAATTAAGTTATGGTGCACATTGCAATGATTTATTGTGAGGCTCACTTTATGAATATAAGCAACTCATTAATTAGTGAACTCAAATGTTTATAAATTTTTAGGTCATATGAGCAATATAGTTTTTGAACAAAAAACATGAATATGCAGTACTGCATATCCTTTTATCATATGAATGTTTCTAGATAGTTTTGAAACATTGAAGTTGTAAAACATTAGTTTTATGTGAACACACATGCACATTATTGCTATTTGTAAATATTTTAATTGTAAGTTTTCAAGAAAAAGGAAGAATCAGCATTTGCTTGTGTGCCTTATCCCACTTCAGGTTGTCTGAAATTGTTTAAGTTACTTCTAGAAGAGTAGTCACTGTTATAATGTAGAGAAATTCATGTGGCCTCTTTGAATGCAGGCTGACATAAACAGATGTTAGATAGTAGGTAAGTAGATAAATGATGTCAGTTCTGAAATAAATGGTGGGCAGGGGAAGAGGTGAGTTACCATGCTATACTTTAAGTTCTGCTATGGGATGTTTTTACACACATTTGAAGGAGCAGAGCTCTATATAAATATTAAAGACATCCAGGGACTGAGGGTCTTGTAGGAAAATGATGATATTGAGATAGAAGATCAATGATGATCTAGTTGAATGGTGAAACAGGTTTGAGGTGCCAAATGGCCAACTCCTCCTGCTATTTACTCCGTTCCTGTACCAGAATCACAGAAAGGATCCGTGGAAAAAGGATTAAAAGGGTAGGTTATAAGGTCAGTGGTCAATTCAAAACATCACAAAAATCATAAAATGCTTGAAATATTTAGTAGGTCAGGCAGCATCTGTGAAGGAATGATTCACATGGATGACCTGTAATATTAAAGCTTTCCAGATCAATTTAAGTGAGAAGGATAAACATTATTATAAATTTGTAAAGAGTTTACCAAACAGCAAGCCAAACCAAAATTTCCAATACAATGTACAAGTTGAAGCTGCTGTACTTAAATTGCACTCCATCTGTACTATATTTCACGCACAGAAATAAAGCAAATAACTTTTATTTCCTTTCTGTTAGCTTTTACGGAAATGTATTTTGCAAATGGCCCGTCCTGTTGTGGAAGGAAAATTGGGAAGCCCTCCATTTGAAAAACCGAGCATTGAGCAGGTGAAATTTTATCACAAAGTTTATGGTTGTAGTTTTGACTGGATTATAAATGACAAAATACTCTGCTCATAATCTAAATTTTAAACTGACCAAACATGTAAGTCCAGTGGGAATGAAAATAGTCTTTTATCAAAATGCACATCACAACAAATACTTGGCTAAAATTTAGTGGTTATGAGATTGTAAGAAATTAACAGTGGGCAGCTTCAAATATTGTAGATTATAATATCAGCGAGGAAAAAGGCTCAGTTCTAGATTTTTGTGTTCTTTAGACTGGGAGAAAAAAAAATTACTAAGTTTTCTTTGTTTTGTTCCATAACTAAATGTATGACATAATGCATTTTAAATAAGCAGAAATTACCCATTGTTTCATAGAAGGATTTCTTAGGAATGTTCTTGCTTTTTGAACTTGAAATGAATAGTGAGCATTGACTTTACCTGAACAGCTCTGGTTCCCAAATGGGGAAATCTAAACCTCAGACTCATTCTGATATGTTATTGACGCATGGACATTGCCACTTAGTTCCTTTACGCAAGTTATTTCTCAAAATTGAGAAACGTGATCAGACCTAAAGCCTTTTAGATGGGACATCATCATGAGTGCTTAGAATTAATGAGAAGTAGAGGCAAATGGTAAACAGTCATAGATAGTAGGAACTGCAGATACTGGAGAATCCGAGACAACAAGGTGCAGAGCTGGATGAACACAGCAGGCCAAGCAGCATCATAGGAGCAGGATGGCTGACGTTTCAGGCCTAGACCTTTCTGATGAAGGGTCAAGGCCCAAAACGTCAGCCTTCCTGCTCCTATGATGCTGCTTGGCCTGCTGTGTTCATCCAGCTCTGCACCTTGTTGTCTCTGGTAAACAGTCATGATTGGATTGGGGGCCAGTTAGCTCAGTTGGTTGGATGATTGGTTTGGAATGCAGAGTTATGCCAGGGGCATGGGTTCAATTCCAGTACCAGTTGATGTCACCATAGAGGCTAAGATGCATTGACCCTCAGGTTAAACTTCCCACCACTGATCTTTCTGAGCAGCTTATGGTTCTCTGGGGCTATGACAAATTTCACAATTATTATTGGATTTGTAACATCTGGGCATTCCAAAAGGAAATTAAAATTGAGAAAGATGAGTTCCACAATTTGGATTCAGAGGGAGATATGGGTGGCATGATAAAAATGTATTGGAGTGGGAGACAAAGCATTGAAACTTGATTTCAATATGGTGGAAATATAGGAAGGAGTAAAATGGTTGGGAGAAAGAAGGAATGAGAAGTAAAAATTAAGAGGAGTACTGCCCCAATTAATATCAACAGATAAACATCAATATACTAAAGGCTTGAGCAGACGAAGATTTTATAAACACTTAGCTTTATATAGTGACTCAGAACTCGCCAAAATATTTCAGAGCCACTGGAGTTTTTATAAATTATAAATTATGTGCTTAGTTCTCATGAAAGGGTCTTGTACTCAGAACCTTAAATCTTTAAGAGTTTGAGTTGATGGAAAAAGTTGAAAGCAAAAGAAAACTGAGTTTCTTGCATTATCTTCTTGAAGATAAAGGAACTAGCTGTGGTGCCTTTAACTTGTTAAAATTAGCATTAGTCGATGAGGCAGTATTCTCTAAATGAGGATGATTGTTTTTCTGCCCTGTTGGAGTCTGCCAATTTCAGATAATAGATCTATGTTTAAGATGCAAATTGAGGTCATATGCTATAAGTAAGACCTCCAAATGATAGTACAGTACAAGTTCTTGGAATGTGATATTGGTCATACATTTGAGGTTCTGAAAAGGCCAGTTTTAATTTTTTTGATGTTTTTCTTTGCACCACACGAAAATAATCTGGGTGGTCTGTCCAGGGCTTTCATGTCATGACCCTGCCACCACCACCTCCATCCCCTCAATATTTCTCCGCATGTTTACCCTGTTGTTACACGGGTATCTTGAAGACTGATCTGTATTGCAGCTGAATTGTTAACAGGGAGATCAGTTTGAAGCGGGCAGCTTGAAAGTTCTGTTTAAATTAAACCTGAGCTTCAAAATGGTCTCTAACTATTTTGGTGACAGTTATTTATCCTGTTGACTCTTACAAGTTTAAATGTATTACAGTGAGGTCAAGACAGTTGATAGCTGTAGATCTAAAATGGAATCATTGAAGGTAAATTGCCTTTAGACTAAAGAAAAGTATCTTGAATACACGTGATAATTTAAGTCTTGATATTCTGTTTCTACCAGGGAATTTTTAATTTTGTTCAGTACAAATTCAGCCACATTCCTGCCAAAGAAAAGCAAACAATGTATGAGCTTTCCAAAATGTTTCTACTCTGTTTGAATTACTGGAAACTGGAAACTCCATCTCAGTTCCGGCAGAGGTCGCAGAACGAGGATGTTGATGCATACAAAGTTAATTATACCAGGTATTAATTGGAATGCATTATACATGTATTTGTGAAAAGTTCAGTTTTTTTGGACTTTACTCACGATGAAGAATCTGAGAAGCAAATTTGGTGTGAGCATAAAGTTCTCTCAGGCCTGACGTGAACTAACATTTTCTTTCATTTTACTTTATGAACATTCTCAGCAATATGTCGTAGTTTGACTGTTGGAATAACAGTTTCTGCAGTATTTATTATGATAGACCGATAGATATTGGTTTGCCAAACATTGGGTATTTTTGCATCTTAACTTTGCAGTCAGAAGTTGTTCAAGACCGCCACAATTCATTTCATATTGGACTGATGGAACAGGATGGTTTCAATCCCAAAGAGAAATAATCCCAAAGATAAAATGGATAGTGGGAAAAATGATTTTGGCACCTGGTTTATATTATGTTAGTTCTCTTTGACTGAAAGACTTTGACGAATCACTGAATATCAAACCAAAACAGGTTCAATATGAAGACCAGCTGAGGTCCATTTGAGGGAAAAAAAATGAAGGAATCTGTTAAATTTGTGTTCTGGGATAGAGTATTAAACTTGATGTAGTTTCCACGTGCTAATTGAGAGCCGTTTTATTTTCTAATCCTTTCATTTTGAGTATAGCCTTGTGAAATTTTAGTTTTAAGTGGAGATAGACAAGAATAGGAACTATAAACACAAATAATACTATCAACAGTGCAACCTCTGATCTGTCTAGAACTAGTTACTGTGTGGAGGGAGGTTCTTGCTGTTTTGCACATGGGTGGCATTAATGTTTAGCATTATTTTGTGAGTTTTAAGCTGATTTGAAGTGAAGGATGTTTAGGAGATATAACACAGTCTGTGGTAAGCGTTCACTGTCATGTAGCAGTTGGAGGCAAAATGTAAAGCCCTATCCATTCTACCCTGTAATCTTTCTCAGCACCAATCTTAAAAGAACAATTCCTTTTGCACAATGGTGTTTTGCATCTCCTACTTCATTATTTTTTGTGACTGTTCCTTTATGTGAGTAGTTTAAGGGCCAAAGAAAAGAAGACACTCTATCATTGGTAAAATAGGTCTAAGTGTTTTTTATTTTTGGCATCATGTTAGAAATATTGGCATTGAATCCTGAAAAGAAATAATGTAAAATTTTCACATTGGTATCAAAGGTTTCAGTCTTGGCTTTTTGAATTTCTATTTGCAAGAACATAAGGGTAATTTTTAAAAATCATCATTTTCTTTGTATTCCAGGTGGCTCTGCTACTGTCACGTCCCTCAAAGCTGTGATAGTCTTCCTCGATATGAAACTACACAGGTCTTTGGAAGGACTCTGCTGCGGTCTATCTTCACAGTCACACGACGGCAGTTGCTTGAGAAGTTCAGGGTGGAGAAAGACAAGCTGATGCCAGAAAAACGAACACTTATCCTCACCCACTTCCCAAAGTAAGTGGCTAATACTTCAAGTTTACTACAAAATATGAGCAGGAGTAGGCCATTTTGCCATTGGAGCCTGCTCTGCCATTCAAAATGATCATGGCCGATCATACCTTGTTTCTGCTTTCTCCCCATATCCTTTGATCCCTTCAGCTTTAAGAACCTTATAGAACTCCTTGAAAACATTAAATGTTTTGGCCTCAATTGCTTTCTGTGGCAGAGAATTCCACAGACCCACCACTGTCTTGGTTGAAGAAATTTTTCCTGATTTTCCTGAAATTTTTCTCTGTCCTAAATGACCAACATCGTATCCTTAGACTGTGACCCCGTGTTTAAGACTCTGGTCTTCAGGAACATCCATCCTGTGTTTTTCCTGTCCAGTTCTCTTAGAATCTTATAGGTTTCTATGAGATCCCCCCATCTGGTACTTCTAAACTACAGTGAATACAGTCCTACTTGATCCAGTTTCTCTTCATTTGTCAGTTCTGCCATCCCAGAAATCAGTCTGATAAACCTTTGTTGCACTGTCTCCATAGCCAGAACATTCTTCCTCAGATAAGCAGACCAAAATTGTACACAATACTGGAGATTTGATTTCACCAAGGTGTTGTACAATTGCAGCAAGACATATTTGCCTGCTTACTATCAGCGACTAGTGTACAAGGGCACCCAAGTCTCGTTGCACCACCTCCTTTTGCGGTCTCTTTCCATACAGATAATCTGCCTTCCTGCTTTTGCTACCAAATTGGAAAACATTACGTTTATCCACATAATACTGCATCTGTAATGCATTTGCAAATCAGCATCTCTGCATCTTCCTCAGTTCACGTTCCCGCCCAGCTTTGTATCATCTGTAAACGCGGAGATATTACAGTTAGATCACTCATCTAAATCATTAATACGATAGCGTGAACAGCTGAGATCTAAACACTGATTCCTGCGGTATCTCACTAGTCGTTGGTTGCTACTCAGAAAATGATCCGTTTATTCTGACACTGTTTCCTGCCTGCCAACCAGTTCCCTATCCACATTAATACAACCCCAATCACAACCTTTAATTTTACATGCTAATCTCTTACGTGGAACCTTATCGAAAGCCTTCTGAAAGTCCAAGTAAACCACATCCACTCTTTCCCTTCTCAACTCGACTGTTACATCCTTGTAAAATTCTAGTAGAATTGTCAAGCTTCATACATTCATGCTGACTCTGTCCAATCCTGTGCCAGCTTTCCAAATGCTCTGCTATTAAATATTCTGTAATGGACTCTCTTATTTTCCCTATTACCGACGTCAGGCTAACCAGTCAGAATTTCCTATTTTCTCTTTGCCTACTTTTTAAAATGCCATGGTTACAATAGCTGCCCTCCAATCCAAAGGAACTGGTCCAGAGTCTACAGAATCTTGAAGGGTGACCACCAATGTGTCCGCTATTTCTAGGCCACTTCCTTATGTACTCTGGGATGTTGATTATTGAACCCTAGGAATTTATTTGCCTTTAATCCGATCAATTTCCCCAATGTCATTTCCTTACTAATATTTCTTTCAGTTCCTTGCTATCACTAGACACTGTGTACCCTGACTCGCTTGGAATGTTATTTAAGCCTGCCTTTGTGAAGGAAGACCGACATATGTATTTAGTTAGTCTGCCATCTCTTTATTCCCATTATAATTTTCCCCCTTTTTATTGTAAGGGATCTATATTTGTCTTCAACAATCTTTTTCTCTTCACATACCTATGGAAGTTTTTTGCAATCAGTTTATATGTTCCCTGCAAGCTTACTCTCTCACTCATGTTTTTCCCTTCTTAATCAATCCCTTTACCGGCCTTTGCAGAAATGTAAACTCCCAATCCTTAGGTCTGCTTTTTTGGCCAATTTGTATGCCCTTCCTTAGATTTAATACTATCCCTAAATTTTCCTTGTTAGCCATTGATGCAGTATGGTTTATAGAATTTTTTGAGGCTGTGAAGGAAGCACAACTTATAAGCAGCTATCGGAGTAAACATATTGCCTCTGACATAGCCTCAGAAACTGTTCCTACCCACACATCTTTATCTTAAATATGTGGGTGAATCAAGGTTTCAAAGTCCTGGATATCATCAACTACAATATCCTATCAACTGTTCCTGTAACTTCAGCTCCTACTGAAGCCATCACACCCCCAACATTCACCAACCAACAATTTCTCTCTGATCTCATTCCTAGTACGGCTAAATAGTAACATCTGTTGAACGAGGCTGGAGATTGCATAGATCTGGGTTTGATTCAAACACTGGAATCATTGATAGCATGGACAAAAATTGTATGACAGTGCATAAATATGTTGATTGAATACTACTTGGCTCCAGTGGGAATCTTTAACCAATTGTATGGGGAATATGTGCAAACTGATCTCCCTGCAAGGTTGAACTCGATTCAAGGAGCAACTTGAAAGCTCAACAATTAATTACTTCACTGCCTGCCTAACTTTTATTTTTTTAAAAAAAAAGCTTTAACTTGGTTATTTAACTACTTAGTTTTATTCTGGAACAAAAATCTTCAAAGTGCGCCAGTTCTTTTCAAACAAGTTAGAGACTTCACAGAATTATTAGTGCAGAATAAGGCCATTTTGGCCCATCATGTCTGCACCAGCTCTATTATCTGATGCCAACCTCCTGCTTTTTCCCCATATCCCTGAAGACCATAACAATCCAAAAAAAACCAACCAGTGCCTTCTTAAGTGCCTCAATTGAACCTGCCTCCACCATGTTTCCAGGCAGTGAAAATGTTCTTTCTCTAACATCACCCTTGCTTTATTTACATCACTTTAAATACAATTTCTAGACTTAACCCTAGGGTCCCTCTTACTTGGTGTTCTTATGGAGGTAGTATGTAAAGTTGTGTTTTAAGATGTTTCAACTGCTATACGATTTTTGGACACAATGGTCTTTCCAAAATTGCAGTCTAGTTTTGTTTATTGTCTTGTAGATTCTTGTCAATGCTGGAAGAAGAAATTTATGGCCAGAGTTCTCCGATCTGGGATTCTGATTTCACTTTGTCTGCTGTAGAAGGAGTGCAACTGGGGCAACAGACAGGTACCTGGCTATATATTTGACACCTACTGCCGGTGTGTGCTCTCACTGGCATTAGAGGATTCATTGAAGAGTCCAAATGGTGAAAATTTGTTTGTTTATCCTCCACGTTTTCTTTGGTATTTAAGCATAGGTAGTTGTGGATTGGGCAGAAAACTATCCCTATTTCAACATTAACTAGAAGCCTCATTCAGTGATGCCACAAAGTCTCTGGTCAGAGAGTGTGCTTTACTAACGGACATACTGAGACATCCTGATTCAGAATAAGAAAAACCTTAAATGTGTATCTTTTAATCTTGTATGCGTATCACTGTTGTACTTTATAGCATTAATCACTTAAATAATAATGCAACTTTGCCTTAAATAAAACTTATCTGTGCAGTTTTCTCACCTGCACTGATTACTCTGACATTGTGGCGATTGCGATAATACTGCAATCCCACGGTATTTCATATTTGCCGGTTTATCAAGAGTGCCAGTTCATGCCAGTTAAAACAAAGTTTGCTATAGTTCCAGGCCAGAATGTTATGTAGCTTGAAGGGGAATTGGCAAGTGCTGGTGGTAGAGGTTACAAAATTAGAAAGTGTTGTCAGTGGAGCGTTGATCAATTGCTGCAGCGCATCATGCAGATGCTTCATGTCATTGTCACTGTGGACCAGTGAGTGTTTACTTTAGATAGGGCACCAATCAGGTGTTGCCCTGGAAGTCATTAGCTTCTTAAGTGTTGTTGGATGAGGACAGCTTCAGGTAAATGGGGAGTCTTCCATCGCGCTCCTGATTTGTGCAATGTACATGTTGGCTGGCTTTGGGGAGTCAAGAGGTGAGTTACTTGCTGCAGAACTCCGTCTTTTTTATGTCCTTGTAGCCACAGTAATTTAAATGGCTCATTCAGTTCAGTTTCTTTTGAATGATGCCCTTCAGGATGATGGAGGGATCAGTAATGGTAATGTCATTAAATGTCAAGTTGAAATGGTTATATCCTTCCATACTGGAAATGGTCATTGGCACTTGCGTGACATGGGTGTTACTTGCATGCAAACTTAAATGTTAACCAAAACTTGCTGCATGAGGATATGGACTGCTTCAGTATCTGAGGAGTGGAAATAGAACTGTACACTGTGCAGTTACTAGTGAACATTCTAGGTTCTTATTTCCTGATGGAGGGGAGGGCATTGATTAAGCTGAAAATGTTTGAGCCTCCGGTAGTACCTTGGGGAACTCCAGTAGTGATGTCTTGGTCCTGCAATGATTGGCTTTCATTAATCACAACCAACTCTTGAGTAAAAATAAATGTTAATGAGCTCTGCAACTGCCGTGCGTATTTATTAATATTTTTTCTAGTTGGACACGAAACAGGAAGAAATGCTTTCTTGTTAATTTGTTCATTTTGTGATTTTGCTGTATTTCATAGTTTTTCTGCAAATCTAGAACTTGATTTGGCTTTCATTGATTTATGTTCAGAGCAGTGGTTTAAAATATGCAGACAGAAATGTGAACATACAGAGAGCTTCAGGTCCCAGCTTTCAACTGTACATGCTTAGTATGTATATGAAATGAGTCTTTTTGAACTTAAATATTATACAGTAGCATGTGGATGACATGTAGTATGACAGCAAGCCTGTAGTTCCTGACATTCATATAGTATTTTAATGCTGCTTCAGTCCTCGAAGGATTAATGCACTTTGCCCATACTAATTTGAAGCCAGAACTGCACTGCAGATATCCAGTAGTGCTCAAAGACTCTCTTTCTGGTTCAATGTGCATCACTTAATGTAGCTTCGATATACGATTATCTACTGTTTATATTTATTTTGTGTAGTGATGTATTTGTTCATAGCAACTTCTTGTTTTTCCAAAACAATGTCTTACTACTGACATTTTATTTTTCAGCTGTTAGTCCATCCCCAGTGCCTAGTATCCCTACATCAAGCAGAAACATCAATTCTAGCTCAAGTCCAGCATCCATTAGTGTTGAAATGGGGGTTTCTGAGCCAGAGCCAGGTAATTACTGTGTTCCAGTGAACTGCAAGAGGTTTTTTCTAACATGGTTATCATATTAAAAAATTAGAAATGTCGTGATGTAGTTATAAAATTAATGCATGTTTTTGCATGTAAATTGATGGATCACTAAAATCCTTTCAGTAGGTCAGCTTATGATCACTAAGTTGTAGGATTAGGATTTTTTAAAATCTAGTGTTTTTTTTTAGAAGTTTGTCTATTTAAGTACAAATGCCTAAGACATCCAATTGAAAGCAGTGCATACCTTGATACTGCAGCCAATTTAATAGGGCTCTGAGGCCGCTTTATAGTGCTTTGTGCTTGTCGAGTAAGCACCTACCATTTAGCATGACAAATGGAAAGTAGACATGAAGTGCTAGATAATAGATGATGTATTGTAGCATCACTTAGATATTCAAGGTTTAACTTAGCTGTGCTTGCCAATATCAGCTACTGATGTTCTCGTCACATTTGCTGCTTTTCTTAAAAATGCAGTTATAGATTTTGGACACATGGTGGCACCCACACACCATTTATGGATTTATGTTTTAAATTGTTACTAGCCTTCTAAATCACAGCAATTTTTTAATGTCTTGCAAAAATACAGTGGTAGGGAAATTCACATTTTAAACAGAGTGACCTGATGGCATAGTTTTGTGTTGAAGTGAAAGAGGAAACTTTAATATCCAATGAATGAACTTTGGAGATCCATGTTAATAAGTTACATCATTGTTGCTATGTCTGGTTTAGCATCTAGCACAATGACAGGAAAGCTTGATGCTGTACACATTTATTTTCTCCTCCTTTCTCTCAATGACTTAGAATCTTTTTTATATGTCAGATGTCAGTCAAAGTGGGGTAAGTTTTCTTCTGGACTCCGTTCACGCTTCCTGTAGTGTGCACCATTTCCTGCTCAAAGAGTAGAGTTAACTAATTTCAAGGTGTTTGCCAATGTCACACTAAAGAGATGATCTGATTGTGAATTCCCTTCCTTTTTGCAAGCAACCTAGCATTGATGAGTTTAGTATGCACATCCTCCTAAAAATTGTGTCTACAGGCCACCTCTTAAAATATAATGGATGATGAATGAAGATGTTGATTGGGACAATAATTGCTTCTTTGTTCTACCTCCAGCTTTTTCCAACTTTTTTTCCTCTCAGAACATGGTGATAGTTATTGGAATCTGCAGCAGTAATCTGTGCAGCTCGGGTCAGTAGGCTGTCTAGCAACAGGGTCGTCCCTGCTAATGGCAGCCTGTTATGATCCAGTAGCAAAGACATTTACTTCATAGAATGCAATTAGGCAGGAAAAAATAAACACAGCAAATACAGATCAAGCTGTTATTTCTGCAAAGCACAAACTGATTTTGAGAGATGGCTGAATCTTGATGGCATCCAAGTGCAGTATTAATCCAATATCCAAGTACATGTGCTTTCAGAGCAGAAGTAATGAAGCTAGTTGTACTACTTTTTATACCACTATTGTGGTCAGCTCTGGCTGAGACAAGTTAACTTGAATGCAGACTGAAGTTTGAATTTGTGAATTGTCTGAAACTATGCTTCAGATTTTTTTTTTAAGTATTCAAATACTTCAAGATAATTGTTGGTCTGTTACAGGTGAAAAAAGGAAAATGTCTGACACGATGACCCTAGAAGATGCAAAGAGGATGCGTGTGATGGGTGACATTCCTATGGAGCTGGTTAATGAAGTAATGTTGACTATCACAGACCCAGCAGCTATGTTAGGCCCAGAGGTAGGTTACTGCTTGAGATAATGTAATGTATTACTAACCTTGTCATTTTTGTCCAAGGAGTGGAATATCAATCAGTGTTCCCTATCTTGAAAGTGCATCTGCATGGGTATTGACTAACCTCAGATTGGGATCAGTTATGATGCTGTTTCCTATTCCAATTGCATTTCTTTCTTCCCTGGTGCAGTTTTATTTTCCCACCTACATCAATGACTGCCAATTCCTTCACAACTTGAATGTTTTTTTGTCTCTGTCTCGCCATGGGCCTCCAGTCCCCAAACCATTTTTTCTAGGCGGACCTGACAGACCCAGGGGTCCTCCGCCCTTAAATGGGGCTCAACCTGTCCCATGCATTGCTGCCACCCTCCCCCTACTGAACTTGTTCACGTTGAAACATTTCTCCTTTCACTCCACTCACTTCCTCCAAATACAAGATATGTTGCTATGGATACTCAAACAGTCCTACTTTTGCCTGCCTTTTAATGGACATCTATGAGAATTCTTTGTTCCATGCCTACTTGGGTCCCATCCATCACCATTTATCTCTTGTATATCAATGCCTATTGAAAGTATTTTAAGAACAAAAGAATGGAACTTATTTTCTTTTTTCCTCCCAAATTAAAATGTTTAATCAACTTTGCTTCTACTTTCTAGTCTTCCTTTGCCTTTATTGATTCTGTTTCCAATTTATCACTTCCTTGACTTCTCTATCTTCACGTCAATTATCAGTCCATTGATTCCCACATCTAATTTGATTTTGCTTCATCCCATCCCACATCTAGTAAGAGCTCTGTTCCATTCTCCTAGTTTTTCTGTCTCTCTCATCTGCTCCAAAAATGCTATTTCACATAATAGATTTTCCATTTGAACGAAGGCGAGCAAGTCAACTACCTCAGATTTTCCTAGATCATCAGCTGCAGATTCTCCATCACTATGTTCACTCAAGATGACAGTAGGGTGTCCCCTTGTGCCTGCCTTCCAATCCACAAACCTTCCCATTTAATGGATCATCCTCTCATTTAATGGATCATCCTCTCATTTCTGGCCTACATTTTCCTTTCTGTCCCAAAACACCGCTGACCAGCTGTTGGCAGCTCTTGTGCAAGCGTTGAAGATGGTGCCCCCTTCCATTTATATCCTTTTTGTTTACCTTCCTCCGAATGAGGAAGTTATTGGGAAGTGACAATCAGATGTCGTGCTTAAATTTATAAACAAGCGGTGGAAAAGGCATTGCAAAGCAAATAATTCAATTGAAGTTACTACATCTTGTATCCTATATCTGTAATTCATTGTTTGAATAGTACTGCAGTAACATTGCTGAGTTCATCCATTTTTCTGTTTTACTTTAAAACACACCTTTCCCTTAAAGTTTTGCTGATGAGAATGAAGTGAATTGTTTAAGAGCCAGAGGTAACAGTTGAGAATTCCCATGTACCTTTTGTTCTTGGGTTTCTTTTAGACAAATTTGTTGTCTGCAAATGCAGCTCGTGATGAAGCTGCACGTCTGGAAGAGCGGAGAGGTGTCATTGAATTTCATGTCATAGGAAACTCACTTTCTCAGAGGTCAAATAAGAAAATAATGATGTGGTTGGTTGGCTTACAAAACGTTTTCTCACATCAGTTGCCACGTATGCCAAAAGAGTACATCACAAGGCTTGTCTTTGACCCGTAAGTACATTTTAGAGCATTTCTTGATGCAGCTGAGTTTCGTGAAGACAATTGATTTGTTACAAATGACAATTATTTTTCAAATATGTACCTTCTATATAAAATAGACAGCTTCCAAGGTTAGAAATCTTAACTGCTATAAGGTTAACTAATGTATATAATCTTTTTTGTTAGAATTAAAATATACAATGAATTTGCACGTGAGCCATTTTGAAATTTATTTAGGGAAGTAGGGATAATTCTGGTTTATTTCAAATAAAACTTTTAGTTCAGTTCTGAACCACCTTTTAATATTTTCGAGGAAACGGTCTTCACAAACATGTTTTCAATATTGTTACACATTGAGAAAATAAATTTTAACCAATTTGTGTTCACTTCAGTAAAGTGTCCTGAGTTGTCACACATTGATTTCAGAGCATTTGAAATTGACAGTTAAAAATAGGTACGCATTTGTAGGTCTATGTATCTATCTAAATTGCCATTTCAAATTGCAATTTATGGTGATATTTTAGATTGTCTTGACGTAGGAACTGAGTATTTCACTATTATTTGTGTAAGCATTACAGGTAACCTTCTAAATCTGACCTTAAACTAAAACAACTTGTATTGTCTTTAGGTTTAAGTGAACTTTCCCAAACCTGTTTCAACTATAGCATGATATGTGACACACCCTGTTCCTACAGAAAGCACAAGACCTTGGCCCTGATCAAAGATGGTCGAGTCATTGGAGGAATATGCTTCAGAATGTTTCCCACCCAAGGATTCACAGAGATTGTATTTTGTGCTGTCACGTCCAACGAGCAGGTGAAGGTGAGGAATAATTTCCTGGACTGATTTCTTTCAGGGTGTCCGTGTACACCTTGGGAACAGGAGTAAGCTGTTCACCCCATTTGAGGCTGCCCCACCAATCATTACATCACTGTGAAGGAACTGAGTTAATCTGTGATCCGTGGCAATTGAACTTTGTTTTTTTTCCATCTTTCCCCAACTTGCTTGTTTCGAATGAGAAAGCTTGTTGTAAACAATGCATTGTACATAGGGTATTTCACGTAGTGATCATGAATGCCATGTCAGCGAACTGATATTAATATGCAGGCAATAAAAGAAAACTGCAATCAATTGTCAATATCTAAAACAAGTCCAATGTAGAGATGTTATGCATTTTGGTACCTTGTACATTTTAAACATTGGTTATCTCCCCTCTAAGGAAATGCACACTGCAAGGTTTGACAGACCATTCAATATCCTTACCATTATCACAATTATATAGTTTCACCTAGCCAATATTAAAAGGGCAGATTGTACATGTTATTTCTTAGAAGTGGGGGAAAGAAGCAGTAACCTTTTCTCAGCTTTCAAACAAATGCTCACATTGCTGGGAGCTCTGTGTAAGAATGTCGATGCCTTTCTAAAAAATATTCATTCAAACATGATCATCGAATAAAACAACAAAGCTTATTCTGAACTTTATATAAGCTTTTACGTAATCTCTCAATGGAGGTGGTGAATTCAGTGCTGCCAAATACTCTGCAATTAGTAAAGGTTTAAAAAAATCTCTGAATAGATTGTGGCTCTGAAAATATAAAACCCCATACATTTTGTACTTTGGTTTCCTACTGTCTCGCGAAATAAACACTGTACAAAATTTGACAAGACCTGTTTGTCAAGAAATATAAGCAGAAGTAGGTCACTCAGCCCTGGAGCCTGTTCTGCCATTCAGTGAGATCATGGCTTTTCTTCTGCTTCAGCACTATTTTCCTGCACTGCTCCCATATCCTTTTGATGTTTTTAATCTCTTGATCTCAGTCTTGAACAGATTCAGTGACTGAGCCTCCACTGAACTCTAGGCAGAGCATTCCAAAAATTCATCACCGTTTGAAGAAATTTCACATCATCTCAGCCCCAAATGTCCTGTCCCTTGTTCTAAGATTATGTTCCCTGGTTCTAGACTCTCCGCTCAAGATGAACTCTTTCCTGTATCTACCCAGTAAGAACTTAGTATGTTTGAATTAGATTACCTCTCATTCTTCTCAACCCTGGAGAATACAGACCTGGTGTATTCGTTCTTTCCTCATAGGATAATCGCTCCATCTCCGTGACTTAGTTTGAACCTTCAGTTCCACTACCTCAACGGCAAGTACATTTTTAAAACTGGCAAGAGACAGATAGGGGCCATTCAGCCCCTTGAGCCTTCTCTGCCTTTTAATGTAATCAAGGCTAGTCTGACTGTAACCACAAACCTGAATTTCCCACTTGCCCCCGCTAGCCTTTTACCCCCTTGAATACCAAAATTCTATCCACTTCTGTCTTTAAAAGCCATGATGTGGAGGTGCTAGTGTTGGACTGGGGTGGACAAAGTCAGAAGTCATCCAATACCAGGTTATAGTTGAACAGGTTTATTTTAAATCACCAGCTTTCAGAGCGCTGCCCCTTCTTCGGGTGAAGTTGCCTTCACCTGACGAAGAAGCAGTGCTCTGAAAGCTTGTGATTTCAAATAAACCTGTTGGGCTATAACCTGGTGTCGTGCGATTTTTGACTTTTGTCTTCACTCCTTTTAAAGATATTAGTATGTTGGCCTTCATTCCGATAGAATTTCAGTATAAGAGTGAAAATGTTTTACTACAATTCTGAGCCTTGGTGCGACCCACCTAGAATACTGTGCTTAGTTCTCCTGACTTTTGTATTCAATTTTTCCTCTCAACAAGTGACAGTGTTCTATTTCCCTGCCTAATTGCTTGTTGTATCTATATACAAGCCTTTTGCAATTCATGCATTAGGGCACCTGGTTTATCTACACTCTGAGCTCTATGCCTCTCACCATTTAGATAATGTACGTTTTACCCACATGGTAGCTACATTTTTGCCCACTCATTTAACTATCTATATTCTTAAAGCTGCCTTAAGTGCTCTTTACAGCTTGCTTTTCTACCCATCTTTTCTCGGGTAAGGAGACCAGAACTGAACGCACTATTCTGGGTGTGGTCTTGTCAAGGCTCTATAGACTTGTAGTAAGACATCTTCATTCCTCTATTCATTCTACTGTGATAATGGCTGACATGCCATTTTCCACCTTAATTGTTTTCTGTACCTGCATGTTATCTTTCAGTGACTGGTGAATAAAGATATCGCGGTTTCTTTTAAAGTTCAAAGCATCCTGGCCCCCCTCTACACTATATTCCATCTACCAGATTTCTACCTACTCACTTAACCACTCCAGGTTCCCTTAAAATATCTTCACGCCACTTCGCAATTCTCATTTCCACCTAGTTTTGTGTAACCTACAAATTGAGAACTATTACATTTTAATCCCACTATCTTAATCATTTAGAAATAGATTGTGAATAGCCGACTTTCAAGCACAGATTATAATATATGGCATGTTTTTGTATATGCTTCAACAAAAAGGAACCAAAATAGTTGCCATACTTCCAGATTCATTTGCCTCTATCCCAATTCCACATGATCCAAATGCCCATGCCTGGACCATTATTTTCCAATGCCATTTTTCCATTATTAATATAAACAAGATTTCCCTTGTTTAGTTTCATTCCTGCCATCCAGTCATGCCTACATCTGACTAGCATTGCATTATTAACTTCTTATCCAACCTAGGCTCCTTCAGCAATTTACTACTGTTTGGCAAGACCAGCTGCAAAATGTCTTGGGATAATTTATTATTTATAAATGGTACAATATAAATTCAGGTTACTCTAGTTTCTTGTTGAGCTAGTGCAAGGCACCAAAGATATTCTTCCATTTTGGATTATCAACTGGAAAGTGGAATTTAGACTGCATATGGCCAAAAGTTCCATGAAAGGTTTTGTAAGTTGAAAACCAAATGAGATTGTGTTGTGTATACTTTAGCTGCACAAGCTTGTGTTAATTTTAGGAGCAGTGAGGTGTATGCTTTTAGACAGAGTAGCACGAGGAGCCTTTTGAGTTGAGGAGAAAGTACCAATGACAGCCCTTGGATCAGTCCAGCTGCAATTTGTAACAGGCTTGAGTTCAGTGCACTAGGACATCAGAAGCCTAAAAAAAAATAAGCACCTCTCATAACAAGGTGTAGAGCTGGATGAACACAGCAGGCCAAGCAGCATCA
>NC_063361.1:26013702-26065709 GCF_021869965.1 Rhincodon typus
TGATGCTGCTTGGCCTGCTGTGTTCATCCAGCTCTACACCTTGTTATCTCAGATTCTCCAGCATCTGCAGTTCCTACTATCTCTGAAGCACCTCTCATAATCTCTTTAAATAAAAAAACAAAGCTTGAAGACTCTGAAAAGAGAACGTTTTAGTGAGGAAAGATCTAGGTCCATGTGATCAATTATTGAGTCAAAGATTGACCATTGCTGAACAGAGAAGGGTCAATTCACCATGGAAAAAACCCAAAATAGTTGTGAGAAACAAGTCATCATGATGTTGTGGTCTGGACTCTTGATATGCAGAATTTCTTTTTCCCTGTCAATTTTTCCACCCATAACATTTGTTAAGTAATCTTTTTTTCTTTGTATGTATCTCTTTGTGTATATGTATAGCATTTTGAGAGTATAGCTTTTAATGAGTAATCCAAGTTTTTGGTTGCACTTTATCAAAGGATAAGTTTGTTTATAATTATTGTTTACCTGTTAACGACCTAACCTGGTGCAAATTATTTTTCAGTCAGGAAAATTGGACATCTTGTTGGTTTTATGATGATTTGTGAAAAATGAGGCTCAGTTGAGTTATATATGAGAAAAACATGTTGGTGTGGTTTGCATAGGTTTTGTCTACCATCCTACCAATGAATTAATTTTTAAAAGTTATTGTATCTGTTTGACAGAAGTTTAAATTTAAATTTGTCTGTACCTCATTCTTAGTGTAATAGTTCATTTTGCAGTTGTTCAATTCTGGGTGTTGAGATGAGCTTTTCACCGAGGTTGTATGAAGTCTATGTTCTCTCACTGGTGTGCACCAGTGAATGTACAGGAAATACATTAATAAATAATATTTCAATGACAGGGTTATGGGACACATTTGATGAATCACCTGAAGGAATATCACATTAAGCACAACATTCTGCATTTCCTGACGTATGCTGATGAATATGCCATTGGCTACTTCAAAAAGCAGGTACTACTCTTTAGCTGAATGCTTTATCTCTCATAATCAGAAAAATCTAGTTCATGACTTCAAGACACAACGTTTATTTAATAAAAAATGAATTAAATTTTTTGATGTTTTATTCTGTCTCTCTTCAGGGATTTTCAAAGGATATAAAGGTTCCCAAAAGCCGGTATGTGGGCTACATCAAGGATTATGAAGGAGCAACATTAATGGAATGTGAACTTAATCCCAAAATCCCTTACACTGAATTGTCTCACATTATAAAGAAACAGAAAGAGGTAGGAGCCTCTAACCCACTTGAGAAACCCAAAAGAATATTTCTGTCTTGTTAGAGACCTTTTGTATAAAAACCAAAAGAACTGCAGATGCTGTAAATCAGGAACACAAAGAGAGGTTGCTGGAAAAGCTCAACAGGTCTGGCAGCATCAGTGAAGAAAAAAGAAATCAGAGTTAACGTGAGGGTCACCAGACCTGAAACGTTAACTCTGATTTTTATTTTCTTCACTGATGCTGCCAGACCTGCTGAGCTTTTCCAGCAACTTCTGTTTTTGTTCCTTACTTTTGTATGTTTGTTTAGACACGTGTAATATAAGACAATAGATATCTAGCCGAAGTATAAGACATTAGATAAGCCATGAATTTCTGAAGGCAGTCAGGGCTTCAATACCAGGTTTAATATTTCCTAGTGATTTGACCTTTTTCTAAAAAAAAATTAGGTATTCTTTATACATCTTTAAAGTTTTAAATCCGTTTAAACTTGTTCATTTTTCAGGTTATAAATTCTTATGTTCACATTGTAATTGCTCTTCCTATAGTGCACTGCACTGTAGCTGCAGTGCCACTGTTGGTGTGAGGGCGTCATTACAAAGTTTACTTCAAATAGACATAGTTCCATTGTCAACTAATTCTTGTATTTAAAAAATCAAAATAAGGAGAGAAATGTATGACTTAAAACAACTGCCGCGCAAAGCCTGTGTTACCTTATCAGTTACCTTCCAGCCCTGATGTCATTGCAACAAATATTGGTAATGAGTCTGCTGTTGACATTTACAGCTCCACCAGGCACATCTTTTGTTTCTTTTACTGTCCTTTGACCATGTCTTTTTGCTTTGTGTCGTCACGCGTTTTGACATTTAATCACTTCTGCCTTCCACCTTATCACAGATCTGCCTTAATAAAAGCAAAATACTGTGAAATCTGAAACAAACACAAAGTGCTGCAAAACTTAACAAGTCTGGCAACATCTGTGGAGAGAGAAACAGTTAACTTTGCAAACCCAGTATGACTTCTTCAGAGCTAACTTGTTTTGTCCAGTGACCCCAATGATGGACATGTGCTCTCTCTCTCTCTTTCTCTGTCTGTCTGTCTCTCTCTCTCTCTGTACACTCAATATGCTTCAACCCTGTTGTATCTCTAGCATATTCCTCTTGTGAAGGTCTCTGCTGTGAGTACTTAATTCTGTGTCTCAGTCCATAGTTATTTCAGATATATGGTTTGTGCAGTATTTTACTTTCAGCTTTGTTGGACTTCATTTCAGGAGCTAATAGCTACCTGTCAACGTTTGACTTATTTTTCAGAGATTGATTTGAATAGTGGGCCCTGTGCACATGGAAGTTTGAGCTAGACCACACCGTGTGATAGTACCAGAATACTAATGCTTCTTTTATAGCAGGAGAATGCTAAAAGTGGTCTTACTGAAATTTTTCAAAAATGGGAATCTGAATGTGTAGTCATACTTTATACGCATGAGGAAAACAGTCATAGCTGACAACTAATTAAATTAGAGAAACTGGATAAGTTTTATTTAAATGGGCTCCACTGCAAATTCCAACTTTTGTCAGATTATGTGGGAATAGTTTGGTTGTGGAAAGTAAACAATTGATAAGCCCCTTGAAGACTTAATTAAGAAAGCTTTATTGACACTGACTAAATTTTCAATCTTGTCAAGGGAGTACCAGTCATGTCAGGAAGGAGGCATGAAATGGTGGCAGCCACACAGCTTCAGACTGAGTAGACACCAGAGTAGAACACAGAATAATCCCAACCTCCCCACTTCCCTCTGTCTCCCTCGCACCCTTCCCCTGCCGCCCAATCAACATTTATTGCAATAGCTTCCATTGTATATTCCCCATATAATTAACCTCCGAACATATGTAGCCCTAATGTAGAGATTCCACATTCATTTAGAAATAATTCACTACCTCAATGATTGTGTTCCTGTGTTAATCGTTAAAACTGTTCTCTGTCCTTAAGTCTCCCATTATCTTTTGCTACCTCCTTGCATCCTCCCCCTCTAACTCCCACTCACCCAATGTAGCCTCCTCTCTTCCCATGACCCCTTGCAGCCTTCTTCCTACCACCCTGCTTGCAGCCTCCCGCATTTCTCCGAACATTCTTTACAGCTATCCTTGCTTCTCATCCTCCCAACCTCCCTCACCCCTGATAGCCATTGCAAAAAGGCAGCTCGCAGCCTCAGCAGAAAAACAGTTGGCTCCCCATAACTATACCTCAGCCTCCTGATGCTCCTTCAGAATAGGAGAGGACTGAGGTTGGAAATATAGAACTACAGAAAATAGGAGCAGAAGTATGTCAATCGGCTCTTCATGCCTGCTTTGCCGTTCATGATCATGGCCAATCATCCAACCCAATAGCCAGTTGCAGCCTTTTACACATTTCCTTCTTAGCTGCTAGTGCTGTATCCAACTCCTTGAAATCGTACAATATTTTGGCCTCTGTGATAGCAATTTTCCACAGGTTCATCACTCTCGGGATGAAGAATTTTCTACTATCTCAGTCCTAAATAATTTGCCCCATATCCTTAGACTATGACCCTTCATTTTGGACCCCTCCACATATCCGTCTTTGGGAACATCCTTCCTGCATTTAGCTTGTCTGCTCTTGTTCAAATTTTTTAGGCTACTTTGAGATCCTCCCTCATTTTTCTGAACTCCACCGAATATAATCCTAACCAATCCGATCTCTCCTCATACTTCGGTCCTGCCATCCCAGGATCAGTGGTTCCTCACTCTTTCCTTACATTCCATTTGCTGGGATACTTTTCTCCTATTTGTGGCCCTGTGAATGAATTTTCCTTTGCAATTGGTAGTTTCTGGGTCAAATTCATCTGCTGGCCCTTATGTTTTGAGCCCTGCACTGAAGTTGGAGGCACCATTTGGTATGGAAAGGGTTGTTTCAAAACCTAGCAACTGTCGTGGCAGTGCCTGTAACATTTTTGTGTGCACCTTCAAACCTTCTGGCACTCTTTTTTTTTCAACGTATAGTCGCGTACATTACCATCAGTTATCTACATCCTCCAGCAACATGCACCCCTGCAGTGATGCAGCTGAACTATGACCAATGAATAACCTCCCAGTGGCCCTTCAGGCTCTGAACTCTGCCCACTGATCTTCATTGGATTGGGTTCAAAAAGGTGGCTGTCGAATTGGCTGTGTTTTCCAAAAGCCACCCTTTGGCTCCACCAGCCAGCATTTATAGGTTCCTGACTTTCCTTGCAACCCAAAGGCAAGATAGCAACTGAGGGAGGATAAAGGAACCTGTCCAAAATCCTGTGAAGCATAACATATCAGCTGTGATTGACTATGTATTTCAATAGCTGTTTAATATTTTATTCATCTAAAGTTTATGTTGAGAACCTAAGGAATGCCTCAGATTCTCTCTGTAAGTATATCTCTGCAGGTGTCAGCGCCATTTTTGTACAAATCATGCACGTGAAGGAAAAGTTTGGTTGTATAACAGGATACTAAAATGAAGTTGTCAGCTGTTGAGTATCAGTTGAAAAGGCAATTATAAGCATGAATATTACCAACTATTTAAAATGATTCATGTTCCAGTGTAAAAAAAATTTTAAATGCTGTACACGCTGAGAAGTTGCAGAATCTGGAAAGGATTTTTTTGTCCCTAGGAAAATTTGGTTATAGAATAAAAACCAAAAGAACTGCGGATGCTGTAAATCAGGAACAAAAACAAAATTGCGAGATGCTCAGCAGGTCTGGCAGCATCTGTGAAGGAAAAAACAGAGTTAACATTTCGGGTCGGGTGACCCTTCTTCAGAATAGTTCCAGCAACCTACTCTAATTTTGAAGCCAAATCTAAACTTCTGCTTCCCATACAGATCATAAAGAAGCTGATCGAGAGAAAGCAAGCACAGATTCGAAAGGTTTACCCTGGCCTCACCTGCTTCAAGGAAGGAGTTCGCCAGATACCCATAGAGAGTATACCTGGAATTCGTAAGTTTTCCATTTCAGAAGAGTGAATAAAGAATGTGTACAAATGCTGAAGGTACATTGATTATGAGAATATAATAGATATAGTAATATTGTTATGTAGGAAATGTTTGGTAAACAGTGCTGGAATGCATGTGATCTGCTTTGATGAAGACTTGATCTTGGAGCAAGATATAAATAAATTTTAGTTAACTATGCAGATATGAAAATAGGACTAGAAGTTGGTTGTTTAGCCTCTTGCATCTGCTGTACCATTCAATAAGATCATGGCTAATGTACTTGTGCTTTGAATTCTACGTTCCCATGTATCCCCCATGAACTCTTAATTTCCCTCCCTAATAAGGGTCTATCTAGCTTTGTTTTACAAATGTTCAGTAATCCCTATCTGTCAAATTAATAATTTAATAATTAACTAGGTGGAAACAAACCGCAAGTTATTTGCTCATTGGTTAGGAAGAGGTGTCGCTGAGGAACTGGCATCCAAAACACAGCTGAGGTGGCAAATTAGTCAAGTCTTTCTCCCAAATCAGTCAAATTGCTCTCAATTTTGCTCATCATCTTTAAGCAATTATATTACTTCTTGAGACACTGACTCTTAATTGTAAATTAATTAACAAACACAAAGTGATCTGCTTTTTTAAAATCTAATTAACTATTCGGAAGAAGGGGCTTCACAAATACCTGCAAATGCAGCAGTGGTGTCCAGCACATCACTGCAAAACATGAGGTTCAATCATTTCTAATCACCTTCAGCCAGAACCTCTGTGTGGACGATCCATCTCAATCTACCCCTGACAACTCGATCACATGCTGGTCTTAAACCAACTTAGTTCTCTACGTGTTATGGTAAGGAAAGGCTGAAGGAATTGGATTCTGCAACGGGTATGACCCCTAGTGATGTTCTGGTAATATTGAAGATTTGTGCTCCATAACGAGCTGCACCCGTAGCCAGGCTGCTTCGGTAGAGCTAGAAGCCTGGCATCTGCCAGACAGTGTGGAAAATTACCTCAGTACTACCCTGTCTACAAAAAGCAGGACAAATTCTTCCAAGTAATTACCACCTCATCGGCAAAGTGATGGCAGGTATTGTCAGAAGTATTATAAATCAGCACTTAGCAATGATAATCTGCATGCTGGTACTAAATGTAGTTTCTACCAAGGCGCTGTTCTCCTCATCTCATTACAGCCTTAGTCTAAACATGGATGAAAGAGCTGAACTCAAGTGGTGATGTGAGAAAGACTGCCCTTGACATCTGGGTGTATTTATCAGACACAATGGGGAGTGCTGACAAGACTGAAGTTGATAGGAATTGGTGCAATGGGATTGGGAATAGGGATGGTGGTGAGAAGGGAAGTGATTATCCACACTGACTAGTGATATCTAGCACAAAGGAGGACATCATTGCAAGACTTCATGAAGATAGATATTTTCGAATCAGACTATTCAGAGATGTTATGACACACCTCCAGAGCAGGTGGGCCTTGAACCTGGTCTTCCTGGCTCCGAGGTACAGACTCTGTACTGCGTCGTAAGAGCCCCCGAGTTCCTTGGGATAGTGTCTTAGGCCCAGCCATCTGCAGGTGCTTCCACCATAAAGTCTGAAGCAGAGATGTTTGACAACAATTGCATTACATTCAGCACCATTTCAAATTCCTTAAATCCTGAAGCAGTCAGTACAAATATGCAGCAAAATCTGAGCAAGATTCATGCTTGGGCTGATAAGTGACAAGTTGCATTCACGCTACAAGGTACCAGGCAGAAACCATTTCCCAAGATAGAATGTAACTATACCCTTTGTAATAACCATCATTGCATTCTCCAAATAACCCCATCCCTACCCCAGATGTTGATATTATTGACCAGAAACTGACCTGAACCTGTGATATAAATACTGTATTTACAACAGCAGAAACTGGGAATTCTGAAGTGAATAATTTCCCTTTTTACATTCCAAAACCTCTGTCCCATCAGTGGTGTGATGGAATACTCTCCACTTGCTTGGAGGAATTCAACTCCAACACCGCTCAAGTAGCAACACATTAAGGACATAACAGCTCATTTTATTGATATTTGGTTCACTGCCTTCAGCATTCATCATCTGCATTATCGATACACAATGAAAGCAGTGTATGCCAGCTACATGACACAGTGCAGCATTTCATCAAGGCTACTTCAAGAGCATTATCCAATTGGTTGACCTCTACCACCAGGAAGAACAAAGGCAGCATAGACATGGGAACACCACCTACAAGTTTCCTTCCAAGCCACAGGCTATCTTGTAACTGTTTTTCTGCTGCTACGTTTTTGTTGGATCAGAATCTTGAAACTTCTTCCCTAACAGCCCTGTGGGTGAACCTGAACCTGATGGATTACAGTGGTTCAGGAAAACAGTTCATCACCTTTTTAAGTGCAATAAAAACAGGCAACATATGCTGGCCTTGTCTGTGATGTCCACCTACCAAATTAAATATATCGTAAACATTCTAATGTAACATTTTGAGCAATTTGAGGTATGAGAAAGACTTGTTTAACCATGTCCCAAAACCCAAAGATAGCATTTATTCTTTACCTTTAACCCAATTTGTGAAATCCTCATTTTTTTTTCTCTCTAACAGAGGAAACTGGATGGAAACCTAGTGGCAAAGAGAAAGGGTAAGAATGGTTTGTCAAAGGCTTTTTGTATCAATATAACCCAAGAAAGACTTGCTGAGAATGAAGAGGGAATGGAGATAAATATCCCAACTCAGTGCATTGTGACTTATTCTATATGCTGCTCATCCCCATTAGTATTCATCAGAGGGGATGGTGCACTGCATCTTGTTGATCAGATGAATTGGAGACAGTGTGGCTGAATACTGACTAAGGTGACAGCCAGTTAAGTTAGTCTGATCTGTAGTACTAACTTGCAAGAGCTGTGGCTACACCCCTCTTGGTGAGTAACAAGGGTTATCTTGCCTGAACCTTTCAAGCGTTGAAGTTTTGTGGAGTTAGAAAGTAAGCTGCAATTGCATAGTTGTACCCAGTCTCTTCCCTGCTCTTATGGCCATATGTGGCCAGGGTTGGTCCATTTTAGCTTGTTAGTTAATGAAGATGTTAGTGTTTGGGGTTCAGTGATGCTAGTGCTATTTAAGGTTGGTAAGATGACAGAACTTTTTCTAGTTATAGTGGGTCGTTAAACTGGTATTTATATGGTTCGCATAATACTTGCTGTTCAGCACATGTTTGTTTGTTATTCATGCTTTGTTTTAATTTGGCATGGGCCACATCTTTGTCACAAGTGTTATGAATAGAGATGAATACAATGTCAGTGCCCAAGCTCATTCCAATAGAAAGAAGGATATTGAGGAGGTATTGGATTTGCCTGGTACGTATCTTTACAGCGTTTCAAATTAATAACATACATTCTCAATGACTTCAAAAGAGCTTGATTAAGAAGTTTCCATATTTATAACTAAAGTAAAGTTTGCCATAGTCCAAGAGGACTCTCATTTGAGAGAGATGACTGCTGGTAGTTTAACCCAGGGGTTATCATTTCTCAGGCAAGGGGAGGGGTTGAGAAAGAGTGGTGACCTTAGCTGATGTGGGAATTGAACCATACTGTTGACAACCATCTAGCTGACAGCTATATAACTGTATAAATTGATGCATTGATTACAAATAATAACTGATCTGCTTTCTGTACACCAGATCCCAATTACTTTGCACAGTAACACGCTTTGCTTTGCAGTGGTATTATGAGCATTTGATCTTTTAAACAGTTATTAACATTACGTAAAAGTTTATTTTAATGTAAGTAGGTTACTGACAAATTCCTCTTAACTGTTTCAAAAAGATATCGGTGCTTAAATATTTAATGGTTACCTCCCTAAACATAAACCCTTTGCCATTAGTTTTTAACTGCAACTTGAGTGCAGGAACCATGGCAATTTATTACTATTTATTTGCTTCCTCTGTAAAAGGAAGTAAAGCTTTACATTTTGTTCTCATTTGTCAGCCTAATAGGATGATCTATTCCTTACTAATGATGATGTTCCATTAAGTCTGCATTAAATAAAGAGTTATTGATTTCTCTCCAGGTCAATCATCCTGGCAGCGTAAAGCTTATAAAGTGTATGTACATTAAGAATATTTAACACTGAAGCAAAACTCCATTTTCATTCTTTGTACAAATCACTTGAAACAATTGACATTGTAAATCTGCCAGACAAATGGCTGAATTGTTAAGGTGAAGGGCAAGGCTGAAAGGTGTAGGGAATGCTGGATGACTGGAGAAATTGAGGTTCTGGTCAAGAAAAAGAAGGAAGCATATGTCAGGTTTAGACAGCAGGGATCGAGTGAATCCTTAGCAGTGAGCATAAGAGCGGTAGGAGTATACTTAAGAGGGAAATCAGGAGGGCAAAAAGGGGATGTGAGGTAGCTTTGGCAAATAGGGTAAAGGAGAATCCAAAGTGTTTCTACGAATACATTAAGGACAAATTGAATAACTAGGGAGAGAATGGGGTGACTTAAAGATCAGCAGGGCTGCCTATGTGTGGAACCGCAGAAGATGGATGTGGTATAAAGCGGAGGTTGAACCCTCAACTCTGAGAACTAACACCAAAACACCCAAAGAGGCACACCCTGCCCTATAATCTGTAAAAGGAGTGTGAAAAGTGGTGTAACTCACCTTTCAGCAACTCTTAGTGGTTAAATAAAATAAATCCCTGATACTCACTTAAATAAATTGTTGATTGTTGATTTTAATCTAACTCCAACAGTGAACAAATTAGCTAAACTATTAACAAACCGAATAAATCCCTTCTAACAACTAACTATTCCAGAATAAAACAAGACTGCTGTTCCAATAAATGCAAGTTCCACTTTTATAAACAAATAAAAATCAGAATTTAGTCTGTCGAAATTACAGCCAGGTTACATGTCTTCCAGAACGTTCTGTGTCTTCTTTGACAAATGTTCTGTCAGGAACACCTCCGTCGGTTCGTCTGTCATGTATGTTAACTAATTGTGTCATGGGTAACTTTGTTCTTTAGATGGTGCTTTCTCTAACACCTAGAGAAGACTGTGAGAGGCAGCAGTGCTCTCTTGAGAGCTGAGAGCTGAGAGCAGTTAACTCTGGCAGATGGCAGTTAGTTCCCTTGTCTTTGTCCAACTGCCCTCTTCTTTTATACCCTTGATGACATACAATTTCTTACACTAGGATTGGTCCGATGTTGTCAAAACCATCAGATTTAAATTTAATTGTTTTTTGGTATCTAAGTGCCAGATTAAAATTGATTGGCTAAATTCAAAACCTGTTTGGTAACAAAACAAAATTGCTGCTTGGCCAACTTAACTGTACAGCCTTTCGGTTCAAATGTTTCAATTCGGATGTTCTATGTGTACTTGCAAACCTTCAAGCTGCTGCTTACGGTCATCCATTCCACATCTAAGCATAGGAAAAGTACATCATCTTTTAAAAGGATGACACAATGCTTTCCCCCACTAGCATTTTACAAGCAGCAAATTCTAACTTCCCGTCTCCCAATCCACAACCACTCTACCCAACTTCGCAACAGGTGAGATGCTAAATGAGTATTTTGTATCAATGTTTACTGTGGAGAAGGATAAGGAAGCTAGAGAACTTGGGGAAATAAACAACGATATCTTAAAGCTTCCATGTTGCAGATGAGGAGGTGCTGGACACGTTAAAATGCTTAAAGGTGGATAAATCCCTAGCACCTGATCAGGTGTACCCGAGGACTTTGTGGGAAGCTAGGGAAGTGTTTTCTGGGCCCCTTGCTGAGATATTTGTATCATCAATAGCCACAGGTGAAGTGCCAGAAGACTGGAAGTTGGCTAACATGGTGCCATTATTTAAGAATGGTGGTAACAAAGAGCCAGAGAACTATAGACTAGTGAGCCAGACATCAGTTGGTGGGCAAGTTGTTGGAGGGAATTCTGAGGAACAGGATTTACATTAATTTGGAAAGGCAGGGACTGATTAGGGATAGTCAACATGGCTTTGTGCATGGTAAATCTTGTCTCAAAATTCACTGAGTTTTGAAGAAATGATGAAGAGGATTGATGAAGGCAGAGTAGTGGACATTGTCTATATGGACTTCAATAAGGTGATCAACAAGGTTCCGCTTAGACTGGTTAACGAGGTTAGATCACATGGAATGCAAGGAGAACTAGTCATTTTGATACAGAATTTGTGTGAAGGTAGGAGACAGAAGGTGGGGTGTTGCTTTTTGGACTCGAGACCTGTGTCAGGCAGTGTGCTGCAAGGATCGGTGCTGTGTCCACTGCTTTTTGTCATTTATATAAATAATTTGGATGTGAATACAGGAAATATGGTTAGTAAGTGTGCACATGACACCGAAATTAGTGGTGTAGTGGACAGCTCAAAGTACAATGGGCCCTTGAACAGATGGAGTTTAATTTAGATATATGTGAGGTGCTGCATTTTGGAAAGGCATGGAGTGCAGGTAGTTCCTGAAAGTAGAGTCACAGGTGGACAGGGTAGTGAAGAAGGGGTTTGGTGTGCTGGCCTTTATTGGTCTGTGCATTGATTGTAGGAGTTGGGAGGTCATGTTGTGGCTGTGCAGGACATTGGTTGGGTCACTTTTGGAATACTGGCTTCATTTCTGGTCTCTCAGCTTTAGGAAGGATGTTGTGAAACTTGAAAGGGTTCAGAAAATATTAACAAGGATGATGCCAGAGTTGGACTGTTTGAGCTATAGGGAGAGGCTGAAAGGGTTGGGGCTATTTTTCCTGGAGCATTGGAGGCTGAGGGGTGACCTTATCGAAGTTTATAAAATCATGAGGGGCATGCATAGGGTGAATAGTCAAGGTCTTTTCCCCAGGGTACAGGAGTCCAAACCTAGATGGCATAGCTTTAAGATGAGAGGGGAAGGATTTAAAAGGGACCTAAGGAGCAACATTTTCACATAGAGGGTGCTGCATGTTTGGAATGAACTGCCAGACAAAGTTGTAGAGACTGGCACAATTATAACATTTAAAAGGCATCTGGATGGGTACATGAATAGGAAGGGTTTAGAGGGATATGTGCCAAATGTTGACAAATGGGACTCGATTAATTTAGGATATCTGGTCGGCATGATGAGTTGGGTTGAAGGGTCTGTCTCCGTGCTGCTCAATTCTATGACTGTATAGAAATGACACATTTTTCCAACTATAATAACTGAAATTGCATCCATCTTTAATAAAAAGTATGTTAGTGAGGATCATAGTTAATTTCCACTTCCTTTTCTAGGAAGGAACTGAAGGATCCGGATCAGCTGCACAACTCTTTGAAAAATCTACTGGCACAAATAAAGGTTGTGAAAGAAGGGCTCATGGGATATACTTAGGATATGGTTGTGCTTGTAATCTCCTGACTTCTGATATTGAACACTAATAACTGAGTCATTGCTTTTGCAAGAATAGATGCATAGAATTCAAAATGATATTGAGTTGGAAGGATTAAATTGAAAAACCATGAAATCTTTACCTAATATATTTTCTGAATCCATTAAATAGATTTTTGTGCTCAATTGGTAGCAGCAGTATCAAGCAGTTAAGTTGCACAGATAAATACAGTCAGTGAAATTTCTATGATAAACCAGTTAAAATATTTTGACTATCAGCAGGATCCAATTATCCATTTCGCTACAAGTATACTTTTTTTGGTTACACCACCAGCATTGATGTGCTGTTCTTTATCCCGAATGCAGTACTGGATGCAAACCAGGTTGTACCTGTGTAGGAGTCCATGTAACTTGCTCTTCACTGAGAGCAAATAACCAGCTTCTGCTGGCACCTGTCCATGATAATGCTGCTGAGCTAGTCAACCTCCAGTGTGGAGGAGTGCAGAACCAGATCCATCTTCCACTGCTTCGTGGTATTGAAAATGAAAATTGGTTATATCATTTACTGTGTTCCAGTTTTATTTATTTTACATTCTTATGCACTTCCAAACAAATTAGAATTTGAAATTTGGTGTTCACAATCTCACTTTTCTTTAACAGAGTCATCCTAGTGCTTGGCCTTTCATGGAACCTGTAAAAAAGTCTGAGGCTCCAGATTACTATGAAATTATTCGTTTTCCAATTGGTATGTTAAATTAATGGCGCAATTATTCGTTTTCCAATTGTAATGTTAAATTAATGGCGCAAGTTCTTCATGTTCATTTTCACTTTTCTGTTGTAAGCGAGATGTATGAAATATTAAATAATTGACTCTGCATGCAGTGTAATTTAATTTTTAATTAGCTATTTGCATTTGATCAGATTACTCTTCAGCAATATTTGAGCAATAATGTAGTTAGTTTCTATAATTATGATTGTGATGACTTGTAGCAGATTTTATTGACCCAACATTAATCAGTTGGACCGTACGGTCTTTTTAAAAATTTATTAGAGTCTACTGAAGAGGGTTTCAAAAGCCGTAGCCATTTTATGAGGTGGCTTATCTTAATTTTTCACCCACAATCAACACCAGTTCATTTTAATTTGAGCCAGTGTATACTCTAGTGGACAACTTATCTCTTGATGAGGCACATTCATTAGCTTTGCTTTCATCAAGAAAGTAAAGATACTTTGATTTCATTTTCATTCTTGCTTCAGGTCAGTCCTTTGTCCATAAATTTACAGCCATAGCAACAGTCTCTTCCTTAAATGCTAGCAGTAAATCAAAATAGGGCAATTGGACTGACAGGCAAGATTGCAAATTTAGCCACTCTGCTTTTGACCAGTGAATTCAGCGTAAGTATTCCAATGACACCAAAATTGTTGGTATAGTGAACAGTGAAGCAAGTTATCAAAGAGTGCAATGGATCTTGATCAATTGGCACAATGGGCTGTGGAATGGCAGATGGAGTATAATTTAGATAAATGCGAGGCATTGATTTTGGTAAAACAAACCAGGACAGGACTTGCACAGTTAATGGTAGGGCCTTGGGGAGTGTTGCCAAACAGAGACCAAGGGGTTCAAGTACATTGTTCATTGAAAGTGGCATCACACGTAGACAGGGTAGTGAAGATGATGTTTGGCATGCTTGCCTTCTTGGTCAGAGCATTGAGTATAGGAGTTGGGATGACATGTTATGGTTGTACAGGACATTGGTGAGACCACTTTTGGTTCTTGTCATCCTGTTATAGGAAGGATATTATTAAATTGGAAAGGGTGCGGGAAAGATTTACAAAGGTGTGACCAGGACCGGAAGACTTGAGTTATAAGGGAAGGCTGGATAAGCTGGGACTTTTTTCCCTGGAGCGTAGGAGTTTGAGGGTTGACCTTATACGGGTTTATAAATTCATGAGGGGTATAGATCATGTGAATAGCAAAGGCTTTCTCCCTAGGGTAGGGGAACTGAAAACTAGAGGGCATAATTTTAAGGTGAGAGGAGAAAGATTTAAAGGGGACCTGATGGGCAACTTTTTCACACCAGGTTGTTCGTATGTGAAATGAACTGTCAGAGGAAGTGGTAGATGCAGGTACAGTTACAACATTTAAAAGTCATTTGGGCAGGTACATGAATAGGAAAAGTTTACCAGGATATGGGCCAAATGCAGGCAAATGGGCCTAATTTAGTTTGGGAATCCTGGTTGGCATGGATGAATTGGACCAAAGGATCTATTTCCATGCCATATGACTCGATGACTCTGAAATTATGCCTTATTTTATGTTGTGGAAACCGTAAAATTGCACAAGCTGCAAACTTGATGGGTAAGTATTTACCATTCTTTGATTTTTTTTTAATCCTCTGTTATATTTTTGTATTGATTACAAAATAAACTCCTAGGTGGAATTAATGGCTATATTGATTCTTGTTTATATAGATTTGAAAAGTATGAGTGATCGGCTAAAGAATCGTTATTATGTTTCCAAGAAATTATTTATTGCTGATGTCCAACGTATCATTACAAATTGCCGTGAGTATAACCCTCCTGAGAGTGAGTACTGCAAATGTGCCAACATGTTGGAGAAGTTTTTCTACTTCAAGATTAAAGAAATGGGTCTTTTGGACAAATGAAAACACTCCCCAAAGGGATATAGCTGAAAGCCCAGTCATTCAGATCGGACAGACCATGAACACAGCAGAATGAATAAACTACTCTTGAACTGCAACTCTGTCGGATCAGTGTATTCCGAAAAGTGGCATTACTGAAATTTGTTTGAATACCATTATGGTATCTTGTAATTGCATTGGCTTGTTGTTGGTAGCCATTATGAATAATTATGTTTTCAAACATCCGGTCTATTCCAGTGTTTAACTGTTGAAGTACCCATCTCACTGCATGCAGTTTCTGCTGTCAAAAATGTACACAAATAACTGATATTGGATGCTCCATTTGGATATCTAGTGCTCTCTAATATTCTCACATAAGCAAAGATGATGCACATCACAGAAGTAATCACTAAGCATTTATGTTGCTTATTGAAATTGATGGTGGAACCTACACAAAGTCAATCATTTCAGCAGAATGCATACTACTGTGAGCTTCTCACATTTCACTCTGTGGAGTCTGTGACTTCAGCGTTATCTGTCAGTGAATGATAGGGCATGTTGTGATAATGCCTGACTACCTTCTGATTTTGTAATTTTTTTTTAAACTGAGTTGCATTTTATACGTTTGCTGTAGCATCTTGCTGATGTAAATAAATTCAGCAGTAACTTCACTCAAATTTTAGTCTTTTTTTTTCTCTTTATAAAACAATTGGTTGTCACTATGTAAAAACATTAAGGCTAGGTGGATTAGCCATGGGAAATGTAGGGGTTAGAGGGATAGGGTGGGGGGGTGGGTCTGGTTGTGCTACTGTTCAAAGGATTGGTGTGGACTCAAAGGGCCGAATGGCCTGCTACCACACTGTCGGGATTCTATGAATAAATACCACTTTCGGATATTTGAGAGACAGTTTTATATAAGTATACTTTTTTATTGTTATCTATTTCTAGTATAATTTTTTCACATCTGTTAAATTAGATTATGCCACCAAGCATAACGATCTTGCAAAAATTACCACATCTATGCTCATAACACAGTCCATTACATAAGCAGGTTTTGCTGTCAACTGGGAGCAGTTACAAAAATGTTCTTTGAAGTTTTATATTAATTTCTAAAGTGCTAAAAAGAAGAATAGAAACTTTGATCCAATAGATGCATTTTTGGCATGTAAACCATGACTTCTCTCTCTAGTTGCAGCTTATTTTCTGTGTGCAGCAGCCAGGATTGCATGTGACCGGGTTAATTCCAGAAAGCCCAGCGTAAAAAAGGTTGTAATTTATGGTTTGTAATGGTGTTGCTGGTTGTGGTTTTCATTTGGAGAATGTCTCTTATTCTTGAACTTTGCAGTTCTCATAGCAATCCAAAAAACTTGTTCAGGGAGTAGTATGCCATTAAATTAATCTTTTGTAACTAAGTAACAGAATAATGAAAATTATTATGAAATCAGACAATAAGATGCATTTATCTCTAGGTATATATTTGCCTACTCCAAATTGATCAATCACAATAAAATGAGTTTAGTTAATTAACACTCATTGGATCCACCCATGGAAAATGGCCAGTTTGGTGTAAAATGGAACGTTGTTGCTCACTGTGGCACTAAACCACTTGAGTGAACATTTTTGATAATATCAATTTATACAGGAATATCTAGTTTGGGAGAACAATGAGGAAAGCAGGGGGAGAAGTAGATTTTTTTTATTCATTCATGGGTCATGGGTTTTGCTAGCAGGCCAGCATTTATTGCCCATCCCGAGTTGGCCTTGAGAAGGTGATGGTGAGATTAATATGCAAGAAATTGTCTTAAACATTACTATGCAAGTCAAAGAAATTAGAATGATGGCAAATGCTCCCATAAGTGTCATAAATTGGCTTCATTTAGTAATCAGTTTAATTCAGTCCCCATAACCTCATGTTTGCTAGTTGCAAAATGTGGGCAATATGTGATCTGCATCTCTTTTATAAGTGGTCAAATGTATTATCATTTGAAAGTGTAATCAATGGTTGCTAAGAGCTGGCGATGTGATTTCTGCTGTGCTTGCAAGAATGGCAGTCCAGAGAGATGTTTCATTTTGGAACTTGGAGGTAAATTAGTTTAAAAGCATTCAGTGCACCCTGAAAGTTTGCAGACCCATTTACTTTCAGTTTAGGTTGTTGATGACAACCCTGAACGGTCTACATTGTTGTACAAATAGGTGGAGTTTAAGAAGATACTATGTTTCAGTTTATATAGTTGTTGGATAGGAGAGGTTTGTAGTTGCAATGTGGAGCTTGTTTGGTTTGCACTTCTGAGAAGTTTGTCAAAATAAATGACAGGCATACCCTTTAAGCAGATTCAATAACCGCATGAAAAGCAGGTAAGACCCAGTCTCAGTTTGAATCTTGTGAAGTACAGAAGTTGGAAGAGTCTACAGTTGATCTCAGTACCAAAGAAAGTAGGCTTCCACAGTACAAGTTTGCCTTTGAAAAGCTGGAACTGAGGATACTTCTCCAAAGGACTGCTGTGCTTAATGTTCAGTTCTCTTTATGCACAGCTTCCTTAAAGAACTCCAATAAATTTTTTAAGCATGATTTCTGTTCACAAAACCATGTTGACTCTGCTTGATTGTTTTGAGGTGCCCTGCCATAAGTTATTATATAGCTTCTAACGTTTTCCCTGCAATAGCTGTGCAGCCTGTTTAGCATACATTTCAAGCAACACGTTGTACAAAAAGCTATAGCGTGCAAATATTCAATTAGTCGTTGTATTGATAGGATAGTGAAGAAAGCGTTTGGTGTGCTTGCCTTTATTGGTTAGTGCACTGAGTATAGGAGTTGGGAGATCTTGTTGCAGCTATACAGGACATTGGTTAGGCCACTATTGGAATACTGCATGCAATTTATCTCCCTGCTATACAAAGGATGTTGTCAAACTTGAAAGGGTTCAGAAAAGATTTACAAGGATGTTGCCTTGGTTTGAGGGTTTGTGTTATAGGGAGAAGCTGAAAGGACTGAGGCTATTTTCCCTGAGCGTCAGAGGCTGAGACGTGACCTTAAAAATTTATAAAGTCATGAGGGGCATTGATAGGGTAAATAGACAAGGTTTTTCCCCAGAGTGAGGGAGTCCAAAACTAGAGGGCATAGGTTCAAGTTGAGAGCGGAAAGATTTAAAAGGGATCTAAGGGGCAACCTTTTCACACAGTGCGTCATGTGTGTATGGAATGAACTCCAGAGGAAGTGTTGGAGGCTGGTACAATTACAACAGTTAAAAGGCATCTGGATGGGTATATGAATAGGAAGGGTTTAGGGGGATATGGGCCAAATACTGGCAAATGGGACTGCGTTTATTTAGGATATTTAGTTGGCATGGATGAGTTAGACCAAAGGGTGTGTTTCCATGTTCTATATGTGAGTCTACAGCTTAATGCATCAAACAGCTTTTTATACATAGATAATTATTGGCTTGCTTTCAGTTGTCCAATTTCATTGGTAAATTGGGCATCTAACACTTTCAGGAATCAATGTTCTCAATAATTTCATTCCCTCTGAGGCACCAACTTGTTTACCCTGTTCTGATTATTTCATTTAAAAAGTCAGTTTCTGTGTAGGAGCAATGCCTTGATTAATTTAAAAAGCTGTCTTTCTCTCCTGAGCCACGTTTAACATTTCATGTCTACAGTCCATTTCTTCAGGGCATCTTCACCATGCATTTCACATGCTCATTATCTCATTTTTATACACACCAGTTTTGGTATCATGCAAACTATTATTGAGCTTCAGGTTGATTGTTACCAAAGGTTGTTAAGTGTCGAATGATTCTTACTTGTGCCACCCTGCATGGTCCCAACAAGATGGGTTATGGCCAGGCTGTTAACTGCAGTCTTTTTGTTTCACATCGGTAAGAACACAAACATCTCTAAGTGAAAGCAACACATTTTCTGTTCTTGCATGTTTTCTTGACTTTCACTAGGTGCGCATTGTGCCCAGGTTGATATATTTTAGTGAATTTGTAGCCAAATGATGTATTTGAGTTTAAGAAAACTATCATATAGAAATTCTCATTTGGTGATGTAATTTTTACTATTTCTGTCTTGCATCCTCCTTAGAGGATCTTACCATTTTGTTTCATGCATGGACCCTAATGGAGTATTCCATCCAATACACTTTTGGTTGTTGACTTGCTCGCTGAGCTGGTAAGTTTGTTCGCAAATGGTTCATCATCATACTAGGTAACATCATCAGTGCGCCTCTGGTGAAGTGTCGGTAATCTGCCCCGCTTGCTATTTGTGTGTCACGGTTTGCTGGGGTGGGTGGCATCACTTCTGGATTTGTTTCGTAGTGGTTGGTATATGGGATCTAGCTGTACATGTTTGTTAATGGAGTTCCGGTTTGAGTGCTAGGACTCCAGGAATTCTTGAGTGTCTTTGCTTGGCTTGTCCTAGGATGGCTACGTTGTCCAAGTCGAATTGGTGTCCCTCTTTGTCCATGTTTGTTGAAATGAGTGATAGTTGGTCGAGTCTCTTGGTAGTTCATGGATTCTGATGGCTAGTTTCCTTCCAGTTTGCCCTATGTAATGTTTTTGGCAGTCTTTGCATGGTATCTTGTAAATAATGTTGGTTCTGTTAGTTGTGGTTGTTGGATCCTTTATTCTCATCAGTAGCTGTCGTAGTGTAGCTGTCGGTTTGTGGGCTACCATGATTCCTGGGGGGGCGGAGTAATCAGTGGTCATTTCAGACATGTCCTTTAATGTATGGTAGGGTGACAAGTGCCTCTGGACGTGTTGTGTCTTCCTGTTGGGAATTCCTGGAAGCCTGGCACTCCCCAGAGCTCCATTAACAAACACGTAGAGCTGGACCCCATATACCAACCACTAAGAAACAAATTCAGAAGTGATACCACCTACCCCAGTATAAATAGCAAGCAGGACAGAACATCGACGCTTCACCGGAGGTGCACTGATGCTGTCACCTTGTATGGTGACGTAACGTTTGCAAACAAATTTACCAGCTCGGTGAGCAAGTCAACAACCCAAACTACAAAACTTCTCAAAAACCTTGAACAATGCTATCTTTAAAGCGCAGGTCAAATTTTTATATTTGTAATAAAATATAACTCCCTAAGCAAATATGTCATCCATACCTGGTCAGGTCTATGTGCTACAGCAATGTGAAAAGGCCTGAAACAGGTCCCAGACATCAAATCGCTACAGAAAAGTCAATAAGTAGTGAAACCAAAATTGGCCATCCGGCTTTGACCGAGACACAGAAGCTATTTACCTTAGCAGAGAGGTGAGTGACTAACGGGCATTGTTTTAAAGTTATTGGTCGCGAGGTTAGAAGGGAGGATTAGGTTTTCGCACTAAGGGTCTGGACCTCATTGTTTGAAAGGTCAGTAGAGGCAGAAACCATCAATTTGTTTAAGCAGAGTCTGGGTATCCATGTCAAGAGCTGAAACGTACAGAGTTGAAATGTTGGGAAAGATGCTGGAAATGGGATTGGGTGGATGGCTTGTTCTGCACGAGCACAGTCATGTTGGGCCAAGTTGGGAGTCAGTTAGCTGGGCAAGAGGTTTGTGATGCAGAGTGATGTCAACAGCATGGCTTCAATTCCTGATATAGCTGAGGTTCCAGCTTCTCCACCTCATTCGAGGAGTGGTGACCCTCAGGTTAAACTCAACACCAATCATCTGTCTCAAATGAGAAAGTGGCCCTATGGTTCTCAGGGATTAGTTTGCCAAGGGATCATTTTTTTGTGCTGTAAATTTTTCTGTGATTCTACTAATACTGTGACTGTAAGCACAGGTCTGAGGCTAGGAATCTGCAACGGATAACTCACCTCTTATCTCCCTGAAGCCTGTCCACCATCTACAAGCCTTAAGTCAGGATTATGATGAAATAATCTCCATTTTCCTGATTTTAGTGTAGCTCCAACAACAGTCAAGAAATTCACCAGCATCCAGAACAAGTGGCCCCTTGACTGGCACCCCATCCACCATCTTCAACATCTACTTCCTCCACCATTAGTGCACAGTGGCAGCAGTTTGTACCATCTAAAAAGTGCACTGCAGAGACTCGCCCAAGCTTCTTTGACAGCACTACTAAACCCGTGACCTCTACCACCTTGAAGGACAAAAAAAGGCAGATATATGTGAACATCATCAACTGTCAAGTCCTTTGTCCAAGCCGCACGACGTCTTGACTTGGAACAATATCTCACTCTTTCGCTGTCATTGGGTCAAAATCCTGGAGCTGTCTTCCTAACAACATTGTAGGTGTATCCATGGCACAGTGACTGTAGCATTTCAAAAAATGGCTTACCTGCCACCTTCTCAAGGGCAAATAGGGATGAGCAACGAATGCTGGCCTAACCAGCAGCCCCCACTTCTCACAAAAGAATGGGGAAACAAAAGGCCTTTCATGATCCCATAATAGACACAGTTCTAAAAGAAAAAAAATACGAAATAGAGCTTGGGTTTTACCTGCTGAAATCTGCTGGATAGCCCCATACTGACCGTAGCCCACACTCTCTTGACCAATTTAGATGGATTATCATGACAGACCAAACCCTTGACTGATTTCTGTGCAGCTTCCCGACTGATCTACCGTGATTCCCCGAACTGGTTGTGCTGCACCTCCAGGGCTGGCCGTGACTCATTCATAGTGATATGGACCTCCTGACCCAGACCACCTCAAGTGGCTGACTGACCATGCCCATGCCTCAGGACTGATCTTAGATGTTGCACTTGACTTACTGTGCCAGTATACCTGGATGAAGGCTACTTCCTTCAGACATTGAGACATGGCCATTTGGTTGATGTACATGAAGTGTGCTTCCTGCGTGCACTGTTGGCACATGGTGGAGATGTCAGATTGGCATCACACAGTGTGGTACAGCAACATGCTCAACCCCCTAAGACTGATCACTGCTGACAACCATGACAAGCTGTCTGGCTTTATGTCTGCATTAAGTAGCAAGGCAAGACAGAAAGGCTATGATCCTTTAAACTCTGGCTGAGGGGGCAAAGCTCAAAAGATATAGCACAAAGTGAGTGAGGGCTAAGAGATTAAGCAAGGAACCCCGAGATGTAGCTGGTCCAATCCATGAGCTGGGTGCGTGTCCCTGCAGGCACAGTGTCTTGGCAGCAGCATTACAACTAAAGGTGGCAGTGTACTCTTAAAGTGCAGCTTTGAAGTGCAGAACTGGATCGGAGATGTGCCATGAAGGTGCAGTGAGGCTAGTACATGACCAATGCCAACATCTGTGGATGGGGGATGTGTGTTCCATCTTTGTGGATGGAGTGTCCCCTGAGACATTGGTGCCAGGTGTGCCAGATGGAGCTCTGGAGTCTCCAGGTAACCCATTCTGACTTTCATGTCAGGAATTCTCAGCATCAATTCTATCCGGAGCAGGAGGATGGGAACCTGCATATAAATGAGGTGAGATTAACTAATAATGAGATGCAAATACAGGCAAATAGATGCAAATAGGCCACTTGCTGCTCCCTGTTGGGATTCTCGTCTCGCTGTTCAACACTTAGTCCTTGAACGGCATTTTCTGTTCTCAACATTGTGAATCTCAATACTGCTGGTCTCACCTGATTTTTCCAACTTATTTGTCAGCAAGGGGGTGGGGAAGCTTCTGCCTTAAATGATACAGAGGCACAAATTCATGTATTCACAGCTGTTGGATAACTTAAATTCAGGTAATTAATTAGCTGCAGGATAACAAATAATGGTGACCATGAAATTATTCATTCCTGAGATGAAAGGGTTTGACTTACGAGGAGAGATCGAGCAGATCAACCCACTAGAAGAATGAGAAGAGATCTGATTGAGATATATAAGATGCTAAAGGGGATTAACAAAGTAGATGTAGACAGGATGTTTCCTCGTGGGGTGATCTAGAACACTCGGCACAGTTTTAGGAGAAGAGGTACCAGATTTAAGACAGAAATGAGAAGAAATTACTTCTCTCAAAGTGTTGTGGATCTGTGGAACTCCCTACATGAGAGTGCACTGGATGTCAGGATACTATATATTAGTTTTAATCAGTAATGGGTTAAAAGGTTATAGAGACCGGGCAGGAAAGTAGAGTTGTGGCTGAGATGAGATCAGCCATGATTGTATTTAACAGCAGAGCAGACTCAAGGGAATGAATTGTCTCCTCCTGTTCCCAGTTCTTATTTCTTATTGGATTGTTGTCAGAACTCATATTTTTCTCTGCTGACCTATAAACAAAGGAAACGTGCTATCTTCACACAGTGCAGACTGCATGTATGACTCCAGACCCACAGTAATATGTCTTGATCCTTAAATATCCTCTGAAAGAAGAATTAGGGGGTATCTCAAAGAAACATATAAAATTCTGATGGGACTGGACAGGCTAGATGGCGGAAGAACGTTCCCGATGTTGGGGAAGTCCAGAGCTAAGGGTCACAGCCTAAGAATAAAGGGGTAAGCCATTCAGGACTGAGATGAGGAAGAATATCTTCACTCAGAGTTGTGAACCTGTGGAATTCTCTCCCACAGAAAGCCATTGGGGCCAGTTCATTAGATATAGTCAAGAGGGAGCTGGACGTGGCCCTTGCAGCTAAAGGGATCGAGGGTATGGAGAGAAAGCAGGAGTGGGACACTGAAATTGCATGGTCACATTGAATGGTGGTGCAGGCTTGAAGGGCTGAATAGCCCACTCCTGCACCTATTTTCTATGTTTCTATGAAATGTCCCAGCATATCATTCAGTTGTCAGGAATGGGCACTAAATTTTGGCATTGCCAGCAATGCCCACATCCCAAAAATGAATAAATTGAATAACGAGTTCGACAACAGAAGGACCAAAGCAAAAGCTAAGCCCCAGTGACACAGCCAAACTGTAATGTGCATGAGAGATAGTAGGAACTGCAGATGCTGGAGAATCCGAGACAACAAGGTGCAGGGCTGGATGAACACAGCAGGCCAAGCAGCATCATAGGAGCAGAGAGGCTGACGTTTCGGGCCTAGACCCTTCATCAGAAAAGGGGGAGGGGAAGGGGGTTTTGAAATAAATAGGGAGAGAGTGGGAGGCGGATAGAAGAGGGATAGACGAGAGGATAGGTGGAGAGGAAACAAACAGGTCGAAGAGGCGGGGATGGGGCCAGGAAAGGTGAGTGTAGGTAGGGAGTTGGGAAGGGGATAGGTCAGTCCAGGGAGGACGGACAGGTCAAGGGGGCGGGATGAGGTTGGTCGGTAGGAGATGGAGGTGCGGCTTGAGGTGGGAGGAGGGGATAGGTGGGAGGAAGAACAGGTTAGGGAGGCAGGGACGAGTTGGACTGGTTTTGGGATGCGGTGGGGGGAGGGGAGATTTTGAAACTTGTGAAATCCACATTGATACCATTGGGCTGCAGGGTTCCCAAGCGGAATATGAGTTGCTGTTCCTGCAACTGACTGCCTTCTGCTGGCTGGACTTGCTCTCCCTTTAAATGTCTCAAACTCATTTGTCACTCCATCCCCTCTCCAACATTCTTGTCCTTCATTTAAAAACTATCCTTTTCAAAACCAGCGGTCACTACAGACTAAACAAACAGAGAAATAAAGTCTATTTTAATACACCTTGAACAGTGGTGAAAGAACGATTTTAATGCAAACACCACTATGTAGAACAAATTGAAGCTTTTGAATATGCAATGTTTGTTGCATGTCACTGTACTCCTTCAGTGGGCCCTCCATGCAGCTCCAGAGAAATGCTCAGTTTCAGTTTCAATTCCTGTCGTACAATGAAAGGTCGAAACTCGATTTGAAACGTTTTTGTGACACATTGATACTTCCCTCACTGTTCCTTCAGAGATAAACAAGGAGAGCTTCTCGGGTGAGTTGTGTGCTTGATTCCTCACTGCTCTGTTGAAACTTCTATTTTTTTGCTCATTTGCTTTTAATATGCTTTTATTTCTAATTTATATGTTTGATCATTTTCTTAAAAATAATTAGTGCCTTTTCTCCACGCATCTTTGTTCTTCTAACTTTCTAACCTTATTTTCCTTACCTATAGGTGCCAATTGTGTTGGGATACAATTCTGTACTAGCCACCAGCCCTCAATGACCATTCTTTAAGCTTGTTGGGTGTGTACCAGCAGACGTGGCTGGGTACTTAAGGGTTGAGGCATATTTATTAGAACAGACACTGATTGAGAGGATGAGGTGAGAACACGATTAGGTGTTTCACTGTCAGGGTCACTAAATAGAGATTGGCAGCATGAAATTGGCTTGGCTTTTTCCTAGTGTGCTTAACTTAGTGCTGTTGTCAACGTGCCAATTGCGATGAGTTAATTTCCCCAGTGAGCTGTCGGTGGATCTCAGCAAACTGTTTTTGTTGAAATCTATTACCTGGTGTCACTGTAGAAAACAGGAGGCTACTGTAATGAGGACTGATGTCTCAGGTTTTTAACTTTAATGTTTACTGATATTGCCTGTAATGCCAAAAAAGGCACCCAGTCTTTTTCATGCTCTAGCTCACAACAGAGGGTTGGCTTCAGCAAATGCTGCATTATTACAGGAAAAGGAATAGAGTTTCATGTCAGAAAATAATCTGAGGGCGGGTTCCACAGGCTGGAGAAATGAAACTTTGGCGTGTGCCGCAGTAGGTAGTTTGTTTTGATACAGAACTGTAAGATGTAGCTCCATGTCTGTGTAGGCACAGGCCAGTTTTCCTGTTTGCATTCATGCAACCTTTGCTTTAATCCTGATCTTGTATAGAGGAGACCTAGCTAGTTCTTCTGATAAGTCTTGTCCAATATAGGAAACAAGACCTGAGGGTGCATATTGGACTGACTAAGTCGACAGTGCCTTAAGAATGCATGTACAATGAGAAGACTAATAGATGAGTGCTTGAATTGAAGAGGGATAGGTGAATGGATGTGCAAGAAACATGTTGCATCTCTCATAAAGCAGTCCCAGGCTGAGCTTCTCAACGTCTGCGGGTTAAATATAACTCATCTCTTTTTTTCAGTGTTTCATTCAATGCTCCTGTGCCAGATGTTCAACTAACCATTTTATAGCGGTAAGTCTCATTTGCCACTATCACACTAATGTCCTTTTATAAATGGCATAATTCATTGTGGATCTTTTCATGTTGCTGATTTCTTTTAGTCCCTCGTTTCTAAGGACAGGCATCAAAATGGCACTTGACAGAAATGCTCCATTGAGTTTATATAAAATGATTATCAGACTGTCAAGTAATCCAGAAATTTTAAAAAAAAAAAGAAAATGTGGGAAATATTTAGCAGGTCAGGCAGCATCTGGAGAGAATCAAGTCCGTTAACTCGTATTTCTGTCTGCACTGATACCATCCAAATGAGCAAGTTACCAAGTACCATTCCTCTCCAGCTTCTCCATGTAATCCTGCACATTCTTTCTTTTCCAAAAATAATTGTTTCAAAGCCTCAATTGAACCTGTGTTCATCTCACTCTCTGACCCCAACCATTTGCTACCTTAAAAATTTTCTCCACATGTCTCCTATGCTTCTTTTACCAATTACCTTAAAATGGTACCCTCTCATTCTTTCATCCTTAAGAAGTCTTTCTTTATCAACAGTGACCAGGCCCTTTATGATTTTGAACACCTCTATCATTGTGTCATCAGCAAATTTGGCAAACATACTTTCCATCCCTTCATCAGAGTGATTTGTCTAAATTACAAACAGTTGAGGTCCCAGCATTGATCCTTGTGGTAATCCACTTGTGACATTTTGCCAATCTGAAAACATATCCACTTATACCTACTCTCTGCTTCCTGTTGACCATCTAATCATCTGTCCATGCCAATATGCTACCTGCTACATCATGAGCTTATATGTTGTACAATAACCTTTGGGGTGGCACATGCACTGGTTCCCCTTTATCCACAGCACGTGTTACTTCCTCAAAACACTCCAATAATTTGGTCAAACATGATTTCCCTTTTACAAAACCATGTTGACTATGCCTGATTACCTTGAACATATCTACTTTCCCTGTTATAACTTCTTAATTGTAGCTCATAACATTTTTACTATGGCAGATGTTAAGTTGACTGGTGTGTAATTTCTTGCTTTCTGTTTCCATCTCTTTTGAATAAAGGAGTTGTAATTACAATTATAATTCCAAACGAATGGAACCTCCCAGAATGAAGGGAGCTCTGGAAAATTAAACCAATCCATTAACTATCTCACGAGGCATTTCTTTTAAGACCTCAGGATGAAGTCCATCAGGACGTGGGCACTTGTCAGCCCGTAGCTCTGACAATTTAATCAGTAACACTTCTCTAGTGATTGTGATTTTCCTGAACTACTCCTTCCATTTTTTAGATTTATCACAGCTTCTGGGATATTGCTTGTATCATCTGTAGTGAAGACAGATGCAAAATACCTGTTCAATCCATCTGCCATTGCCTTATTTTCCATCATACTCCAGTCTCACTTTCTATAGTACCAACACTCTTCATTAACTGTTTGCTTTTGAAAATATTTATAGAAACTCTTACTATCTATTTTAATGTTTCTGGCTAGTTTTCTCTCATACTCTAATTTTTCCTTAAGTTATTTTTGTTATATCCTGCCCGGTCTTCTGACCTGCCACTGGTTTTACACAATTATATGTTTTTCCTTTAAGTTTGATAATACCGTTAACATTTCTATTTAACCACAGATGGTGGGATTTCTCCCTTGAAATATTTCTACTGTTTGGATGTATCTATTCTGTGTATTCTGAATTATCCTGTTAAATGTCTGCCACTGTATCTCTGACCTATGCTTTAACTTAATTTGCCAATCCACTTTAGTCAACTCTGCTTCCATGATCTCATAATTGCCCTTATTTAATGTTTAATAAGTAGTCTCAAACTCATTCCTTTCTCTCTCTCAAACTGAATTTAAAATTCAATTGTATTATGGTCACTGCTGTCTGGCGGTGCCTACACTGGGACATCATTATTCATTAACCCCATGCACAGTTTCAGGTCTAGTAAAGCCTGCTGTCCAATTGGCTGCAGAACATACATTTCTGAGAGGTTTTCACACCATTTCTTATGTCCTCAAAACAGTTAAACATTTAAAGTCTTTTCAGATGCAGCTGCAGCATCTCCTACATGTCAACATGACTATCACTGAAACAGTCTTCCCATTGCTCTGATGGCAGTGAACTTATCTATATGCCCTTTAATCATAGTCTAAAATTTTCACTGCAGCAGGTGTTAAGTTAACTGGCCTGTTTTCTGCCTCTATCCCTTTGCAATCACAATTTTCCAAAATAATGTAACCTTCTTGAATCAAAGCAATTTTGGAAAATTGAACCAGTCCATTAACTATCTCTGGCTTGTACATGCTTCGTACCGTGAATTCCTCTCACTGTGATCTTTTGCCCTTGGTAACTGAAGATTCAGCTCTCTTACAGACTTCATCACACTTTAATTCCACTGCCGGGGAGGTAGTGATGTCGCGGGGATGTCACTGGAATAGTAATCCAGAACTTCAGGCTAATGGACATAGTTTAAATTCAATAAAATCTGCAATTAAAAGCTAACCTAACGTAACTAATGAGCTAAGAACCCCTTTGGTTCACTCATGTAAGAAGACAGAGGGTGGTGGTTGATGGGAAATGTTCATCCTGGAGTTCAGTTACTAGTGGTGTACCTCAAGGATCTGTTTTGGGGCCACTGCTGTTTGTCATTTTTATAAATGACCTGGATGAGGGCGTAGAAGGATGGGTTAGTAAATTTGCGGATGACACCAAAGTCGGTGGAGTTGTAGATAGTGCGGAAGGATGTTGCAGGTTACAGAGGAACATAGATAAGCTGCAGAGCTGGGCTGAGAGATGGCAAATGGAGTTTAATGCGGAAAAGTGTGAGGTGATTCACTTTGGAAGGAGTAACAGGAATACAGAGTACTGGGCTAATGGTAAGATTCTTGGTAGTGTGGATGAGCAGAAAGATCTCGGTGTCCATGTGCATAGATCACTGAAAGTTGCCACCCAGGTTGATAGCGTTGTTAAGAAGGCGTACAGTATGTTAGGTTTTATTGGTAGAGGGATTGAGTTTCGGAGCCATGAGGTCATGTTGCAGCTGTACAAAACTCTGGTGCGGCCGCACTTGGAGTATTGTGTACAGTTGTGGTCACCTCATTATAGGAAGGATGTGGAAGCATTGGAAAGGGTGCAGAGGAGATTTACCAGGATGTTGCCTGGTATGGAGGGAAGGTCTTATGAGGAAAGGCTGAGGGTTTTGAGGCTGTTTTCGTTAGAGAGAAGAAAGTTAAGAGGTGACTTGATAGAGAAATACAAGATCAGAGGATTAGATAGGGTGGACAGTGGGAGCCTTTTTCCTCGGATGGTGATGGCTAGCACGAGGGGACATAGCTTTAAATTGAGGGGTGATAGATATAGGACAGATGTCAGAGGTAGGTTCTTTACTCAGAGAGTAGTAAGGGCGTGGAATGCCCTGCCTGCAAAAATAGTAGACTCGCCCACTTTAAGGGCATTTAAATGGTCATTGGATAAACATATGGATGATAATGGAATAGTTTAGGTTAGATGGGCTTCACAGGTCGGCGCAACATCGAGGGCCGAAGGGCCTGTACTGCGCTGTAATGTTCGATGTTCGATGTTGAAGGAAATCTGCTGCCCTTACCCAGTCTGGCCTATATGTGACTCTGGACCCACAGCAATGTGATTGACTGTAAAATGCCCTCTGGGTAACTAGGAATGGGCAATAAATGCTGACCTAGCTAATGATATCCACATCCCATGACCTTGATTGTCAGATTCCACATATCTTACTAATACATCTTTAAAAAGGGAAATGTAAGTAGAAACTACCCTGTTTTTGGTAAATGACAGTATTTTAGAATGATTTAATCCTGAACTAAATCCATGGCCTGTTCATTTCTAGTCAGTTTATTGGTGGAGAAATGTTAATTTCTTTCAGTGCTGTTTCAGATATATAATGCAAATTGATCTGCGGAACTACCAGTGGGAGGTTATACAGCCTGCTCTTCGGGGCAAGAATATCATCATATGGCTCCCAACAGGTGGGGGCAAGACCCGTGCAGCTGTGTTTGTTACCAGATACCACCTAGAAACAAAGGGAGGCAAAGGCAAAGTAGCTGTTCTTGTAAATAAGGTAATAAAAAGTCACTATTTATGTTAAAACAAAAGAATAATTAATATTACTGTTTAATTGAACAGTACTGCATAGCAAGGTAACGTATTACTCGAAGTAGGAATGAATATGACATGAAAAGGATTTACTGGAATGGTTTCATGGATGAGGGATTCACTTGCATGCTTTATATTCTGATATAGATCACATTCCAGAAAGGCCTGTACCTTTAAAACAGTTACATGGCATCAGGACATGTGGCATTCCAGTATAAAGTTACATATGTGTATAACGTATGTATTATCATTAAGCACAGAACCCAGGCTATATGTGTAAGACTGTGATATTTTAGCCATGTAAACAGTCAGCATTGTTAATAAACTTCAAGGTATCTGACTCAACAAGCATGCAAGTCTTCCTGGTATACGTTTCTCGGGCTAACGTATAGAAAGTCACAGACTGCATTGGCTGTCAGGTTGATAAGCAGGATCCACAGACTTTAGCTGAAGGGCTAACCGTCAGAATTAACTGAATTCCTTTACAGAATACACAATGGGCCAAATGGCCGCCTGTTCTTTATCCGTCTGTGATTCTAATTGATGACACAGTGCCATGATCAGCCATATCTACTTTTGATTTTTGTTTCATTTTGCAAGCATTTTACAAACATAGTGTGTTTAAGTACAATTTTTATCATATTGCCCTCAAAGTGTTAAAATGGAACGGGTATGCAGTAATGATAGCTGTTCTTGTGGTTACTTTGAAGAGTATTTGGGAAAGCGTAACTCAAGAATGATTTAGATCTGTCTACTGAGCTTCTCTTTCTATTTGACTCTGTCAGTTCCTACGTCTTTCTGTTTGTTTTCTCCATTTCTTTTATTGTGATTGTTTTGTTGCCTGAAGGCAGAAATGAAAGTGAAACCTTGAAAAACATCTTTTGATTCAAAATATTAAAAAAAACCTGCAATTTTATTGTAGTTTTTGTGGCCTCCGCACATCTCAAGGTATTTTGCAACCAATGAAGGAATTCTGAAGTATAATAGTCACTGTTCTAATATAGGAAACACTGTAGCCTGTCTGTGCACACCAAATTCCCATAAACAGGCAATGCAATAATGACCAGATAATCTGTTTTTGTGATTTTGTTTGAGGAATAAATAATGGCCAGGACACCGAGGATAACTCCCCTATTCTTCCTCAAGCTAGCATCAACAGGAGGTAATGGCCGAGTGGTATTATTGCTAGACTATTAATCCAGAGGCCTTAGTAATGATTTGGAGGAGCTGGGTTCAAATCCTGCCGTGACAGATCGTGGAATTTGGATTAAATTGGGAATTTGAATAGTCTAATGATGACCATGAAACTGGTGTTGATTTTTGGTGGGCGATAGCCCATCTGGTTCATTAATGTCCTTTAGGGAAGGAAACTGCCATCTATAGCTGGTCTGGCCTACGCATGACTCCAGACCCACAGCAATGTGGCTGATTCTCACGTGCCCTCTGGGCAATTAGGGATGGGCAATAAATGCTGGCCTAACCTTATCCTGTGAATGAATTAAAAGATATATATATGGGTTCTTTGCCACACACCTGAGCAGGTACATGGGGCCTCAACTTAATGTCTCATCTGACAGACAGTTCCACTGACAGAACAGCATTCCTTCAACACTGCCTTTGATATTATTTTGTGCTCAGACCTGGATTGGGGCTTGAGAGCAGAAAATCATATCTCAAGGGCCAGAGTGAGCCATTGCTGACACTTTAGTGTCACAGGGTTTACACAACACATTGATACCAATATACTGAAGGAATGTTGAATGTTGTGAAAAACAGGCTTTAATGTTAGTATACTGCAAATTAATCACTTCAAATTAATAACACAGCTGGGTAACTTTTATGCATTTCTCATTTGCACTTTGTCAGGGGAGTTGAATTTTTACTACGTTTCCAAAATATGTGCAGGACTGAAGTGTAACATCACAACCAAAAATGGATACTGATCATATATATTTCAGAGAGCAGGAGCCATCATTTCTACAGCAGTAAAGTATCCGTCAAAACTACTTTGGAGTATGTTCAAAGTCAACCTTCCCCAAGCCCCCTCAGTGGGGATGAAGATGCTTTTTGACTGCATCTGTTTACAGGGTTGGTTGTGAAAAGCATTACCAATGGAGGCAAGAGAGAATATTAGCACAGTGTTTCTCTACTGCTGGCCATTCACACTACCCAGAAGGATTATAATTTTGAGCATTGAACTAACCCAGTCCCAGTGTCATCAGTACTTGTTGCTTATGAAAATTTCCTGAGTGTTATAAATCAGCTTTAAATATTTTCTAATCAACCTGTTCAGGGATGTTATTACACACTTGGTGTAGGTGGGTCTTGAACCCAGGCCTCCTTGCTTGGAGGTAGGGACCCTACCACTGCATCACAAAGCCTTCATCTCAAGAAGCAAAAGTAAGTTTGAGCAACAGTTGTATGCAAATAAAATGGGACTGTGAAATAAAAACAGAAATCGCTGGAGAAACTCAGTAGGTCCGGCAGCATCTGTGGAGAGAAAACAGAGTTGATATTTCAAGCCCTGTTGACCCTCCTTCAGAACTGGACCCAAAGCTTTGACTTTGTTTTCTCTCCACAGATGGTGCCAGACCTGCTGAGTTTCTCCACCAAGTTCTTCTGCTTTTGTTTGAGATATCCAGCGACCGCACTTCTTTGTTTTATTAAAATGGTAGCGTTGGCATATGGCTTTTTGAATGAGCTGCTTTCAACTGCTTATCTAGTGTGACAACTATTGAGTTTACTGCCTGGGATTCTTACCACATCAGTCCGCAGGAATCAACACTATGCTTAGCTGTACTGCAAATGAAGTTATGCACAGGTATCCTTTCTCTAAAATGGTGGTCTGTATAGGTGCCTCTGGTGAACCAACATTATGAAAACGAGTTTGAGCCTGCGCTGAAGCATGCGTATCGGGTGGCGCCCATAAGTGGTGACAGTGAACTGAAAGATCATTTTGCACTCGCTGTCCGGAATTATGATGTCATTATCTGCACAGCACAGATTCTGCAAAATGCACTGACCAGCACTGAAGAAGAAAAGCATGTGGACCTAACAGGTAGGGGAATTTAATCAATGCATCCTATAAAACAAAAGCCACACTGGATTTAAAATTCATAAGCCACACGACACCAGTTTATAGTCCAACGGATTTATTTGAAATCACCAGCTTTCGAAGTGCTGCTCCTTCGCCAAGTGAAGTCCCATCTCACCTGACGAAGGAGCAGCGCCCAAAAGCTGGTGATTTCAAATAAACCTGTTGGACTATAACCTGGTGTCGTGTGGCTTCTAACTTTGTCCACCCCAGTCTGACACCGGCACCTCCACATCATGGATTTAAAATTGTTTTACTTTTTAACTAGAACAGTAAATAAGCCGCACCATTGTTCCAGTAAGAAATATCCCAAATCTGGCAGATAGAATGTTGGGCTCCTCTGGGTTCGTCTTGGTAGCTGTCAGGTAGTGGGGCTTCGAAATAATTTTCTTCTTCATGGTAATTGTTTTAGGTTTGAGCTCCATTTTGAATGTGCTTGAAGCTGTAATTTTATGAAAGTTTATAAAGACATGTATTGACAATGGGTGTTAGCGCCAAACTTTGCAGAATGTTACAACTCTTCAGTTACATTCCCATCCCAAGTGGGATGATGAGGGGCACTAAACAATTAAGCATCCTGTTTCCAGATGGCCAGCTAATGTTTACAGCCATACTTCTGGGAGCCACTATTTTCAACTCAGTAGTTAGGCCTGCTAACAAACGCTGACACTGGAAGGTGCCTTTCTGTTCCATCAGGTCAAAATTAATAGAGAAAAAAGGAAAGGATAAAGAGATGTATGTGCAACTGGTTTTACACAGGATTGAGAGACACAACCTTCTGTCTAGAGCAAGAAAATCAGGTTGCACAGTTAATGACTTAGAAATAAAAGTAATGCCAAAAAAACAGGAGGCCAGCCCATTGAAAGGACAGTTCATCATCTTAATTCTCTCTCCATCCCCCAATCCCTGATAGCAGTGAGATTCAGTTAAATTTGCTTTGATCATTTTGAAATAAAGAAACTTAACAACTTGAATGTGGTCTCATCTAACAACGCTTCTCAGTCAGCTGTCAAAAATGATGAAGAACTACATTGTTTGGACAAGTGAAGAAAAATGTCGTACTAAATGCAGACCACAGGATCCCTGAGATTGTTCCTCAATGATGGTGTATTTAGATATTAGGCAATAAATGCACATTCTTAAATGTAAAATGTAAACTCAATGGGAATGACCACTGATCCAAAATCACATTGACGATGGAATGGAAGGGTGTACAAGTAATTACATCACATCCCCAGTCCCACAAAAAAGTTCCATTGTTTTGATCACCCATTCACAAGTTGAAGACGAGAGAATAGTCTAGGATTCTACTAAATATCTGGATCTACTTATGAAAATGCAGGCCTTCTGGAGGGAAAAACCAGTTCAAATAGCATTTTCTCTCAAGTTTTAAAAGAAGTTGAACTGGATTTTATATTGGAAATGTTTAGAAATCAGCCCTAATGTTAATAGGGAATGGTTACTTTTGATTTTTTTTTTTCTCTCATTTGTTCTATTTCCTACAACAGTGAGCTCACTTTAAATTCATGGTCACCCCTCTGATTTTAGGAAAGAAACATTCCATCAGAGCTATGAATCTCTGAATGAGAAGTGTTGCTTGTTTCTTCTGTGTCATAGAGTCAATGGTAAGGGTAAAAGCTGAAGGCACAGAACCAGAAAAGGTTGGTAAAAAATTATCCAGAGCTTTGTTCCATTTACAGTTGGTCTTGGCCTCCAATACTGGAGCCAGCTTTCAATATGATTAAATTATTTACTGGTACATCCATAAGCTTCGCTGTTATGTTGGAAATGTCACCTGTAGAATATTGCCATCTGCAAATCCAAATATTATGCTTAATGGATGGCAATCTATTTAGTTATAGAATTCCAATAAGTCCATAATGTGGATCTGTTGCTTTTAAATTTAATTAATCAATTATGGGTTCTGTATTCTTCAGAGGGGCATTCTCTCATTATGGATATTTGTACAGGTGTTCTATGATTTTATTAATCATGACTATGTACAAGGGGTTTGTTGTAGCTCTTCTGTAATTGCAGGACTGCTAAGAAATAGTGAGATTTTCAACTATTTTCTTAGGAATTCACGAATTTATTCCATCCAACCAGGTTTCCTGTATACAAATCTTTGACATTTATGTTGTAAGATAGTCATTACTAATGCCTACTAATGTAATTGATTTATAATGTTGTGTTACAAAATTCTGAATACTGATAATAGATCTGTCATTTGTGCATTGTTTGTTTGTGAAATAATTCATGAAAGATTAGTTCTTGATGGTGGAACTCACTCAGACTCAAGCAATGAAATCTTGAAGTAAGAATGTTCAGGATTTTCAAAGCCTTCTTTAAGAAAGAGCTTTTTAATTTTTTTTTTAAATGCAGAATTCTCGCTGCTGATAATTGATGAGTGTCATCACACCCAGAAAGATGGAGTATATAATAAAATCATGGGACACTATATTGAGAAAAAGCATCAGCATACAAAGGGTTTACCTCAGATCCTTGGATTGACAGCATCACCCGGAACAGATGGAGCCAACACTTTGGAACGTGCAAAGAAACATATCTTACAGGTTCGTCCAACGTTTGAGTCACAATGAAACCTCTCACTTAAAACATTTCTCAGATATTGACTAACGTTGACATATCCCCAGAAATTCTGTTCGGGCAACTTTTGCTCTTACCCTGAATTGCCTTTTTTTTTTGACATATACTTTATTCATTAAAAAAAAGGTCCTTGTATACATACATAGTCACAAATGTTGTTTGGTTCAGTACAATAACGTACCGAGGAAACAAACAAACATTTGACTGTATGCAAACAAATCAAAGGCATCTCTTGCTTGAACCAGGCTCTATTTGTATGCTTTTGAGGCAGCAGGAGGGGTCTGATAATTAACCGTTCCTCATTTAACAATAGCGGGAAGACCTCAGACAGTGGCCTTTCCCCACTGTGCCTTAGCGGCTGCTGCCCCCAGCTTTAATGCATCCCTTAGCATGAATCCTGGTTCCTGAATTGCCTGTAATGTCTAAACCAGTGATGTCAAGCAGTTAGAGACAAAAAAGAACTGCAGATGCTGGAATCCAAGGTAGACAAACAGGAGGCTGGAAGAACACTGCAAGCCAGGCAGCGTATGGAGGAAAGGAGCAGTCAACGTTTCGGGTATTATCATTCTTCAGGACTAAGTTGCCTCAGTGAAGCGCACCAACGCTGACCTCCCAAGAGCTTAGCCAGTCCAATCTCTTTGTGCTAATATTTCCTATTCGGTGGTTTGTCCAATTTCTGTTTCATGGGTTCAGAAGTTTGGCACGTCTTTTATTAAGATATCACTGCCTTCTCACTAAATAAATCTTAAACTAAAATGCACAGATCTGTTGATATGGGCAAACTAAATTATAAGCAAACTATGAGGCAAATTTGTCTGAGGGCCTATTGTGTTGTTTTCTTCTGCCCACAATAACTAAACCCTGGATATCTCTGCTGTAAACTGAAAAAGTCCTAATAGTTATCACTTTGGAATCTGGAAGGAAAATTGTAATCATGAAATGCTGACTTTGTAACAATAATATCAGCCAGTTCATATTATGTACTAAACTGCATACTAGTTATTGTAAATACTAATGCAAAATGCATTGCTATGTGCTGAATCATCTTTCAACTCACTGTGATACAATGCATGTTGTGTGCATGCAGTCACTAGCAAAAACCACAGCTCAAAAATAGAGCTAAACCAAGTTAATGAGGATTTTTCTCTTCATAAACCAAGTAGCCGAGACTAATTTCAGAAGCCATCATCTAATCTCACAGTTCAAATAATAGTTATAAGCTGAATAAACCATTTAATAAGTTCTGTCTCACTTGAGTTATTGTTATAATTAACTCTCGCCCTGATGGGCTTTTGCTTTTTTTTAAAAAAAAAGACTGCTTTGAAATGAAGGTCAATGAGACTGAATGTGGAGTGAGCATGCACTGCAACAGTAATTTCACTGGTTTGAAAGCTGCACTTGACTTCTCAATAAATAAAATTGGCCTTTTCAGGAGATTTGGAATGTAGGTTCAAAGTAAATCTACAACGGAAATAAAACTGGAAGATTTATTTGGGTTTTGGCAGTTTTACATCCCAGTTCAATGCCTTGGTGTACTTGGATGCAGTATGCCTTTACTCAATTCATTTGGAATTCTAAGCACTGTTGATTGTTGGACTCACTGGGCAATTCCAAATTGCCAAGCACTGAGAGAATTGAGGAAAGCAACTTATTCACACAGCAGAAGAAAAATATATAATTGATTTGGAGCTTAGCACAGTTAATTTGAACATTAATTGTAATGTTAACATACTGTATTAATTTATTGACGTCCAATGTATATTCTATTTGTGACAGATCTGTGCTAATATGGATGCCGCTATGATAACATCCTCCAAGGAGTGTGTAAAAGAGCTAAAAGATAGCATCCCTCAGCCTGTAAAAATATATGACATTACAGAAGAAAGAAAAGAGGTACAAAACTTTGCCTTCTGCACACTTTAAATTAGGAAACCCATAAATGTATATATGTATCTGCAAAATAATATTCATGCACCATTATTTGCTACAACTTCCTAACAGTATAGCAAAATGGTACACACTAGATTATGCTATTTATAATCTACCATGTGATAAATTCTCAATCTCAAATACTCTTCTGTAGAGAAATATTGATGGAAACCTTCTTTCGCAAGCTATCCTAGGCTAATTTTCTGAATAAATTTAGACTCATATTCCGACATAAACAAAAACTCAGCAATAGCCCCTACTCCTACACATACTGATTATCATGGTCTCTCAAAGCTTTGTTGCCATGCTTCTTAGTGCCCTAGTTAGTAGAATTAACTCATGCCCACTTGCTATCCCACCTACCTTTGTAGGAATCATCTCCATTCCTCAGGGTTGTAGACTGTGTGCATCACTCCCTCACCAAGAAACTGGGTAGAGGGTCTGTGGTTCTTCTCTATTGCTGTTTGTGCAAAGGGCCAGAATAGTGGTTAATATTAGTATATGTTTGGGCAAGTCTTCCTCTCCCATTGGGAAACATCCTGTTATCTGCTCAATTTACTTTCTCCTTAGATCGTTTGATTGAGCTACGTAACAAGCTGAAATCAGACAGTTTTTATATCTAATCACACAACACCATGTAAGCAAAAAACTGATTTAAGCACAAAATTTTATGTAACATTCTAATTTTATTATCAAATCTCTCATCCAGATTTACAGCCCTGGCAATTATTATTTAACGTGTCTGAATATTTGTGTAAGATCCCTCTGCACTTGGACAGGGTGCAGGATATGCTCTGACCCAGTTTGAACGACCCCCCACCGTGGGAAGGGAGTGAATCCGGGATGTTATCCCTCCTGGGAGAACTCCAAGCCCGGGACTCGGTCGGGGCAGATTTCTGATGGTCTCCCATCCTCGGACAGAGTGCAGGCCAAGCTCTAACCCAGTTTGAACTATTTCCCACCACTGGAATTGTATATCTTGTCATAACATCAGAATTTAACTTCACCCAAACCACACAGATTTTAATTTTCCAGTTTCCAGCTATTTTTGTGATCTCTGCAATCACTCAGTCATTACTCAGTCATGGGCTGTTAATTTTTCTGATGTCTTAACCGTAACTGACATTGCCCAACTGTGTGTTCATAAACTAATGGGGAAGACACCCTTTTCATCCTCTGATTCCAAGTAGGATTTATTTCCTTGTCACAGAAATGAACTTATGTCACTCCCTGGATATACTCCTCTGTTCCCCACTGGACCTTCTGCCACTGAGATAAATCTACAGCTAACATGAATGACCACAAATAGTGAGAGTTTCAAAATGTATGGGCTGCACCCATTCCATCTCATTCTCATTGCATTGATTTCTACTGCACCGACCCTCTCCTATCCACTTACGTCAGATAACATATCAGTAAATGAATATCAAAAAAGAAGTGCAGATGTTGGAGATCTGAAACAAAAACAGAAAAATAACAGGAAAGATGTGGAAGTGTCGGAAAAGGTGCAGAGGAGATTTACCAGGATGTTGCCTGGAATGGAGGGAAGGTCTTACGAGGAAAGGGTGAGAGAACTAAGGCTTTTCTCTTTAGAACGACGAAGGATGTGAGGTGACTTGATGGAGGGGTACAAAATGATCAGAGGTATAGATAGGGTGGACAGCCAGAGACTTTTTCCTAGGGTGGAGGTAGCTATTAGGAGGGGGCATAGTTTTAAAGTGAGTGGAGGTAGATATAGGGGAGACGTCAGAGGTAGGTTCTTTACTCAGAGAGTGGTAGGAGAGTGGAATGCGTTGCCGGAGCGGGTAGTGGAGTCGGCCTCATTAGGGGCATTTAAGCGGCAATTAGATAGGCATATGGATGATAGTATAAGGTAGGGGTGGAGGTTAGATAGACCTTAGGTTTAGGGTAAAAGTTTGGCAGAACATCATGGGCCGAAGGGCCTGTACTGTGCTGTACTGTTCTATGTTCTATGTTCTATTGCTGGAGAAACTCAGCAGGTCTGGCAGCATCTGTCGGAAGAAAGTAGAGTTAATGTTTTAAGTCTGGTGACTCTTCAGACTGCTCAGAGTTGCTCGGCGAAACGTTAACCTGCTTTCTTCCCACAGATGTTGTCAGATGTGCTGAGTTTCTCCAGCAATTTCTGTTTTTGTTTCAGTAATCTAATGACTAACTTAATGCTATGAACGAATGGACTATACACTAGTTCACTGTGCATCATTGTCACTTCAGCTGTGCTTAAGGTTAACATGGTGCAAGGGTATAGTTCAGCTTTACATGAGCTAGATTACACGAGCTATTGAACCACTGAATTTTCATTGAGACCATACCATATATATTCCTTCCCTTTCAATCAAACTAAAATATAGAAAACCTGAAATTTTAAAATTTTAAAAACATGAAGAAAAGAGATTGTTTTACCTCACAAATTTGGAATTTTGTTTTAAACAGCTCTTTCTAATTTGATTCTTACTTTTTCTTCCCATGATCATCCAGGACCCCTTTGGGGACACAATTAAAGTGATGATGAGAACTATCCACTCCTATTTGAACGTACCTTCAATTTTGGGTCTTTTCGGGTCACAGATTTATGAGCAATCAGTTGTGGAGTTGGAGAAAGAAGGTGAGGGAATGGTTTACATTGTGACCACTTTGCAACAAGGCATAGATAATTTACATCATTTCAGAAGATAAGCAAAATCAGGAAATGTAAAACACCAAATTGGAGGTATGCTATACCTCTCAACGGCATAGATTTACTTGAGAAATCAAAACATTAAACACAGCCCTGTTGAGAAAAAGAAGGAATCATATAGGGTGCTCCAAATAACTAATACCAAAATCAGCTGCCAAGCAAAGGAAAGAGGGACGAAAACAGAAGTTGCTGGAAGTTCAAGTCTGGCAGCATCTGTGAAGAAAAAATCAGAGTTAATGTTGCCGGTCCGGTGACCCTTCCTCAGAACTGGGGGACTTGAAAAGAGGGACTTGTATTTATGTAGCACTCTTCATAGTCATCATACATCACACAGCACTTTACAGCCAATTAATTAAAAGATAGTCACTGCTTTGATGTGTGAAATGCAGCAGCCAATCTGTGTACATTAATGTCCTGCAAAAGAACAGATTCCTGGTTTTAAGAGCCCTTGTGGCATAGTGATCGTATCTCTGCCTCTCAGCCAGTAGACTTGGGTTCAAGTTCCACCTGCTCCTGAGGTGTGTCATAGCACGCCTGAATAGGTAGATTTAAAACAAAAAATGTATGCAGGCAGTGCCCAGTCTGCAAATGTGTTCCATTCGCAAATCGATTTGTACGCAAGTCGAACACAATACAGGACAATATAAAGGAGCCGTTTATAAGTACAGAAAACATTCATGCATCGGATCTTTAAAATTAAACCCTTATATGAGATTGCACTCATAAGTTGGACGTTGTAAATTGGGGATCCCCTGTACATTAATAAAGGCTCTTGTGGTAGAATAGTAGTCTCCCTATCTCTGGTTAAACAGGCCTGTGTTTAAGTCCCACTTGTTCCAGAAGTGTGTAATAACACCTCTGAAGAGATTGACTGGAAAATGTCAAAGTCCCACATACAGCCATTCGATAATAACCAGATTATCTGTTTATGTAATGTTGGAGGGATGAATATTGGCTGGGACGCTGGAGACAACTGCACTCATCTTCCTCTAAACAGTGTTGTGGAACCTTGTAAGTTCACATGAGAGGGCAAATCTGACTTAGTTTAACAACTGATATGTCACTTCCAGTAGCTTGGTGCTCCTTCAGTAAGGGATCAGGATGTTAGCCTTGATTCTGTTCAAAAGTAGATTCAAGAACATTGAGTCTTGTGACTGACAAGTGAGATTACTACCAGCAGACTTATGGCTGCTCGACAGTTCATAAAATGTCCCTGGGTTTCAGAGTAAACCAGAAACAATAGACTAAAGATTGTTAGAAAAATAACAGTTAATGATAATGAGCTGGCCAGCATTCACTTTTTAGAAGTTCCTGCATCTACACAATTAGGCGCATACAGCATATATTCCTCAAATCTGATCTTGGACATAACTGTATTTCCAGGCCATGTAAGAATTCTGCATGACTAACAACAATTCTATATTTGGATGTTGCCAGGAGCCATTACTTTTGACAGAAAAAAGCGTAACTGTGCCCTTCACCTCCGGAAATACAATGATTCCCTTCTGATCAATGACACAGTGCGCATGATTGATGCCTTTCAGAACCTTGCAGAATTCTACAGTACTGAGGAGAGCAGCAAAAATAGTCTTGATCAAACAGATGGGTTCCTCCTCAAAGTATTTAATGGTAAGGATTCATTCTCCCTATGTCTCCTCCCAGTGCTCCATTTTCCTGTTACAATCCAAAGTTGAGCAGGCCATGTGAAATGCAGGATTACAGGGATGGGATGTGTCTGGGTGGGATGCTCCTCGGAGATTTGGTGTGGACCTGATGGGCCAAATGGCCTGATTCCACAATATAGTCATTCTGTGATTTCTAGAGTAATTTCTCAGGGTGGTGTCCTAAGCCCAACCAACTTCATCTGCTTCGTCAATGACCTTCCTTTCATCGTAGGATCAAAAGTGGGAACATTTGTCAATGTTTGTACAATGCTTGACATCATTCAAGGCCCTTCAGATAGTGAAACAGTTTGTGTCCAAATGCAGAAAGACTTGGGCAATATCCAGGCTTGGCCTGAGAAGTGGCAAATAACATTTGCATCACAATAAGTATCAGGCAATGACCATCTCTAACTAACCATCTTCCCTTGACATTCAGTTGCATTACCATCACTAAATCCTCCACCATCAACATCCTGTGTGTAATCATTGACTAGAAACTGAACTGGACCTACCATTAAAATACTGTGGCTACAAGAGTAGGTCAGAAATAGAGAATTATGAGAAGAGTAACTCATCTCATGACTCAGAACCTGCCCACCATGTACAAGGTACTAGTCAGGAATGTGACAATTGCCCTACATTACCTGGATAAATATGCCAATAATAACACTTAAGAACCTTGGTACCGTCCAGAAAGAAGTTGCCTGCTTGATACCCCATTCAGCATTAGTGCACCGTGGCTGTAAGATACTCCATCTACAGAGCCTCTGGATTACTGGTCCAGTGACATTACTGCTACATTCCTTCCTTCACTCTAATCGCAATGGCTCAAGAATATTGCTCACCAGCCCCTCTTCATGCTCAATAAGAGATGTGCAATAACTTCTGGCCTAGCCACTGATGCCCATCCACACCTGCAAATACTTTTTAAAGAAACTGCTGCAGTCCATATGGTGCTGGTTCATCCACAGTGCTGTTAAGAAGTGAATTCCAATCCTCTGGCCAAGTGACAGTGACCTAGTTCTTGGTCAAGAGTTGGGTGGCTTAGTGGAGGACCTCAAGATGATGGTGTTCCCATGCATTTTCTGCCCTTGTCAGACATGATTTAGGAAGATGCTGCCAAAGGAGTCTTGGTGACTTATTACCGTGTATCTTATACAGTAGATAGCAAAACACTGTTGCTACTGTGCATTAATAGTGTTGGAGGTGAAAGTGTATATACATCCGGTGAACAGTGAGGTTCTACAGTGATGCTTCCACAGTCAAATAGGATTGGCTACACTCACTGGCGAGGCTTATTTATTAAAGAGTAGACACGACAGCAGATAATATTTCAAGAAGACTTGCACATCAGGAGAGGCCTGGGAGATAAGAGAAAGAAAAAATACAGTTTGTATGAGAAATACCAGGATTTTATTTTATGTAAACATATTGTAATTTCATACAAATGTTAGGAGAATGAATGGATCCATTTAACGGTCAATTTGTTAATTAATGATTGTTTATGTTTTTCCCATCCACTCACTCTTTGCTCCTCTCATTAGATTATAAAACCAAGCTGCACTTACTTGCCTTAAATAAAGCGTATGAAAATCCGAAGCTGGACAAATTGGAGCAAACTCTCCTGAGGCGATTCAAGGACTCAAACTCCCGAGGGATTGTCTTCACAAAAACACGACAGAGCACTCATGCCATGCTGGGCTGGATCAAGAGTAGTGACAAGTTACAGGCAGCTGGGATCAAGGCGGAAAGTCTAACAGGGGCTGGTGTTAATAGCCAGACAAAGCACATGACTCAGGTGAGCTGGAGCAGTGCGCTGAATATGCTATTCTCAAGTGCTATGATCATTTTTTTAGTACAACTTGTTGGGATCATTACTGCCCCTAAACATGGCAAACCAATGCTATTCCTAGGAAACAGTCAATAATGTAGATGATCCAGGTTGCACACAGTAAAGGGTAAAGTAACCATAGTCCCATACTCTTGTTAGAGACAGAAAAAGAAAGATGACTAGTGGGGAGCCTCAGCGAGGGGTGAAGTTGAGAAAGTGGGACCTCAATGGTAACTTCAGCCAGTACAGGAATTGAACACACACTGTTAACTCACATCATATCAGGCATGTAGGGAAGTCTTTGTTGCGGCAGTCATGTGACAGAAGCTCTGGGTTCAATTCCCATTCCAGGACTTGTTGATCATGGAACATGTGTTTGTAACATGGTCAAACAGGTTGATTAACAACCTGTAGATCCTGATATGCCTGTGGCAAGTGGTGCTTGCAGGAGATCTCCTGGTCAGTTATAGTTGATGCAGAGATATGCCCCTCTCAATCTACAGCCCCTGGTTGCAGGGTAGAAGTGACATGTTTTGTGCAAGTCTGACTATGAAAACAGATGAAGGCTGTAGATGTGAAGAAGAAGAAGCTATCAGGCATTTGGGAGGCTAGTTATCTTTCCATTACCTAATTTTATTTAAGTTGTGAAATCAGATTGAATCTTTTCTTGGTCTTTATGGATTACTCCCATTCTATGCTTTGCTTTATCCACTGGACTGAAAGATTTATTGAGTGTTTTTTAATTTATTCATGAGACATGGACGTCAGTGGCAAGGTCAATATTTATTGCCTATTCCTAATTGTCCTTGGAATAGTAGGCAATGAGTTGCCGCCTTGAACCGCTGCAGTCTAAGTGGTGCAGGTAAATCCACAATGCCATTCAGAGGGGAGTTTCAAGATTTGGACCCAGTGACTGAAGCAACGATGACATAGTTTGAAGTCAGTATGGTGAGGGGAATTTGACGGTGGTGGTGCCCTTGTTCTCCTGTCTGGTAGACTTTGTGTGTTTTGAAGATTCCATTAAAAGAGCTTGAACTTTTTTGCTGATTGCACATGTCGTTGTATATGTTAATCTCACTGCTCATCATAGAAAAAGAGGCATCCTGGACCTCAATGATGGGGTGGAACCGACCCTACAATCAGAATGCATGCATTCTTTAAAATAATCAGCAGCTGTTGCAGTTAAACCATTTATATGAAATTATCACTGCATTGCAATCAACTCCCTCCTGCATATTTAATGGGATGGATTTTAAACAGTTGAGAATGTGAGACACAAGTTCTTCTTAAAAAAAAAAAATCACACCCTACAAATGGTGCGTTACACAAAATGGGAACTGTACCACAAAAAGGCGGTGATTGCTTCAAATAATTTTGACGAAAGGTTCAGTTTAGGAAATTTGTGTCCCCTCACACTTTGTTCTTTTGTGGGATGGGGTTGTTGCTGGCAAGGTCAGAATTTGTTTGTCTATCCCAAAATGCCAGGCAATTTCCAAAGGCAGTTAAACGTTGCCATAGGACGAGAATCATTTGTAGAGCAGATCAGGTAAAGTTGGCAGATTTTCTTCCCCAGCACTACATTACCACCTTGCCATAGTGGGATTTTAACCCATGACCCCATGGTATTAAGCTAGGCCTCTCGCTTACTAACCCAGTGACATTACCATTACACCATCATCACTCTTCATTCAATTTTCAGAAGTGTTGTTTTTAATCTGAAAAAATATATCTACTACGAAAATACTATTATCCTTGTTCTGTTACTTTTGAACAGTTGGGAGGACGGACCCTAAGAGAAGGTGGGCATTCCTGAAGTCTGTGAATACTAGACTGGGGACTGGTGAAAGTGTGAAGAAGAGCTGGGTCAGAAGGGGTTCGAGGATGCAGGAGTGAGCCTCATAGAGGGATCAGAGAGAAGCTACAGAGAGATATGATTCAGGACAGAGGTGTGCTGGGACACCTAAGGGAAAAATGTGGCTGAAATAGTCAGTGGTTGGTTTCAGGTGGAATCTGGAAACAACCAAACACTTCCCAGAAGCCATCCAGATGTGTATATTGAAGTTACCATGGCTGCTTACTCTGACATCATTTAAGAAGGCTCAGATTTCCTGGTATCGTTACCAACTTGGGCATTAACTATTAGCAGAGGGTAAGGAAAGGTATTAGGGACAATTGCAGAATCTGGAATGGAGGCAGGGAGACAGAATGCATGCCAAAAATATCCTATATCTTAGTCCCTGTGGTGTCACTGCCCCTAATTGCAAGAGCCAGAAATCCCAACATTTACAGAATTTTCCAAAAACCAAACGGCAAAAGAAGAGGTGAATAGAAGCTAGATGCCAAGCAGCATTAGATTTCATGGGTGCAAAGGGAACTGTAATGTAATACAGTACAGCACATCAACCAAATTACATGGAATGACTAAAATGATCAAACCAGACAGCATTTTGCATTTGCCATGACCTCCTGTAACCCCTTGAATGACTTCACATAATTTGATGCATTAGTAATGCTGCCAGTGAGTCCTAGTATGCACAACATAGAACAAAATGTACAAATTTAAACAATTCTGTTAGCTCAGTCTAACACTTAACAGCTATCTGTTGCAACACATGGAAATATGTAACAAATGGTTCATTCCTTTAAATGTATTTGCTGCATGTAGTAATGAGAACACCACAGACACAGGATTTTGTTTCCAAATGTGTGTGAGGGAATGTGCATCGTGTTGTAAACCATGAAAGGCAGCAAAACATCCATGTGGTTAGTGAAGGAACAGGAAACCTCCAGCTGGGCTGTAGAAAGCAAGAAAACCTCCACAGAGTGGGAAACCATCATTTGGAACAGGACAATGGTGGGAAAATCCCTAGTAAACAGTACAAAGATACAGTGTCACTGTAAGGAAGGATTTGAAATGTAAAAGTAGCACCCTATGGCATTGCCATAATACAGCATGTAAAGCTTTATCGGAACAAAATACGATAGCATCATTGTACTATAGAGTTTAAATGCTTGCAGATAAATAAACTACTGCAACATTACTATTATTTAGCAATGATCTAGAATGAGAGGTCATTGTTTTAGGATAAAGTGTGGCAAATTTAAACAGAGGAGATGAGGAGGAATTACTTCTGTCTAAGTGTCATGAATCTGTGGAATTCAGTACCCCAGAGTGCAGTGGATGCCAGGACACTGAATAAATTTAAAGAGATGATGGACAGATTCTTTTAATTAGTAATGGGTTAAAGGCTGAAGAGCGGGCAGGAAAGTGGATTTGAGGCAGAGTTGAGATCAGCCGTGATCAATTGAATGATGGAGCAGGCTCGAGGGGCTGAATTGTCTACTCCTGCTCCAAGTTCTTATGTTCTTAGGTATAGAGTTTTTAAAGGTTTGAAGAAACTTTAAGAACAATGAACTAAAATAACATTGCTTTAGTAGAGGATTCAAAGCCTTAAGATTGCACCAGCATTGTATAATGCAGAATCATTAAATTTTTGAGGAAAACAGAATAAAACAATACCAAGATGCTACAGATTTATAATATCTTTAAAGGAATGTGCATAAATAACCATATTAAGAAGAAATGGAATGGATAAGAACACTATTAAAAGCATTTAACCTGAGAGATGGGCCAATCAGACAATGTGATTGAATATCTTAGAAAAACCAGTTCTTACAATACAGAATTGCTTCCAAATTAAGTACCAAATGTCAAGCTGAGCAAGTAAATACTCTATTGCATTCACTAAGTCCTACAGCTGATGATGTTGTAAATTACCAGAAAGAAAATAAAGCACAGATATTTTTGAAGATGTTCTAACAACCCTTGATAATTGCTTCAATTTGGAAGCATATAAAGTGCTTGAAAGTGCAAGATTTTACAGACAGATTCACCAGCCAGGGAATCCATAGATAATTTCATGAATGGTTTCTGTAAATTAGTGGAGAGCTGTAACAATGAAGCTTTAAAAGTCAAATTCATAAAAGACAGAATTGTTGCTGGAATTATTGGTGATATTACACCTCACTGGGAAATCACAACTTTGTCATCGATAATTGATTACTAATCCTTAGACCTATCAGCTACTTCTTGCCAATTGAAGCTCCATTCATATACAACCTCCTGGCTCTAGCTTGTCTATAACTAGGTTTTGCTTGCAATGAGTGCCAGGTAACTTGCTTTTAAAAAGTTCAGCAATGAACCAAAAATCCTTTGCTTTTAAACTAGTTATTTTCCCATTTGAGCCTCCAACCAAAAATACAGAAAAATAGAAAGACGTGGTCTTTACAATGAGTCTTTATCAGATTTATTAAAGTCCAAAGGAGACTTGATTTTGAAGAACAATATTCAAATTATGCAGGGAGCAGAAATTAAGAAGACTCTCAGAAAAATCCTGAGGGGAGAAGGACAACAGGAGACCGACTAAACCTATCCATTTTATAAGATATTTATATCCTACAGACATACTGGATAAGTCAATGCAAAGAAAAGACCAAACAGAAGATAATAAGGTAATGAGCAGGTAATCAGTTCAGTGGAACAATTATGCCCCACAGCCTCAAAGAGTGACCAGTTATGATATCTGTAAAGCTATAGGTTACTTCCACACGATGTGCAGAAGCAACACACATTTCCAGGCCGGTGTTATTTGATGGAAGTTACACACACAAAGAGCTCAATACGTTAGAGACCAGAGGCACACCTCGTGGAAAGTAATGCTTCAACAGAACCAGTTTTGGATATCTCATTAATTTTAGTCTTTATACAGGAACACGTGTTACTGTCTTGTCAGATCCAATACCATGGCTGAAAATAAGAGAGGATACAGCTTATAAAACTCAAACTACATGCTCCAGGTGGTACAATCTCTGAGATTGAAGGCATGTTACAAGAAAAACTGCAATTCAAATAGCATACAAGAATTGAAGGTGTGTACGAGGTTCAAAGTCAATACTTCCCTCTCTTGACCCTACATGCACATCTTTACCTCAACGTGCTTGTGGCAGAAAGAGTTCAGCATGTTCAAAGAGAACAAATGGTTCAGAAACAAACCATTGTTGATCAGCCAGTGAGAGCAGCCAGTAGAGGGTTTCACAAGGTTTCTTAGACTTACAGTGGAGCCCAATAAAACAATGAATTTACTGAGGTTACCTCTGCTAGCACAGTGTTGGCAGTTTCATATTGTAAGCAGGAATTAGGCTTTACAGGACTTATAGAAATGTTTTTCATTCCTATCCTCATTGAAGAAAATTCAGAGGACAATTATCAGCAAAGTTTGCCAGAAGAAGTAACTACTGAGAACAAGAATAAGTAGTACAACCCACTTTAGCTTATAGACAAATCTTTAAGTGAAGTTGTTCCGACAGCAAAATAGCCTATTGAACAAACCAATACAGCAAATTTAGCTTTTATGGCAATGATGAGTCAACATAAGTTCAAGAGCAACGTTTCAATTCTTCAATTTCCGCAGAAGAATCATCAGTACTAATAACGTAGCTAATGCTGAGTAAGCAGCTGTCATCTAGTAATGGGACTGTGAATGTGAAAATGTCTAATTCACCAGTAAAACAACCAGAAAGAGCAACTACAGATTTTCAATATAATCAATAAGTTGAAATAAAGACCTTACATCCTTCAACACAGATATATCAGTGTTTTATAAGTAAAGATTTGCTTGAACAAGATGGAGATGAGCTGCATTTGATCCTAGAGGAGGGAAACTAATGTACCAAATTCAAGACAAGGTCAATCAAAACAAATGATCTGTTACGAAGATCCAGGATATGGCAGAGAAGAATTTTCCTGTTCTGGTATTTCAGGATATTGTGAGAAAGTAAGTTATTGCTTCAACACAGTAACCATTTTCCATTGTGGACATTCATGAAATTAAAAGACACCCCATCTCTGTGAAGGGAATTAAAGAGATTAAGGGATGCTCCAGATAAGGTTTAGTGGTTAAGATTTACTAGGTTTAGCAGAATTACGTCCTCTGTGAAAGAGATTTCAAGAGATAAAAGATCCTCTAGCAGTGAAATGGTTCACAGACCAATCAAGGTCAAGATCAGAATCAAGGTCAACAGTTCTCGAGTATAAGAGCCAACAACCTTCCAAGTCAGAAGAGAAAACATTCTGGAAAAAATATTGGAACCTCCAGATCACTTGAAGTAATAAAGTCAGAGACTTGGTAGGAGATACTGCATGTGAAACTGTTAGATATGGGGAAAAAATGTTTGGAGGTAGAGGTTGCAAAAGGTAATAGTTCTGAAAGACTCTATGCAATCTGACGATGTCATATAGCCTTTAAGATGAAGAATTGTAATGTGAAGTCTTGCTAGAAGCAGATGTGAAGTCTCTGGCCCTAATTGTCTTTGCAATTATATCTAAGTCATCAGTATAACTTTCCTATTGCTATCATGCAACAAACTAAATCTTAACTGTGTAAGAGAAGTACCTTTTCTCATTAACACTCTGTAGTGATTTATCCTCTTTGCTAATTAGATAGGCAGTTAGCCATTGCATACAAAAGAAGATTAATAGGGGCTCTTGAAGCACCGTCGTAGTGTCCCTATCTCCGATCCAGGAGATCTGGGTTCAAGACCCACCTGCTCCAGTGTTGTGTAGTAATATCTCTGCAAAGGTTGAGTACGAAATTAGAAAGGAGGACTGGTGACAGCACTGTCCCCCTAATCACAAGCCTTCTGTGTTTGGCATTGTAACATATGACTTTATTTTCCAAAAAAAAACGCATAATTTTTATACAAAGTATTCCCACCTGACCAATACACAGTACAGTTCAAACAATTTAAACCATTTACAATGGAAAAGTCAATGGGATATGACTTTATTCAGTTGGCTTAGGTTGAGGCAACTCCCTTTGAGGCTGTCTGCTTCTTTCCAATTTGATCACTGCGAGAATAACGTGGGTAATGAATTTCAAGATATTTGGCTTTAGGATGAGAAAAGAGCTGCTCACCAAGTCAGAGTTAGTAGGAACTGCTGATGCTGGAGCATCTGAGATAACAAGGTGTAGAGCAGGATAAACTCAGCAGACCAAGCAGCATCAGAGGAGCAGGAAGGCTGACGTTTCGGGTCTGGACCCTTCTTCAGAAATGGGGGAGGGGAAGGGGATTCTAAAATAAATAGAGAGAGAGAGGGGGAGGCTTTGGAAGATGGATAGAGGAGAAGATAGGTGGAGAGGAGACAGACAGGTCAAGGAGGTGGGGATGGAGCTAGTAAAGGTGAGTATAGGTGGTGAGTTAGGATGGGGTTGGTCAGTCAAGGGAAGACAGACAGGTCAACGAGGTGGGGATGAGGTTGGGAGGTGGGAGGTGGGTGGAGTGGATAGGTGGGAGAAAGGAAGGACAGGTTAGGGAGGCGGGTACGAGCTGGGCTGGTTTTGGGATGCAGCCTGGGGAGGGGAGATTTTGAAGCTTGTGAAATCCACATTGATACCATTGGGCTGCAGGGTTCCCAAGCGAAATATGAGATGCTGTTCCTGCAACCCTCGGGTGGCATTGTTGTGGCACTGGAGGAGGCCCAGGATGAGCATGTCGTCCAAGGATTGGGAGGGGGAGTTGAAGTGGTTCGCGACTGGGAGGTGCAGTCATTTTGTTGCGAACTGAGCGTAGGCGTTCCACAAAGCGGTCTCCAAGTCTCTGCTTGGTTTCCCCGATGTAGAGGAGGCCACATCGGTGACAGCGGATACAGTATACCACATTAACAGATGTGCAGGTGAACATCTGCTTGATGTGGAAGGTCTTCTTGGGGCCTAAGATGGGGGTGAGGGGAGAGGTGTAGGAGCAGGTGTAGCACTTCCTGCGGTTGCAGGGAAAAGTGCCGAGGGTGGTGGGGCTGGT
>NC_063361.1:26066209-26077424 GCF_021869965.1 Rhincodon typus
TTGCTCTTAACTTGTTTAAAATGTGTGAAACGTGCACAATGTTTTCTTCTCTCCCCAGAAATGTTGTCTGGGAAGTGAGTTTAAAACAATAGTGAAATCACCAAAAAACCAGAATTGTGTGAAGCAATTAATTATTTCTAAATAAGTTATTGATCAGTGATTAGAAATGTAGAACACGGTGGCGCTTTTTCAGTTGAAACTTAAAGGATCAATATTTTCCTGCAGCCTTTTGCGATTTTACCAAACCTCACAGACAGGTTTTTCTTAAAACTGAATTGCAGCTAACTTTGGATTATAGAAGTTAGTGTTCCTGATCACTATTGTATATTGCTGGGCAGTGTATATACATGTATGTGAGGTGAGACTAGCATTCTTTATATGTGACCAGTCCACAAAAAATGAGCCTACGATATGCTTTGCTTAAGAAGTAGGAAGTGATAAGCAATGTAACAGCATGCACCTGGTATCAGTGAAAACACAGTGAAGTTCATTAAGGTGATTATATTTGTGCGTTCAAGCATTTGATAGCAGGCACAATGGCTGGGAGAAAGCGTCTGAGGTTTATTTGCATTTGCTATGGTTGCCTGGCACCCAATGAGGAGGTGCCCAGAAAAAGCTGGTGCTTTGACCTTCACCCAACTGGAGGGTCCTCAGATTAGTACAGTTAGGCTGAAGATCTGAGTGAGGCCACTACTTTCAATTCCCCTTCCCTGGGTATTACTAATTCAGTCAGGTTCCTACTGATTGCTGATCTCCATCAACAACCAGAAGGACCCCAATCACTCAGATGCCGATCTGAGCAGATAGGAAGCAGTGAACGACTCGGGTTTCTGGTTAACCATAAGACTACAGTGAAACATTATTGTCCCAGTTAAAAGTCCACATACACTTAATTAGACACCACTTTAATTGACAGTTTCGTCTTCGGGCTCATGTGGTGCAGTGGCAGTGTCCCTACCTCTGAGCCAGGAGTCTGAAGTCAAATACCATCCCCCCAGCTCTAGAGGTATGTAATAACATATTTGAACAAGTTGAATAGAAAAATAAGTTAAATTAAAAGTAGGCACTTTAGTCTTGTGCTCATGTGGCACAGTGATAATGTCCCAACCTCTGACCCAGCAGCCCTGGGTTCAAGTCCCTCCTGCTCTCGATGTGTTTAGTAACATCTCTGGGCAGGTTGATTAGAAAATATCTAGATGGGTCAGTTATCAGGCTCAATATAATACAAACTGAAAAGATGCAGAGGGCCGCTTCTAATTTGGCAATGGGACAGAGAGATTCCAGAGAAATTAGTCCTGAGTCTTCAGGAGAGGAGGAGAAAACAAAATTGGCAACTCACAAAGACAGTACAATCTGAGAAATGGATGGCAGCAGTTACTTTGCTGCTGAGTTTGCCTGTACAAATTATTTCCATCTGTCATCCAGAAATAAACAGTGCTAAATTATTTCAAATTCCTTAGGTCAGAGAATGAATAATATGCAAGAAGAAAATTGGATCCATTTAAAATGATTAATAGTCTATTCCGTTACTCATTATGAAGCTCCAAATAAATTTGACAAATTGTTGGCATTTACCGTATGCCTTTTGTGCCAAAGTTGTAACATCACACTCTTTGCCGAAGTAACTATGTTGAAGAATATACATGCGCTTTTCAGCTTATTCTCCAAACCAAGGCAGACACATATTGTATGGATTATGGATAATACAAAATGTAACATAACGAGTAAAGGTCATAGAGGAAAACAATGTATGTGCTGCTGAACATAGGCCTTCTGTAATTCTTAATTCAGCATAAAAGAATATTGGTTCAGAATAAATTGCTTGTTTTACCAGTTGTCAAGAAGGCAATGTGCAATATATATATATAAATGAAGATACCTGACCATGATCTGAAAGAGAGTGATCATACATTGCCCAATATGATCAAACTGAGCTAGATATGTTTCTAATCAACCTGTTCAGCAATGTTATGGCACACCTCTGGAGCAGGCAGGACTTGAACTCAGGTCACCCAGCCTAAAGACAGGGACATGCCACAAGAGCCCAAGATTTATAAGCTAATACTTGCCAACTTTAATGAATCGTAGAAGCCACCAACGTGGGAAATGAGATAACTATAAGAGGAGAAAAATTGCTGTTTCTCAGTTCTGAAGAACAAATGCCAACATCCAAACTCAATCATGTGTCCTAAGTGTGTTTGTGCAATCAGCTGTTTAATTGCAACTCAAATTAGAATTGGCCTGATAGACTGTTGTTAACTGTCTATTAATGTAGCATCTAATTAAATATTCATGCACTTTTAACTAAGAGGATAATATGATCCCTGTTCTGAGAGGCCTGGAAAAAAAAGAAACAAAGGATAATATGTTGAAGGCTCTCATGGCATAGTGGCAGTGACCTCACCTCTCAGCTAGAAGTTCCAGGTCTATATCCCACCTGTCAAGGAGATGTGTCTGAACAAATTACTCAATAATAATTTGCCAGTTGATCCATGGCATCATGGGTTTTAAAGTGCTTGTCTTGTAAACAACAGGTTGTAAGTTTGAATTCCAGTAGTGCCTTCCTATTTGGAAAAAGGTTACAATCTTAGGACATTTGTGGTACAGCTGTATTGACCCCATTTCTGGGCCAGAAGGTTTGAGTTCAAATCCTATCTATCCCAGAGGTGTGTCATGACATGCCCAAATATGTTGATTTAAGAAATACGTTAAATTGGTGTATCATGAGTTAGTTAAGAGTTGTTCATTGTAATACTGTTGAGTGAAATAGTAAGCCTCACCTAGGAAGCTTCAACATGCCTGTGAAGTGATAGATTGCTTGTCCAGTTTATTCCTCAAACCAAGGCAGACGTCAATCCTTTCCCAGTGTCTCCATTTTCTTTTGAAAAGCATAGAAAATAGGAGCAGGAGTAGGCATACAACCCTTCGAGCCTGTTCCTCTATTCAGTGTAATCATGGCTGATCCTATATCTCAACCCCATATTCCCGCTTTCTCTATATACCCCTTGATGCCGTGAATATCTAAAAGTTCATCATAATCTCTTTCTTGAATATCCTCAGTAACCCGACCTCCACAACCTTCTTGATAGTGAATTCCACAGGTTGATCATCCTCTGAAAAAAGAAATGTTTCCTCATCTCAGTTCTAATTGGCCTAATGCATATCCTGAGACTGTGACCACTGGTTCCAGACTCCCTGCATCTCGTCTGTCCATCCCTGTTAGAATTGTATTTGTTTCAATCAGATCTCCTCTCATTCTTCTAAACTCTAGCGAGTACAGTGTAGGAGCAAATTACTGCTGATGCAGGAATCTGTACTGAAAATAAAAGAAATATACTGGAAATCACAACAGGTCAATTGTGTAGAGTAATTGTGGAGAGGGAGCAAACTAAAGTTTTGAGTCTAGATCGCACTTCAACTCTGATGAAGAATTATCTAGACTCGAAATATTAGCTTGCTCTTTCTGACCCATTACGATTTCCAGTATTTTTTGTTTCCATTCTTGTGAGTACGGGTCATTTCTCCTCATACATATTTTTATGTTAAAATATTTTAGTTGTTAGCACAGAATTATTTTTAAAATATAATTGAATGGGATTATGCTAGAATAGCAGTTAAAAAATTATTGTTTTGATCAGTGAGTCAACAACCAGAGCCTATAAATTGGAGAGCATTATTCAAAAGAGGCAGAGAATTTGGTTGGATTTTTCATAGAGGACATGGAAGACCTTATTAGATGAATTCAATAATGGGAAATAATTCATAGTTGTTTTTAAAAGCTATGTGGATAAATACTTGAAAAAGCAATGTATAGAAGGGAATTGGGAAAGAATGGGAAAAATGGGATTATCGACAACTTTCAAAGAGCTGGTTACAGGGACAATGTTGAAGAGGTTTCCTTCTGCTTGGTACAATTCTATAATTATATAATTCTAGATGTTAAGAAACTGAAGAATCACGAAAACTAGTGTGAGAAATTGGCAACAAGCTTGAACAAATTAGTGAATCTTCAGTGGTAATGTCATGATGAATGAAAGGATCTAGCAAAATTAGTAAATTGCATGATGAAAGTCCACGGTAATTGAAGAGTGGTAAAGTGATTTTTGGTTATCTTTTTGGAAATGTCCACCAGAGCAGCAATTTTTTGTTTTGTAGTCCACAAGAATTTAAAGTGTAGAAATACAACACATTTCATATCTTGACAACCAATCTCCCCCCTCCCATGTTGCTCACAGTAAATTAGAGAACATACTGAAATGTGTCATCTCTGTAATGTGGTGGCTAAAATGTTACAGTGTCTGTGTGAGGGGTTTGAATGGCACATCATACAGAACTTTTACATACTACATCTATTTTCTCATAGACTTCTCCAGAAGGTAGTAGATATGCTAAATCAGTGAAATTTTATGATATAATTAAAAGGGCTAAATTTAAATGGATAATTGACTGAAGATACTATTTATTTCATAATTTTCACATAAAAAAATGAAAAACAATTAAGTAAAATATGAGTAAAATATTCTTCTGAATTGCACATATCTGCAAGTTTGGATGCCTCAGATTTGGAAATTGATTGACAGAGCAGCAATTTGGAAAATAGTGTTGCTACGTAGCAGCAAAGGTACTGTTCACATATTTCATTCTGTGACATTCTTATCCACGGAATTTTATTCCTTCTCTTTCATATATATACCGAGAAGATAAATCTAATATTACAACATATTTGGATACATTACCTGGCCAGGCCAGTTATTGATTTATATCACTGTCTGTTATGATGGAAACCCAAGTTAATTATCTTGCCAATAATGCCATATGGAAATACATCACCATCTCCTCAAAAAGATGGACAGTTTATGTTTAAACCTCCTCATGCCAATTTTTGACCAAGGGAGTTTTCACCTGAATATAGTATATGCATATTTTGATATTATCCCTCACAGTATATTGTATGGGCAGCTTACTTGGACACTTAATTCCAAGAGGATTCCTGAGGATAGAATAATGTATTTTGATTTCTGATATCCCTTAGGATAGGATAAGGTCTATCCTTAGGATAGGATCTTCTGATTTGTTCAGTTGTCAGGACAGGGGAAAGTCAGTCTGCAAGTGATGGGCACCAAGAATATGAAATGGTCTCTGTCTTTGTAAATGTCCAGTAGGGTTTGAGGTTCTCGTATCTTGCGAATGAATGTGGTGGCTGTGAGCTGGGTGAGAAAACTGACCGTAGCATCAAGGTATAGGAAGCCATTCAAGTCGGGGAGTAAGTAAAAATGTAGTTACTTCTTGGGACAGCGTAGTCAGGGGGATTGATCTGGATCTCTGCAGCCAGGAGTGAATATCCAGATGAATGTGTTTGATGTATGGTACTAGGTTTTGGGTCATCTGCTCTGGGTTGGAGGGGAATTTGCAATGGGAGAGTGAAGATCCAGTGGTTGTTGTCCATGTAGGTACCAATGACATAGATATAACTAGAAAAGAAGTTTTGCTGAGGACATATAAGCACCTAGGGGATGTTAGAATACAGAAACTCAAAGGTACTAACTTCCGAATTGTTACCCGAGATACTATCAAATAGGCATATGGTCAGTAGGATTAGAGAAAGACATGCATAGCTCAAAGATAGAGGAGGTGGAAATGGGTTTTGATTCCTGGGGCACTGGCACCAGTACTGGGAAAAGTGAGAGCTGTACCATTTGAAACAGCCTTCATCTGAACCATACTGGGACTAGTGGTCTGATCAATTGTGTAACTTGGGTGGTATAAAGAACTTTAAAATAAATAATGGGGGGAAAGGATCAAGTAGGGGAACATAAAGCAGAGTAAAGGAAAACAAAAAAATAGCAGAGCAAGAAAGCAATTTCGAGAATAATTATTAGAGTGTGACAGGCAGAGACATAACATAAAAGTACATCAGCAGATAAGGCCTAGGTTTTTGCAAAAAGTATTTTCAAAATCTAGATTTTAAAGTCCTGTATTTGAATGTATTCAGTATCTGTGACAAAAGAGATAACAAGACATAGTTGAAAGATGACCAAAGCTCGGATTTGAAAATGGAGGGATATTTGACATAGCAATGAGAGAAAGCCAGGAAGTGCAGTGAAGTAGCTTTGTTAATTAAGGATGACAATCATGAGAGATAACTTTGAAAGATTAAGGTGTAGAATCAGTTTGGTTCAAGATGAGAAATAGTAAGTGTAAGAGATCCCTTAGGGAAATAGTTTATTGGCTGCCCCAACAGAAATTGAACACAGGAAGAAATAAATAGGGGAGACAAGAAATGCACCACAACAATCATAGGTGATTTTCATTTACATTTGGCTTACTAGAATAGATTGGCAAAAGTAGCCTGGAAAATGATTGTACTGCTCTAAGGAATTGACCTAAACATTCTAGACTTAACTGGGGAGCAAGTTATCCTGGACCTAGTTATATGCAATGAGACAGAATTAATCAATAGCTTCATGGTAAAGGAGCCTCTGGGTGATAGTGATCACAACGCAGTAGAATTTCACACTCAGTTTGAAAGGGAGAAGTTCAAATCCATGACTAGTGATATAAACCTAAATGAAAGTAACTGAAAGTCTGAATGCAGAATTCATTAAGGTGAAATGGAAGACTGGCTTAAAAGGTAGAATGGCAGAGTTTTAGGGCCAATTGTCAAGAATTTTATTTAATAACCCACAGCAAAGATTTATTCTCATGAGAAAGAAAGGCCTTTAGAGAAGTATGTATCATCCACGGCTAAATGAAGAAATTAAGGATAGCTTTAAATTGCAACAAAACACAGTACGAATCTGAAAAAAAAAGTGGAAGGCCAGATGATTTGACAGACTTTAAGAAACAGCAAAGAATTGCTAAAAAGATAGTAGAGATGTGAAAGCAGAGTATGAGAGAAAGCAAGTTAGTAATGAAGGGAGTAAATAAAGCTACTGTTAGTTCTATCCACGAGGAATCTGGGAAACAGGGAGCAGCATACTATAGGCCAGTTTGCCAAACATCTGCAATAGGGAAGTTGTTATTAAGGAGGTTGTCACAAGATACTTTAAACAAATCTTGATATGATGGGGCAGAGCCAGCATAGCTTTGTGAAATGGAAACTATGTTTAACTAATCAATGAGAGTTTTTTGATGAAGTAACATTCATGGTGGATAGAGGGCAGCCAGTAGATATGGAGTGCTTGAATTTCCAAAAGGTTTTTGATAAAGTGCAACATCTCAGGTCGCGGCAAAAGATAAGATCACATGGTGGAGGGAGTAACATATTAGCATGGATAAAGGTTTATATGGCTACGAGAAGCCAGAGAGCAGGAATAATTGGGTATTTTTCAGGTTTACAAGCTGTAACTAGTGGATTGCCGTAGCAATCAGTACTGGGGTCTCAACTATTTGCAATCTATAACATCAATTTGATGAGGGGACCTAATACATCTAAATTTATTGACAACAATATGATAGATAGGAAGGTAAGTGTTCAAGAAGAGATAACGATTCTGCAATGGGATATTGTTGGGTTAAGTGAGTGGTCAAAAATTTGGCAGATGGAGTAAAACATGAATGAATGTGAACTTGTCCCTACTGGCAGGAAAAATAGAAAACAATATTTCAGGCCTCAGTGGTACAAGAGAAATCTGGCTGTCCCAGTACACTGGTTTATTGCAGCTGAATAGAGTACAAATGAGACATGTCTACAGTACTGCGTACAGTTTTAATATCCTTATTTGAAGAAAGATAGATTTACATAAGTTTGGAAAGGCTCACTTGACATATTCCTGAGATGAAGCGCTTATTTTATAAAGAAACGTTGAAGAGGTTAAGCTTACATCCATTGGAGTTATGAAGAATGACAGATGATATTCTTCAAGTATTCTTCAAGTCCCTTCCTGTGAAGGGACTGGATAGGGTGGCTACCAGGGGGATGGTTCCTCTTGTGGGGGAGACCAAAGCTAAGGGACATAGTTTAAGAATGAGAGATCTCCCTTTAAAGACCGAGAGAAAGAGAATTATCTTCTCTCAAAATACTGTTGCGGTGAAGAATTCTTTTCACCAGAAGATAGTGGTAGCTGGGTCTTTAACTTAATTTAAAACTGAGAGAGATAGAATTTGATAGACTAGGAAGTGAAGAGATATGAAGGGCAGGAGAGTCGAGTTGAGACCAGAGCTGATCAATCATGTTTTGACTGAAAAGTGGAATGGGTTCAAAGGTGTAAATAGCCTTCCCCTGATCCTACATTTTAGGTTCATATGTGGAACCCTGAGAAAATTATTGCTTTTCTCTCAATAAGTGAAATGTTTAGAAAGGTTTTCGAGTTGCCATGAATTTGTTCTTGAAAAATGAAGATAGCACTTGTTTGTTTTCTGAAGAATTAACAACGGCTCCTCCTTTTGTAATTGGTGCATTTTCTACTGCTAGTCTAATAAGGTTGTGCAATGCTACAGAAGTGGCAGGCGATATATTCTGAGCACTCAGCACCACTACCAATCACTCTCAAGTATATGGTTTGTTGATGTCCTGTCTAGATGGGTAGAGTATGGTTGAGCAGGGTGGCAGCAACCCATGCAGTTTAAGCTAAATCTTCAACGAGCAATTCCCCAAGGCACAGGAGTAGTTTTCCCATTCCTCCCATTCTTACATTCAGGACCAATCTGCGCTGTGTTGCCATTGTGCTGTGAACATGTGCAAGAGAAAATAAATGAACAGAAAAGTGCATGATGTAACTAGGAAGTTGGGGAATATTAGAAGTGATTGATCTCTCTGATAGACACTGAAGTGGTGGAGCTGTATGGTAAATGAATCACTGCTTAGTTCATTCCCCAATTGACTTTGATGGAAAAAAACAGGACGAGTAAATAATGAAACAATTTGGAAACAGTTTCAGACAGTTATTGACCTGAATAAATTAAAATATGCAATGAGAAACAAAAATAAACTGTTGGTCCAAGGATGCATTCGTTCTAGCAACGTCTATGAAGATAATTACAATGCTTTTGCCTGTGTGAGCTTTTGTCTGCACTCACCATAGACAATAGATCAACTGTTTCATCGACATGGCTGGAATTTGACAGTGGCCAAGAGAAAAAGTGAAGCTTGAATTTCCAAAGAAACTGTGTTGAGAAACTTCTGCTTTATTTGTTAACTCTAATCTACCGTGGTTGAAGTCAGGAAACCAGCAGGAAAATTGCTGAAGCATAAAGCGTGTAATGAGAAAAGGCTACTTGACCTATCATCCAGGAGTCTTTTTTAAGAGAATCAGCTAGAATTATGTGATAAATCTTCTCACAGCTGACATAAGTCACCCCTCACATCACATCTTCACTAATCTTTTCCTGAGGCCAGGAGCTATTGCATATCCTTCGTCTGTATTGAGAGAGAAAATGTCTTTTTTTAAGACTGTGCTGCATTCTCATCTAGTTCAATGGGAGTTTAGTAAATCAATTTGGTTCAATAGTCTTTGCAAAATCTACTGGATTTTAAGAATTTATCCTAAGGATGACCATGCTTTGCCCAGGTTGTTTAGGCTTCTAAGGAGAAAAATGACTGTAAATAAAATTTCCAAAAGAAAGGCAGCACCAAATCCAGGTGTATAACACTTTTGTTTTGCATCCCTTGAGCATGGTTGATGCAAAACTGAGTCCACAGAAGTGTGCAGATTTCTGGTGCAAGTTGCACCAGTTGCCATCTTGGTAAAGACAAGTTTGAAGTGTGTATCAATTAGAGGCATGTAGCCTAGTTAGATCATAATGCCAGTCAGGCATGTTCTGCTCATTTGATGCAAGCATCATCATTTTGAAGCTTAAAATGCCAGCTAATACCATTATTTAATTGATAACATGTGTTCAGCAGAAGAAGGAACCCTACCAGAACCTATTCAGATGTCAAACAGCTGGTCCCCAAATAGTGTTACATACTTCAGCAAAGAATTTTGGAGAGATTAACCTTGATGGGTAGAAGGTTTTTCCTTATCTTTATTTTTTAATGTTCTATTTACTCAAATCTATTCTGAAACATCACAGTTATTTTGATGGACAACTATTTGTGGATATCCTTCTTCAAATCCCTCGTCTTTCTCTATTTTTGGACTTTTCAGCCAAATTACTTTCCTGTGTATCCATATGACCTGTGGCTTTGAGAAAACCTCTTTCAGTTTTACCTTTCCCAATAAACAGTTCAGTTCTGTCACTCTCTCTAATTTGAATTTGTCGTGTTTGACAAGTCTATTAAAAACATATCTATTGTGCCAACATTATTGTGAGGATAGGAAGAACAAGTTGTACATTGTATTTCAAATGCCAATTTCTTGTTGGAGCACACTGGACTCATAAAACTTTGTAATATGATTAAGAAATCAAATTTTAGATCCATCATGCTGCCTACTTAGTCATGTTGACATCAATATTGCATTGAGTGAAACCATTCCCTGAATATAACACTCAGATATTTTTCCATTGCTGATGGACATCTGTCTATGTGCAACCGTATTTATTGTTCCATGTACCAACAGATATGGCCTTACACTTAGATTGAATCACTTCTTGGTTCATCTCCTTGAGTTGTTAAGATATGTTAGAATATTAGCAACTCTCCAGGTGCTGATCATCTGACTGCATAACTTGGTGTCATCAACCACTTCACATCAAATCCCGGCTTTAAAATATTGCCAACTGTCAGACACTTTCCCCGTGACTGGCGATTACTAGTGCTTTCCATCAGATTATGACTTTGCATTAAATTCTCCTAAGGTCAAAGAAAGGAGCAGCTGTCCAGATTTGTTGAAGTGTTGAAAGTCTTTGTGACATGTTACAAGAAGCACACAACATTGACCCTGAATCATTTCACTTTCTGCATCAATTCCAGTTAGGAAAATCTTCTGAAGCATTTGGAAGAATTTGGCAAAGTAATGTTGTTCAAACTGCAAGGTGTCTTCATTCTGGGGTTTATTTTGTTTTCAGAGCTGTCACTGGTTACAATTACAAACCACACTTTAAAGAAATTTATGTTCAATCCAAACTATCCTTTTACTTCTAGTCCTTCTCTTTTGCTCTCCAAACTGTTCACTGTGAGTGTTATTTGGTCACTTCAGCGCCATAATGAACCTTGTTAGTATTGGGAGATCCCATTGTGCAGTTCACCTTTTATTCCCTCTATTTTCATTCTTATGACAAAAGTCAATAGTCTCTACATTGTTTCAGAGATGGTAGGAACTGCAGATGCTGG
>NC_063361.1:26077924-26086313 GCF_021869965.1 Rhincodon typus
GAGTTTCCATCCCTTCATGCTGCTTCTACAGTTCCAACCTTAAAAAAAGCGAGCTGGGCTCAGGGCTTGGCTCCAAGTTTACAATACTTGCTTTCAAAAGAAACATGATAGAATAAACCCTTCTTAAAGGCGCATCTCGAAACACTAATCAAAACTGTATCCACCCCTGCCTTAAAAATAGTCAAATACCTTCGCTCCACTCCCAGACTCATAACTCTCTATGAGAAAGAAATTTATATTCATCCCTGTTTTATTTTTAAACGGTGACCCGCAGTTCTAACCTCTCCTACAAGGGAAACGTCTTCTCAGCATCTATCTTGTCAAATGCCCTCTTACTCTTCTGCACTTACTACTTTTCTTACTCTTCTACACAGCATCCACAATTCTTTCGGTTTTTATCTGTCATAAATTACTCTTCTGTGCTCCAACGAATACAGGCCCAATCTTTGCAACCTGCCTCTTATGCAATTGTGTCCTTTTCTTAATAAGGCAACCAAAGTTATGCACAGAACTCTCAATGTGGTTTCACCAATTCTGTCTCTGTACAACTGTGGCAAAGCATTCCTCCTTTCATATTCCATTCCACTTCCAATAAACGACAACATTCCATTTGCTTTCACTTGCTTTACCTGGAAAGCTGGAATAATTAGTTAGTCTCAGTGCTGGTTACCATGACAACTATTATTGATTATTTTAAAAGCCTGTCTAGTTCACGAATGCCCTTTAGGGAAGGAAATCTACCTTCCTCACTCAGTCTGGCCTATATGTGGCTCCAGACCAACAATGATGTGGTTAACTGTGAACTACCCTTCGAAATGGTGTAATAAACTACTCAGTTCAAGTGCAATTAGGAAGGACAACAAATGCTGGCCTTACCACAGAAATCGCATCCCCTGAAAGAAATAAAAGAATAAAAAAATGCAGCTAAGGTGTGGAGCTCATCCCTTCTTCCTGGCAGCTGAAACATCTGATAAACCATGTTTTCAATGAAGGAAAGATTGGCAGGAGTCTCAAAGCAATCTTGTGCCCTGTACAACCCTCAGGTTATACAGTTCTGCGCTGAAAGGAATCTACAGTGAAATGGCATGACAAAGAAAGAATTGCATTGATATACTGCCTTTTACAAACACTGAATTTCCCAATGAATATAACTAGATTTATAGCCAATTATGTATTTCTGAAGTGTAGTCATTGTTATAATGAGGGAAATGTTGCTTTTTGGTGGGAATGTCTAATGTAATATCAATTCAGTAACCAGTGGCTGCAGGAAAGCCTTCAACATTGAATTGTCTTGGGAATAGATCTGCAATGAGCTAGTGCCAGGAAAATCTACTACAGGTTGTATTCTGAGCTGCTGACTGTGGATAGCCCACCTTTCACACTGCGATGTCAGTGAACATGAAGACCTTTTATTTAAGTGTGTATGTTGTATACAGGACAGAGTAAGAGAGGATGCCTTTGGCACCCTACATAATTATGTTCCAGTTCCATTTGACCTGATAGTTTCAGGACATAGCTTCATAGACACATTCTCCGTAAGGTTACAGTTGCCCCTTTATTTCACACAGACTGGTACTGAGGAAGATCTTCAACTTGCTTGGAGTTGCACCCTCTTGCAAGGGCTTGCAATGGAGTTACTCCGACATCGTGACGTTAATCCAGAAAAGTGACTGTGAAGGGGACAAGGCCAGGCTGAAGGATTTCTGTTAGCGAGACAGTCAACATTTAAACAAAAAGGTTTCAACATGGACAGAAAATGAGAAGAGGCTTTCTTTGGACAGCTGAGATAATGAATCGTCCCACACAAAGCCTGGTTTGCTTCTCATGCAGTCCAATTGATGGACCCACTGCAGGGATCAACCAGCTCAAACCTCACAATTTTCGGACTGTGAAGAAAGCCAGCAGTAACTTGCTTTGTGAACCTTGACTTTCAGATTCCCTTGTGCTTTTCTGATACCAGAAGCTACACTCTGGGTAGCTAAATGATAAAACATACCACACCATCAGCCTTGAAATTTAGCCCTAAGATATGAAAACACTAAAGTCTAGCAAACTCCAATTCTTTCCTTTGCAATTTCATTGGAAATCAAAAGAGAAATGGTACTCAACCTGCCCGAGTTTAAAATTTAAACAAAACCTGGCAGCTAACTGTTAATCAACATTAATGGGTGCATGCTCCATGGCAACGCCTCTACCAATCAGTGTCCGCTTGTCACCCAGTCAGCACTGGTCTTTAATGTAGTTATATGAACAGTATAGATGGATGTAATGAATGAAATCGCTGGAATCGATTGCAAAAAACTTATTCAGGTCATCTTAATTTGTCTATCCAGAAATTCCCTATTCAGTTATTCTAACTTGTCTGAACGAGTGCAGTTCTTCACACCATCCAGGACAAAGGAGTCTGCTTGATTGGCACTACAGCCACAAACATTTGCTTCCTCCATCACCAAGGAACAGTAACAGCAATGTACAAGTTGCCCTGAAGAAACTCACCAAAAGTCCTTAGACAGCACCTTTCAAACCCACAAGTGAAGGACAAGGGCAACAGATACATGGGAACACCACCATCTGTAGGATCTCCTCCACTTATCTTCCTGACTCAGAAATATATTGCTGTTCCTTCAGTGTCACTGGGTCAAAAACCTGGAACATCCTCCTCAGTGGCATTGTGGGTTTACCTACTACTGCAGTTCAAGAAGGCACCACCTTCTCAACTAGGTTTCTCAAGGGCGACTAGGGACGGGCAGTAAATGCTGGCCAGCCAGTGATGCCTACATCCCACAAAAATGAATAAAAAATAAAGGATGGGCAATAAGTTCTGGCCCAGCCAGCAGCACCCAAAAACAACTTTAAAAAATGATGTGGAGAGGGAGTGTAAATGCATCCTCTACACATTGCATCCATTGTAGATAAATTATATTTTCCTGGAAAAGTATTGAGACATTTTAATAGTGGAAGACAATAAACACTGACAAAGATTGCACAACTGATCAGTAATTTGGATTGTCACAACAAAATGCCTTTTACGTGTATCAGGGAGCGTTCCTAGCAAGACTAAAATAAGATAGGGGACAGGAACTGGGTAGAATTGTGCCATATGTTTTGGTGTCAGCATTAGACTTGATGAAAATTTCATTTAAAGCCCTTAACAACATTAATAATTAATAACTGCTCTATAATAACATCCATGGAGAAATTAATGATTTGTAACAATTTTTGCATTGAAGAAGATGCACTAATGTTAATGTAAAATGTTTCATTTTCAGTGGAATTTGAATTTCTATTAAGAATACAGATATTGGACGACCGGAATCCAACTCAACCTGAGGTAAAGCCCCAGTCAAAAACAATTAAGATTCAGTCCCCAGTGCAGTCTGTTATATTATCTGCACTGCCCAGGGTTGTAGTAAACTGCAATTTAGTAAAACTGTGCAATCCACTCATGGCTAGATCAAAGAGTTGATGATTTGCTTGGTGAGAAATGCTGTAGAGCATTTTTCAGCTTCTACATCCATCACCTGCTGTGAAGGGTGCATGATGTTCTGTAGCTAGAGCTTGTTTGTGTTTTTTTTAAAATTAGTGCTGTCTGGGTAGCCACGGTACAATTTTCACAATTACATCTTAAAGCTGCAGCATCCAGGGTTTACACTTCTCATGTCTAATTGTCAAAACTGTATATGAGGTTGTTAGAAAGAATTGATTTTCTCAATAAAATTTGCATGGCTGTAACTAAAACTTTGATTCGGAGTCCATATGTTAATAGACTGCATTAACGTCTGCAACACATTACAACTTTTGTAGATAGTGTCTGCATTTTAATTAAGTGTGTTTATTCTTGTTTATTCCATTAAAAGTTCACACATCTTTTATTAAAACTTTTATTCTGAGTGATTTGTGTGAACAAACAGAGATGCAACCTCGAATGTTGCTGAACCACTTTTATTAATCACATTCACACACACGGACATCAAAAAAGGACTGCATCCTTCCCGTTTGATTGGTGTTGATTTGAGCTTACAAGGCAGAAGTGCACCAACAATAATTGCAATTCATGATTGCAGCCAGAAATCCCACTGGATAAACTGCAAAATTAGTCAATCAGTCCCATCCAAGCATCTTGATAATATTGAACAAAAAACCCAAAAAATTGTGGATGCTGGAAATCAGAAGCAAAATCAGAAGCAAAATCAGAAATTGCTGGAAAAACTCAGCAGGTCTGGTGGCATCTGTGGAGAGAAAACAGAGTTAATGTTTCGGGTTCAGTGACCGTTCTTCAGAACTCAGTTTTCAGTTCTGAAGAAGAGTCACTGGACCCAAAACATTAACCTTGCTTTCCTTCCACAGATGCTGCCAGACCTGCTGAGTGTTTCCAGCAATTTCTGATTTTGATACTGATAATATCACTCGTTTTACTGGAACATTGTGTAGCTTTTGTGGTACAGACTTGATGGGCTGAAGAGCCTTTTCTGTACTGTGATTCTATGATTCTTACTTCCTACAAGGCTATCAATTCAGAACAACCGCATTTCCTAGTTCAAAGCTGAATTGGCTGGTAGCATTTTACCAAAAGCATCTTATGTGAAATGGTAAATATACTGTTTGACTTTAGATGCATGACTATTCAGGGCTAGATTATTCCACTTCGTTTTGTGTGGCAGAGCCTTGTTAAAAGGTAACGGCAGGGAGAGATTTATGGCATTGAAGGAGTCTCTAGTGATTGGAATCAGGTAGATCTCTTGACTATGAGATCCTTGTTTGGTGTTGTTAACCTGGGCCAATCAGGAAGCCCTGGCTGATCAATATAAACAGAGGATTCTGAATCTCCTCAGCTCAGGGATGGACTCCGAACTAGCTGACCACAGTACATTAAGGGTGATTTGGGGAAGGGATGTTGGCCTCTGTGCAGTTATTTCAGAGTCCATCAAGCCATTTATGTCTGCACTGGTAGGAACAGAGCTACTTAGCTAATCCCACTTTCCAGCTTTTGGTCTGCAATCCTGCAGGTCATGGTACTTCAAGTGTATACCCAAGTGTTTTTATTAATTGGAAATCACTTCAAGATTCAGGTAGAGGAGTCAAGGGATAGCAGAAGACTGGCAGTATAGACTAGATGCAAACTCATCCCACATAAAACAGGTTGGTATCTTTGAAGACATTACAAATGAAGTAAACAGTGGAGCTACCCATAATTTAGTTTATTTAGATTATTAAGAAACCTGTAAAGTTGCACATGAAAGATTTCCGGTAATCTTAAACACTTTAGAAATAACAAGAGTACAGAACAGTGCAGAGCAGGACTACAGCGGTCATCGTGTTAGATTGAGATGAAGTTATAAGTAAAATCCTGTAGGGGTCAGTACATTGATGCTGTTTCTAATCTTGACGAACATACTCGATAACAAAACCAAGTGCAATCTTGGCAAATCTGCTGAGAACACTGAAGCAGAGAGAGTCAAGTCAGAGGCTGCAACAAATGAATTGATGATATAACTGGGCCAAAAAGTAGCAAATTAAATTTAACTCGCTAACACAAAGTGTTGCTCAAAATGTGTTTGCCAAATACATGTAGGTGATGAATTGATCTATCAGAGGAGAGTGCATAAAGAGTTGCAGGAGATATACAGACCATCTGAGTAAGCATCAAATGTGAGAACACAATTATAGAGGTTTAAAATTATATCTAAGGTCTTACGATGCATTGATTAGGCCAGAATATTGTAATATCTAGCCCCATCCTAACTGATAGATAGCTCATTTTAAAAAGTACATGTTCAAAACAGGAAAAGTGGAAGCCCATCTTATGAAATTGAAATTATGAACGGAGTAGTTGATGGCAGTGGCTGTAATGTTAATGTCTCACCTAGTTCTAGAAGCATTACATTTCTCTCTATATCCGAGAAAAATGTCTGTCTGTAAGTAATCAACCAAGACATTTTAAGTAAGATTTCATCTATGACTGCTATCATAATCATGAGTCAAACCCAGGATTTAATATTGGCAGTATATCTGAGGCAATATTGTAGTGAAAATAAGCGAAAAATACCTACCTTTCATATGTTGCATAAAAGCTAAACTACAAATGCCACCCTTAAATAAAACACCCGACCCAATGAGTGTGTAATGACAATAAAATCAAAATACATCTTGAAAACATCACGAAATGTAACAGCAGAGCAGGAATGCCAAGAAATATTTTTAATTTGACAAAAGAAGAAAGAAGTTCCAATGTGATCTATCATGAAATATTTAATGTTTCAGCAAATACTGAAAAAGTAGACAGTGACACTGAAAATGTAGTGGATGACAGTGCAGTTGGTGCCTTTTATAAGGAAAATAAAATGTTGAAACGTTGAAAAAAATCGGCAGCAATGTAAATTTTGATCCTGAGGATTTTGTGAGGAACACTGAGAATGTATAGAATGATTAGTAGAAATCATAAAGTAAAATATGTAAATCAAATTGGAGTCAAGCCAAACGAAGTATGCCAAAGCAAATGGAAGTAAATATATTATGAAAACTATGTTTTTTTTGTCTAGAAAGTTTTAGAGAATGATAATTTTGGTGAATTCAGGTATATGTGTTTTATATTTGTAGGATTTGAATGGTTAATGAAGATAATTGTGATGGAAAATAAACAAATGAATTTTTGAATCAATGTTTAAAAAATTCATTAACAGGAGAAAGGCATAGCTCACATCCCTAATTGCCCAGAGGGCAATTAAAAATCAACCACATTGCTGTGGGTCTGGAGGTGTAGACCAACCAGTTAAGGATGGTAGTTTTCTTCCCTAAAGGACATTAGTGAACCAGATGGGTTTTTCCTGACAATTGACAATGGATTCATGATCATTGTTAGACTCTTAATTCCAGATATTTATTGAATTCCTATTTCACCATCTGCAGTGGCAGGATTCAAACCTGGGTCCCAGACCAGGGTCTCTGGATTAACAGTCCAGTGATAATACCATTATACCATTGTCTCTCCTATTGGAAAGAAGAAAAGGTTCAAATAAATTACTTCATAAAAAAATTTTGTGGTCTAGTTTTCAGCTTCAACATATATCTCATTCAGTATGGATTTCTGGAGGGTGAATACTTCAACTTGTTACTTCATAAAAACATTTTCTTTATTTCAATTTTTTAAATCCTCGTTCCTTAACCTTCCTGATGTAGCCCATCTTGTTTTTGAATTTCAGGGAAAGAAACTTGCTCTGTATTACAAGGCAAGTAGTAATATGATTTATTTTCCAAAAGTGAGATGTATTTTGGGTCTTAATCCAGTGCTTTTTCTTCTGCAAAGTCTTAATCACGTTAAGTATGGATTTTGACAATGCATGAGTAGATATTCTAGTCAAATGATTCTAACAAACTAAATGCATTTGACAAAGTTTGATAAAATATGGAAAAATTACATATATATTGAGTGAGAGAGAGAACATTCCTGACATAAATGCTATCTGATATGCCACAATATGTGATTAAATGCAACTAAATGGATAGCTTCTTCATTAAGAGACAGCTGATAAGAAACTCCCAGTTAGAAAATGACTTATATATTATGGGCAAGGATAGCCTCATAGAAAGACTATGCTACTTGCATCTGTGCATTTGTTTCCTCCCCCTGACTAAAGTCACTCAAATCGCAAAGTGTGCTTGATTCTATTGTCAGCAATTTGAGGCTCTCTGAATCAGTCAGTAGATGGTGCTTGAGACTTTAATGTGGTTTGATTTGCCCTCCAGATCTTTATTTTGGATGCACTCAGGACTTTCTCCACAAGCCCCAGACGGAAGGCATTGGTCCACAGTTGAGAAGGGTTCCTACCCGAAACATCAATTTTCCTGCTCCTCTGATGCTGCCTGGCCTGCTGTGCTCCTCCATTAGTCCACAGATAATCAGTTTCACCTCAGTGAATCTAAGCTCACATGTCATGGCTCACATGGACAAACAACATGATGACACGTTGATTAATGGCCAGTTTAAGTGAGCTACCAGCAGGCATTTATGCAAGAATGCAATATTTCAAATTGTAACAGTTATTGTAACAGTTTATACGGCTGGAATAAAAGATGCTGATTGGTTGGCATGAGAGATAGTAGGAACTGCAGATTTTTCCTGGGAGCAGATGCGGCGGAGGCGAAGGAATTGGGAATAGGGGATAGCATTTTTGCAGGAAGGTGGGTGGGAGGAGGAGTATTCTAGGTAGCTGTGGGAGTCGGTGGGCTTGAAATGAATATCGGTTTCTAGGTGGTTGCCCGATATGGAGACAGAGAGGTCCAGGAAGGGGAGAGAGGTGTTAGAGATGGTCCAGGTAAACTTAAGGTTGGGGTGGAAGGTGTTAGTGAAGTGTATGAACTGTTCGAGCTCCTCGTGGGAGCACGAGGCGGC
>NC_063361.1:26086323-26131008 GCF_021869965.1 Rhincodon typus
GCCTCGTGCTCCCACGAGGAGCTCGAACAGTTCATACACTTCACTAACACCTTCCACCCCAACCTTAAATTTACCTGGACCATCTCTAACACCTCTCTCCCCTTCCTGGACCTCTCTGTCTCCATATCGGGCAACCACCTCGAAACCGATATTCATTTCAAGCCCACCGACTCCCACAGCTACCTAGAATACTCCTCCTCCCACCCACCTTCCTGCAAAAATGCTATCCCCTATTCCCAATTCCTTCGCCTCCGCCGCATCTGCTCCCAGGATGAGGCATTCCACTCCCGTACATCTCAGTTGTCCTCGTTTTTCAAGGACCGTAACTTCCCCTCCTCGGTGGTCGAGAACGCCCTCAACCGTGTCTCCCACATCTCCCGCACCTCATCCCTCACACCCCGTCCACGCAATAAAAACCAAAAAAGAATCCCCCTCGTCCTCACGTACCACCCCACCAACCTCCGGATCCAACGCATCATCCTCCGACACTTCCGCCATCTGCAATCCGACCCCACCACCAAAGACATCTTTCCCTCCCCACCCTTATCTGCTTTCCGGAGGGACAACTCTCTCCGTGACTCCCTTGTCCGCTCCACACTCCCCTCCAGCTCCACCACACCCGGCACTTTTCCCTGCAACCGCAGGAAGTGCTACACCTGCCCCCATACCTCCTCCCTCATCCCCATCCCAGGCCCCAAGAAGACTTTCCACATCAAGCAGATGTTCACCTGCACATCTGCCAATGTGGTATACTGCATCCGCTGTACCCGGTGTGGCTTCCTTTACATCGGGGAAACCAAGCGGAGACTCAGGGACCGCTTTGCAGAACACCTACGCTCGGTTCGCAACAAACAACTGCACCTCCCAGTCGCGAACCATTTCAACTCCCCCTCCCATTCCTCAGACGACATGTCCATCCTGGGCCTCCTGCAGTGCCACAACAATGCTACCCGAAGGTTGCAGGAACAGCAACTCATATTCCGCTTGGGAACCCTGCAGCCCAATGGTATCAATGTGGATTTCACAAGTTTCAAAATCTCCCCTCCCCCTACTGCATCCCAAAACCAGTCCAGCTCGTCCCTGCCTCCCTAACCTGTTCTTCCTCCCACCTATCCCCTCCTCCCACCTCAAGCCGCACCTCCATCTCCTACCGACCAACCTCATCCCGCCCCCTTGACCTGTCCGTCCTCCCAGGACTGACCTATCTCCTTCCTAACTCCATACCTACACTCACCTTTACTGGCTCCATCCCCGCCTCTTCGACCTGTTTGTTTCCTCTCCACCTATCCTCTCCTCTATCCCTCTTCTATCCGCCTCCCACTCTCTCCCTATTTATTTCAAAACCCCCTTCCCCTCCCCCTTTTCTGATGAAGGGTCTAGGCCCGAAACGTCAGCCTCTCTGCTCCTATGATGCTGCTTGGCCTGCTGTGTTCATCCAGCCCTGCACCTTGATTGGTTGGCATGTTGACTCTGTTTAGCTAAAGCATTGGCAAGGGGAAAGAAATGAGAACTATATGCTATCTAGATTCCTGAGTAGTTCAAAAAAGACACAAAGTTGAACTTATTCTGTTTGTTTGCAGAGAATGGGTTCCTATATATGAATGCAAGCTGATTCTAACAGGTATAAACTTGCCAATTTGCATGCCCAACTGATCACCTTAAATTGGTTATCAGTGTAGATATTGGTGCACTCAGGATTATTAAGCAAGAGGTGTCCAATCACCAAATCATATCTAACAGTCAGCATTTGTTCTGGGTTTTACATGAGCAGGTTGCATGAGTTGACTTGGCAACCAATTAGCATCTTTTATCTTGTACGACATATTGTTGTGGTTGTTTGAAATCTGGTATTCTTGCATTTGTCCTGATGAATGTATGCCAGTGCTTCAGTAATATGTTTCTCTGATCAACAGTATTCAAGTTGTTTAATATATTCATTTCTTGGTAAAATATCATTAATTTCAAGAGATCATACAGTTGGAAATGGAGTTAGTGGCTTCTGTGTTCACAGCTTGAACCTCTAAGCACGTTTTCACTGCCATCTGGAGCAGGACTAGAGAAAGCAAGTTTATTGCTGACAAGAATTTGGGACAAATTTGGGACAGATTTCACATTGTTTACACCAAGTGTGATTAGCAGCTGGAATGGGTCTGCAATAAAAGATGTTTGATGGAAGGATTAGATTAGTTTAAGAAATAACAATGACCTATAATGGGAAAATTGCCGAGGTTTGTATCAAAAAGAATGTGGACCAAAGGATCAGCATCCAAATGTTAGTGTGTGAATTTTGGAACTGTTCTCCTACACACCGCAAGCAATGGGAACAGGAACTTGAGAACAGCTTCAGTTTGGGTGGCTTTTCAAACTTTGATGTTTGGTGCAAGTGTCAGAGGTCTGGGAGCAGGGTTGCTACTAGTGTCTGCAATCAAGGGAATGGGATTTGACTGTAGGCAGGAGAGCAAAGGTACCAACATTCACAAAAACAAAATGTTTTTAAAAGGCTGAAGTAGTAAAGTTAAAACAGAAGTTATGGAACTTTTCAAGAGGATTTGAAATATATAATACTGTCTCAAATATGAAAAGTTGGAAGTAATGAGAAGTGTGGTGCAAAAGTGCCCATGTTGCAAAATTGTGACAGCTGGTAGTACTAGATCAACCACGGACAATGTAGAAGACAGAGGTGCAGTCTGTTATCCATAATGCTTGCTTTCATGATACAGTGAAATAATAAAAGGTATTATCTCTGAGCACTGATCCACACAGACATGATACAGGCTTTGCTAACCCATTCCACCAGCACCAGCGTTATGTGCTGTGCCATCAGGATGCCTCATAAAATGCGCCTCTCTCAAATGTGTTTTTCCCACAAATGCTATTTTTTTTTCTCTATTTCTCTCTCTGCATTACATGCAGAAAGCAACATCTGCAAACTTCCTTCCTTTGGGAACTGGGTTGCCTTATTATAGAAAGCAAGCCAGATCGTTAATGCACCGTGTCTACATACTTGACTTCTGTCATAAATTTTCATAGAGCATTTATTACCTGTGAAATTTCTGTTACGCAGGACAAATTAACATACAAAGCTAGAGCTATCAATTTCTCAGACATCATCTTATCACCTATTGCCAGTAAATAAGAAAAAAAAATTTCAAGTGCTTAATCTTGGCTAGCTGCACAATAGGGTATCAGGACAACATTCATAAGTCAATAAACTGCATCCTGTCCATTGACTGACAGCAAATGGAGGTGACACCATTGAGCTGGTTTTCAATGGGTCAATGCCCATCAACCTAAATGGTGCCAATCCCAACATAATCAAAAAATACATATGTTTGTGACTTAATTCATTGTCAAGTAAGAAATCATCTATTTGGACCATCACAAAATATACTGTATAGCACATAGATACATCATTCATGCAACTTGTCCAGACTGGTATTTATTCTCCATCTGATATTCTTCTGACCAGTTAGTCCGTTTGGTAGTGTTGGTTAAGGGAGGCATGCTGGCCTGGAATAGGGAATACTCCCTCGTAGCCTCTTCCACACACCTTAAGCCTGAGCTTCATGTCTTATCTGAGAGGGAGCATCTCTAGTTATGCATCATTGCATATGTGTCAACCCTGGATTACGTACTCAGATCCTGGAGTAGGGCTTCAATTCTCTCTGAGCAAAGGCTTAATAACTCAGCCATGACAACGCTAAGAGTGGCTTGAACTATTCAAATTGAAAAGTGAAATTAGATTTACTAACTTATGTTCCTTCTTTTTGCTTTAAAAATGTGGCAGGATCCTTAAACAGTGAACACAAAATCATAGCAAGCTTGCAAATAATTTTAAAAAGTATGGTCGAAGTAAATAATATTTTACAATTTCCCTGTATTCATGAAATATAGACTACTCTTGCTCCTAATTCATATGTTTGTCTGTACGTTTGTACATTACTTGATCTCAGGAGAGTTATTATACACAATGGACATAATCTCAACAGAGAGTTAAGCAATAAAACAATGCTTGCACTTAAGGGAAATGCCAAGTGAACAGATGAGGGAGAAAGATTTGGAAGAAAGGCAAAATACTGAGGAGGCTGGAACTCTGAAATAAACATAGAGAATGCCAGTGAAACTCATCAGGTCTGACAGCATCTGTGGAGAGAGACACAGAGTTAATGTTTCCAGTCGGGTATGACTGGTCTTCGAAACTGAGAGGTAGTGGAAAAAGGTTTTTATAACACTTTTGACAGAGGGCAAAGGACAAAGCGGTTATTGATGGTAAACAAACAGAAAAGCTTTAAAATTGGATGTAAAATTAAGGCATGAAAAGAAAGGAATGGGGTCTCTCTCTACAAAGAGCAAAGTAAACAAGACACAAACAAGACGAGGCTGTTGGGGGACAGAATGTAAGAAAAACAGAGAACAGACATAACTTGCTCCGCTCCAGAAGTTGTTGAATTCAATATTGAAACCTGGCGGCTGTAAAGTGGAAAATGAATTAGAGCCATAAGAATTGGAAGAATGGGCTGATAAGGTTAGATGAAGACAGGTTAAAGTTGGAATGAAGACAGGAAGCCGCATTTCAATATTTAAACAAAAAATGGGTTGATTGTCTGGACCTTGTCCCAAGCCATACTCAAACTCAATGTGGGCAGATTCCAGTTATGTTTGGCTCCTACTGTAATTTTTTTTTTAATGTTTGAACCCCTGTCATGACCCCAGCCACCAGTCTTTTGGAGTTGGGTTTGGCCCAAGTTAGAATTTACCAGGTGAGGCGTTGGAGGAATGACAGTCAATGTAGGACAGTGAGGGTAAAAGTGAAATGTGAATGAAATTTGGTGTGGGATGAGATATTGCCACACTTTGTGCTCGTCCTGCTTCCCATGTAGAGTTTCAAAGTATTTTTATATCTGTGATGGGAACAAGGAGCAAAATAGAAATTTCAATTAGCAATCTGAGGCACTATTTCAGGAGCTGTTCAAGGGCCTTAGTAGAGCAGGAAAATTAGTTTTGTTTCCCACATGGGATAATGTATAAGAGGACATTGATCTTAAAATAAATAAAATACATATATTTACTGGTCTGTAACATTTGCAAGTGTTAATAATGGAGGCTACTTTGCAAGTCTCAAGTGGGCTGAACAAGATGAACTGAATCAGAAGCATTGACAAGTTCAGAGTTAAATGGTACATTAGTGAGTGTCCCCTCTTCCTGCATTACATAAAACTTACCACAAGAACATTATTTTTATTACAATATCAATAGTATTTTATTTCAGGCTATTAATACTTGTAAAAAACACTTCAACAGACCTGGCATCTTCATACAGAATGGTTTTTGTTTCCCATTAGACAATTTGCTCCACGATTTTGGAAATAACACAGCAAAGAGAGATTAAATTTAGAAAGTCTAAACAGGAATAGCCCAGAGGCTATACAACAGAGGCTTTAACAACTTAGCATCCTGCTGGTTTATAGACTAGATTTCTGACTGAATGCCCAAATACTTTGCCCAGTGTGGTCTCTTTGTATTTGTACTTTGAGACAAAGATGTCTGTCGTAATGGTGCAGCTCAACTAAACCTTCAGACGACCACCACTGGCACCACGTTGTATAAGATTGCTGGACTCTTAGTCACCCAGAATTCGATTTTCTGCCATTATCTTCCTTTTAGGTTGAGATCCATAAGGCTTGCATTGTTTGGTGTGGTAGAAGAAAACCATTTGGCACAGTAAATCCTTGTTTAATGTTGCTCTGTTTAATGTTTAACATCAGTTAGTTAATGGGGTCAGTGGCCTTGTTGGGCGACACAGGATTCAAATTAATGTTTCTCTCCTGCATGATCTGATTGGAGACTTCCCCATTCCCAACCTTCAAGTTGTAGCCTCTACTCACCCCCAAGGTTCTGAGTTCCAGCCTCTTGGCCCAGTCCACCCTTATGGTCTTAATTCTCTTGGTTTTGTGTTCATATACAAGTTGCAAAGCTGGATCTCTGATGTTGTGCAAGCATGAGTCCCTACGGTTCAGAAGTGCTGCAGCTTTACAAGTTATATTGACATGAAATGCATTTTTACGAAGACGATTAGGAGACTAGATGATCTTAATGATAAAGACCTGATCTTCCTTCTACCCCACCCAAATCCTTAGGATATCATTAGTATGTCTGGAGCTTAATGCAGTTTTCAACACTAACACTTTTAGAACCATTATCTCATACAGCATCTCACCCCCAAGCTTTTTCTTCCCTGTGATAAACCTTTATACATTTGTGTATATAATTACATTTCCCACTACCACATCTCCAGCCGTCCTTGTCCCTCCACCAAGTCTCTGGCTTCACAAACTGGGGAGGCTTCACTATCATACCAGAACGTGGTATTTTTAGACTAGGTAGATTAATAAATCTTTAGCAACTTTTATTTGTTTGTGGGATGTGGGCATTGCTGGCCAGGCCATCATTTATTACTCATCCCTAGTTGCCCAGAGGACAATTAAGAGTCATCCACATTGCTGTGGGTCTGGAATCACATGTAGGCCAGACCAGGTAAGGATGGCATGTTTCTTTCACTCAAGGACATGAGTGAACCAGATGGGTATTTGCAATAATCAACAGCTTGAAGCTTCTTGACCTTGATTCTGTTTTGGATCCTATGATATCAGTAAACACTCTCATCACTGAAAAACAGTTTATCTCTGAGGTGATCTTTACAGAAGATACAATTCCCACTGAACCAGGCAATTGTTCATTACCTCAGCTGTAGTACTCTTAAACTGCTGAATTTCTTTGGCAGAGGAAGTCTTTTCTGCTGAAGTGGGAAAAATCATCTGGGAGACCTTTAATCTCATGAATATCCTTCATGGAAGACTTTGCTGGTATTTTCTTCTTCACAGTGTCCTTGATCTCTTGAGCTTTCCTCCTGACAGTGTCCTGCATCTGGAGACATTGGTGGTCCTAGCTCAGTGGTGCTTTCTGTGAAGCTGTATCCATTCTTCAATCAGAGCAAATGATCCAGAAGGGAGCATGAGATCTGTGAGGTGATGGCACTGATTTGAATTTTAAGTGAGATCATAGAATCCTTACAGTGTGGAAGCAGGCCGCATGGCCCATTGAATCCACACCAACCCTCAGAACAGCATCCCACCCTGACCCAATACCACCCACCCACCTTATTCCTGTAACCCTGCATTTCCCATGGCTAATTCACCAAGCCTACACATCCTTGGACACTATGGGGAAATTTACCATGGCCAATCCATCCAACCTGCATATCTTTGGACTACGGAGAAACTGGACCACCAGAGGAAACTCATGGAGGTGCAGGGGGAAGATGCAAACTCCACACAGACAGTCACCCAAGACTGGAATTGAACCGGAGTCACTGGCACTGTGAGGCAGCAGTGCTAACCACTGAGCCCCCATGCCACACTGTTTGAGTGACAGTATTCAGATTTTTAAATTTAACGAAATTTTAAGTTTTATATTTTTCTTTCATTGTAAGTCAGAAATTAAAACATGATGCTCACAGAAATTAGGCTTGATTTCTTATCAGGTAGTTTACCACAAGAAACTTTACAAGTGACCAGCTGGATTGCATTTGACATATTCTCCTGGCTTCATGCAGTTATTTGTGTATATATAGCTATATTGTGTGTTGGAAACCCAGTACCCAGGGCCTCTATGGTTTGATCCACCTGATGTGGCGCTATGTGAGAACGGGATTCTGAGGTGTGGGTTCATCCTGCAAAAACAGTCACTTTTGGTTGTAATAACCAACTCACCATTGCAGGAAACCCAATGTTATACCAGCATAAGGATCACAGGAGATTGGAGAAAATTTTCTACAAACAAGTTCACAAAGATAGGTTGCTCATTGTTATGGACTAGACCACCCTCCCCCTTAAAATATAGCCTAGTGGATTCGCAGATGGTTAGGATAATGAAGAAGGCATTTGGTATGCTTGTCTTTATTGGTCAGTGTATTGTGTACAGGAGTTGGGCGGTAATGTTGTGGCCGTACAGGACATTTTGGTTAGACCACTTTTGGAGTATTGTGTGCAATTCTGGATTCTCTGCTCGAGGAAAGATGTTGTGAAACTAGAAAGGGTTCAGAAAAGATTTATGAGGATGTTGCCAGGGTTGGAGGGTTTGAGCTATGGAGAGAGGCTGAATAGACTGAAGCTATTTTCCCTGGTGCGTTGGATGCTGAGGGGTGACCTTATAGAGGTTTATAAAATCATGAGGGGCATGGATAGGGTAAATAGGCAAGGTCTTTTCCCCAGGGTAGGGGAGTCCAAAACTAAAGGGCATAGGTTTAAGAAGGGAGGGGAAAGATACAAAAGGGACCGAAGAGGCAACTTTTTTTACAGAGGATGGTGCATGTATGGAATGAGCTGCCAGAGGATGTGGTGAAGGTTGGTACAATTACAACATTTAAGAAGCATCTGGGTGGGAATATAAATAGAAAGGATTTAGAGGGATATGGGCCAAATGCTTGCAAATTTATCTAGGATTTCTGGTAGGCATGGACAAGTTGGACTGAAGGGTCTGTTTCCATGTTGTATATCTCTATGACTCTATGAGTCTCTATCCTCAATTTGCCAGTCAATCTGTGCTGAAGTATGTAGACACTACTTATGATGTCTGACTTCTATCATTGATGTAGGTACCGTGGTGGGACGACTTTTAAAATTTTTCACTGTATTTTTCACGTAAAAGTGCACATGACAATAAATTTCTATTCTACTCTATTCTACTTTAACTTATGAATGAGGTTGGATGTTTTCAATCATCCCAGTGGTTACTTCATTGCTGACCCCAATATGCTACTTGAGGATTATTGCTTGCATAGTGTAATCTTTGTCGTTCATATTGATAATTCTTCCTTGGAAAATGAAGAATTGAAATGTTCCTTTTGGACTTCTGTTGTCATGTCACATCCTGTTGCATTCCACAAGTAACAGTGCTATGTGGTCCATAGTTTGTTTTCAAAGCCAGTACAGACTTGTACACGGTAATCTTGAGTGAAGAAATACACTTACTGAAAGCATTGAAAGTAGTCAAGTCCAAAGACAAATGTCATGTTGTACAAAACCCATTCTTCCAAATGCAAAAAAAAATGACTAAGCCAAAAGTAACAAGTATAAGCGACAAAATCGAGGGGAAACAAAAAAAACCAAACTTCACTTTGATAAAACTGTCAAGTCATTACCAGAGTTGAACATTGGAGAATCAGTCAAACATTCTACACTCTCAACAAAAGTTAGCCCAAATGACAACTTGATATCTGTGTATTGCAGTTGTCATTCTGATTGTACGTGGTGAACATGAATGACCAAATACATTTTCACAACCGTAGAAATATACATACAAATGGAGAAGCTGTGCTTTCATACAGGTAGCAGATCTGAAAGACGTGATCTCATTGCTTACACAGAGTACAGATTGACTGTCAGTCCCAGAAGCCCACCATTCCCCAGGAACAAAAATGGATCAACATTAAGTTACCATACCAAAAGCACTTTCACAGGAACAACACTCCCTGGAGATGGAATATCACCCTAGGATTGAGAAGTTATCAGAGAAACAGCAACAACAACATGCACGTATACCATTCAGAGGCCTGTACAATTTAAGGACTGTACACAAAACATATACAAAGACTGATGAAAGTGTAATAACTAGATTTAATACACTTTTTTTGCAATTTCTTTGTGACCATGTGTGTTGGGTAATTAGAGTAAATGGTAACTGAAAATTATAGTGCATGCATTTTCTTTGGCCTTTTATGAAAAGGAGGATGCTTGGAGAAATACAATTAGACCTTTAGCATACTGGCTCACTTGCTGTAGTTGTGTGATCTTTACCTCTGTTAGTGCCTTTGTGCTTAGTCTGTTAGAGTCATTAAAAACACACCACTTCAAACAGCCATCATCTTCCTTTTAGTTAGGATGTACAGGGTCTTCATTGTCTAACGTGATAAAGGAAAGCCACTAGGTAGTCTAACGATAAGAGGTTCTTCTTTTAAGCAAGATGATACTGATTGCATGATAGCATCAAGTACAAGTTATATTGATGTGATAGACATTATTACAAAGGCTATGAGGATACCAAGATGATCAGTCTGTCTCCTTCAAGATCTTGGGCTGTTCTGCCTTTCCTTCTTCAAATTCTAATCACATCATCTGATTGCGTGAAGCTTAATACAGTCTTCAGCATTAATCTGCTCAGAACCATTACCTTAATAATAGTGGCCACGTTCATTGTCATGGTACAAATAATGATGTTGACCATGATGTGCACATGCATTGGATTGTAGTGAGAGAGTGCATCATAATTCTTGACCATTCTTGGCCTAATGGCAAGACAAGTCTAGACGGCAGGAGATAGATAGGTGGCACAGACTCGATGAACCACTGGGTCTCTTCTGTACTGTATAATTCTATGATTCTACAAAACAGATGCAGTAGGTGACCAGGCTGTCTCTGTGCCTTGACATGCTCTATGTGATTCACAACATTGTGTTGACTTCCCTTCAAGACCTTAGAACCTTAGATTAGTCTCAGCTGCCTGATCCGTCAGAATTTGGTCTCCTCTTTACCATGATAGACCGGCCCTACATTCATGTGTGTAGAAGATCCAACAGCTATCCTCACCTGGTTTGGCACATCCATGGAAGTAATTTACCAGAATGTGGCTGCTGCCACATGCTAAGCGCTACTTGGAGCCACAGGTGAGAGCTGGGTGAAGAGATCTGGACCCATATGTGGTGAGTCACTCCAAAGAGTGCAGTGATTCTGCCTGACCGATGTGCAAAACCTGCCTTACACCCCTCACATGATACCACACTGTACAGACTTCCGCATGTTCAATCAGTGTTCTGCTCTGACTCAGGACACCAGGAAAGGAACTGCAGTTGACCTTCGCATTTGGAGCTAGCAAGGCGCAATTCTGGCCGAATTCTCCCGGTCTTTAATCAATGACTGCTTGTGTTTGAAGATTGGGTGGGGCAGAATTGGATTTCTCTGTCATGTCCCTTGCAGTGTGGGAGCCTTCTATCTAAACTGTTTAGTGTAATCCACTGCAAATATACCAGCGAGGGTGAGGTTATGAAGGGCGTCCGAGAACATTGGAGGAGGAGATATAACTGTGGGCGAGAACATTTTTACTAGTGGGCAACCTAAGTGCTAACCACCTACTGGAACACCCACTTCACTTTCTGCTTCTTCCGATGCTGACTCAATTAGAATTTACAGTGTCAGTGATTCAAGGGGGTAGCAATTTAGCGCTTTCGCCAAGGTAAATTTATTAAAATATATACCATTTTCTAAGTATTAATTGAGCAGTTCTGCAAGCAGGAAATTAGTCGCAGCTCCTGCAGCTGAATAAATTATGCAAATAAAGGATTGTTGAATAACATAAAATGCACTCGGCTATCTGACGCATCCAGATGACAGGAGTAAATCTGAGCGTGCCATAAGCAGATTCAGTTGCATAGTCATTATAAATCACTTTAAATGTCTCTAGAGCTGGCAGGTACCATTACTGTGAGGTGCCCACATTTCAGTAACATTCACCAGTTGAGATTTATGCTTCCTTTCTCCACCCTACACACAAAGTGCCTGTTAAATTAGTAGATTGCTGGAATCAGAGTTGGGAAGTGTCCTATGGCTCTTCACAGAAGCAGTATCAAACAAGATTTGACATTGAGACATGTAGGAGATATTAGAACAGATGACTGGAAGCTCAGCCAAAAAGGTAGGTTTTAATGAACATTTCCAAGGAGGAGAGAGGGTCAGAGAAGTATAGGCAGGGAATTCCAGAGCTTTGCGCTTGAAGGCTCTTTTATAGAGACATAAAGAATAGGAGTAAACCGTTTTTTCTATGAACCTACTCCACCATTCATTGAGATCATGGCTGACATTCCAACTCAGTACCCAGGTCCCATGTTCTCCCCATACCCTTTAGACCCCTTTGACCCTAAGCACTACATCTAACTCTTCTTGAGAACATTCAATGTTTTGGCTTCAACCGTTTTCTGTTACAGAGAATTCCAAAGGCTCCCCATTCTCTGGATGAAGAAATTTCTCTTCACCTCAGTCCTGAACGGCCAACTCCATATCCTTAGGCTGTTGTGAGGGGTCTTGGAAGATGTCGAATGATAGACATCAATCACTTTAGACAGGTTTCTGAAGTCTAAGGACTTACTAAGATTACTTTTGATTCAACCTTCTTTGAATAGTTAAAATTTGGAATGTAGCATGAGATCTCCCCAGTAGCATCTCTTTTTAGTGTTACTCCATCATATAGGCACTTACATACTACTGATGTATCTTACTGTTTATGTATTCAAGTATTAACTGTTTACTCTATAAAAGGCTTCACCACCAATGATGGAGGGATAAAATCAGAGATGCTCAAGTGGCCAGAATATTGATCCACCAGTGATTGTTTATACCCTTCTTCCATTTTTTGCTTCTTCATGCTGTTTTGTTCAATGATGTATATGTAGTTATGCTCATAACCTTTAATGTCTTGGCATTATAAGTGCGTGTAGAGTCGTAGAGTCAAGGAGCACGGAGACAGATCCTTCAGTCCAACCTGCCCACGCCGAACATAATCCCAAACTAAACTAGTCCCACCTGCCTGTTCCATGCCCATATCCCTCCAAACCTTTCCTATTCATATCTTTTGAACGTTGTAATTGTACCCACATACATCATTTTCTCAGCAAGTTCATTCCATGCATGAACCACCCTCTGTGTAAAAAATTTGCCCCTCATGTCTTTCTTAAATCTCTTTCCTCTCACCTTCAAAATGTGTCCCCTAGTCTTGAAATGCCCCATCCCGGGGAAAAGGCAACTACCATTAACCCTATCTATACCTCTCATTATTTTACAAACTTCTATCAGGTTGCCTCTCAACCTCCTACGCTGCGGTGAATAAAGTCCCAGCCTATGCAACCTATCTTTGTAACTCAAACCTTCCATACCCCACAATATCCTGGTAAATTTCTTCTGAACCCTCTCCAGCTTAATAATATCCTTCCTATAACTGGGTGACCAGAACTGGACACAGTATTCCAGAAGAGGCCTCACCAATGTCCTGTAAAACCTCAACTTCCCAACCCCTATACTCAAAGGACTGAGCAATGAAGGCAAGAATGCTTAACCACCTTTTTAACCATCCTGTCTATTTGTGACGCAAGCTTCAAAGAATTATGTATCTGCACCCCTAGTTCCCTCTGTTCTACAACACTACCCAAGGCCCTACCATTAATTGTATAAGCCCTACTCTTGTTTGTTGCACCAAAATGCAATGCCTCATGTTTATCCAGATTGAACTCCATCTGCCTTTTTTTCTCAGCCCATTGACCCATTTGATCAAGATCCCTTTGTGATCTAAATGCTTCTTAAATGTTATAGGGTTTTTGCCTCTACTACCCTTACAGGCAGTGAATTCCAATTTCCCACCACCCTCTGGGTGAAAAAAGCTTTCCTCACATCTCCTCCAAATCTTCTCTTCCTTGTCTTAGACCTACGCCCCTGGTCAGTGATCCCTCCATTAAGGGGCAAGATTTCTTCCTGTCTACACTTTCTATGCCCCTCATAATTTCATACATCCCAATCATGTACCCTCTCAATTTTCCTCTACTCTAAGGAAAACAACCCTGGTCTATCCACTCTCTGTTCACAACTGAAATTCTCCAGTCCGGGCAACATCCTGGCAAATCTCCTCTGCAGCCTCTCCAGTCATAGCCCTCCTATAATGTGCATTCCAGAACAGCATACAATACTCTAGCTCTGGCTAAACCAACACTTTATACAGTTCCAGAATAACCTTTAGCTTTTTGCTCCAGAGGGATAAACCATTCTCTGGGTGTTTTTTTAAACCCGGTGAAATGTATTTAAGACCCAGTGGAATATTTACCACCCATGTAACTCCAATGGTATTTGACTTTGGTTTCAGGAGTTTTTAAAATTGTGTTTTACTTTAAAACAGTGGGGAGTGGTGAGGTCCCTGCGAGGCAGATTTGCAGGGTCTTGGGATTAGAAGAAAAGAAGTTGTAGGAGACTCAGGTGGAGCAGTTAGGCTGTGTGGCCCTTGTCTGTGCTGTTAATACTTTACGCATGCAGTGAAGTTTGAACATTAATTTTAAAGGACCCCTAAACTGACTGCACTATAATCCTATTTCTGCTGCCCCTCCCTCTTCAATCTGACTGGAGTCCATCCTCATAAAATTGACTTCCAATGCCCCATCAGTACATGGATAAGTCTCAGCTAATTTTGTGTTACGGGCCAGTGTGATTAGAATCTGGGTTTGCTCAGTTCAAACTCATTCTATGTAGAACACTTTGAACCAGCAGAGAGGATACATTCTTTCCATCATCTAGGCTAGATCCCAATGCACTTGTCAGGGCTTAATGTACTCTGTGCTAATTCACTGCAGCTCTTGGTATTGGGCACTCTTAACAATACAAAAGCACTGCCTTTTACATAAACTGAATTGAGTTTCCAGTATAATTTCTGATGCATAATTCGGCATAACTAAAGTTTGTCAAAGTGCAGGCTGGACTTTCAGCTTCCAGGTGGGAACCAGGAGCTGGGACATTTTCTGGCTCAGCTTCTAGGTCTCATAAGAGAGTGAACACAAAGAGAGGACTTTCGATCTGGGGAGTGAGCAGGTAAGGGAACATTAAGGCAGCAGTTGGGCCAGCTAAACCTTGAGAGAGTTTGATGACTGCTGAGTACAGAGGTGGGTTGTTTGAAAGGTTCATCTTGGAGCCATGTGACTTCAGTCAAAATGGTAAAGCCCTCCAAACTCATCCCTCACACTGCACAGACTCCCCATGCCCCATCAAAACCTCCTCATATTTCCGGTATCATCTTGTATTTCTGGTATCACCTCATATTGCACTTCCATGACCCTCATACACCCCATGCAAACCATGCCCCTCAAGAATTCCTGATGATATTTCTTATGATACTCACAAATTTTGCCCCCGTGCCAATCTATGTAGCTTCCATGCCCATTCGCTCACCGTATGGCAGCAATAAACAATACAATAACAATAAGATGTGTTATAAAAAGCATTATAAAACAGTTTTCATTCATAACAGTCCAGCTTTGTACAACAAGCCAAAAATACTGTCAATCATCCCGATCATTTAAAGTCTCAGCAGCAGAAACTGCAAGCACTTGAAACCTCCTTGCCTTGTGTAAATAAACAATGTGTCAAATACTGACTTGGATCTAGGTTGACATTGGTAGAACAGAATGATGATCTAAAAGTGAAGATGGAAACTAAAACTTGATTTCAGATAGAAGCTTGTAATTTGAGTTACTTTTGAGAAGAATGGCTGAAACCAAGTGTCAGGTGATAGGGCATAATTACTCTCTGATGTTCTGTGAAGCTAAACTTTATGATCGATGGGAAATGAAGTGAATCTATGAAAATGCATAACACCTTTACTAAAGACAAACAAGTCACAGTCTTGGCACTATTACTTCCTACAAGAATCGGGATCAGGTATAAAGTATTCTCAGAGCTAAAGACTCAATATTTGCATAATGTGGAAGGTTTCAATAATCTGATTAAAATTTACGAACCTGGAACATGTCAAGGCAATTGTTTTTGGAAAATTAGTGGATTAACAGTTTACACAATCTGGACATTATTATAATAACTTCTCTCAGGAAAATATTAGGCAAGTATTATTGGCATCAGGAAATTTGAGAAGAAACATAGAAAGACTAAGAACTTAAAACTACTTCACAAATTTGCCCATCCATCTATTGTCAGGTTAAAAGTTGTGCCAAAAAGTAAAGAATGATGAGGCCACTAAATTTATAGAAGAAATCAGAGGTAAATGTGAAAAGTGTGGAAAGACACCATCACAGCCCATAGTGAGGCTCCCATTAGCAAAAGACTTTAATGATGTGGCAATGGACTTAAAAGTGAAATGTGGAAAGAAAGATCATCTTGCACTTCATACACAATGCAACTAGATTTAGTCAGTTTACAATAATATATAATAAAGAGAAAAAATTAATAGTGGACAAGATAATGGAGAAATAGATAAGGATTGGAATGAAGGAACCGGTTAAATTCCTATCTGACAATGGACTTGGCAAGAGACTTTGCTATTGAGGAATTTTGAGATTTCTATGAAAATGTGAACATTGTGACAATAAAGGGCAACAAAGAATCCCTTCTGTAGTGGAGTCCATGAAAGAAATCACACGCGAATAGATGAGGAGCTTCGTAAACTCCTGGGGGACCAACCAAATTGTAAATTAACATCTGACCAGGCATGGAAAGTCCATGCGAAGAACTTAAGCCAAATGAATGGAAGCTACAGTCCATTCCAGTCAGTTTTTGGGAAGCCTCCAGGAGTTCCTGCAGAATTTAGTGATCATCCTTCAGCATGGGAAGGGATTACAGTTAGCTCCACTTCTTCCTGAACACAAGAATGTGCTGCAGGCAGAGAAAAAAGCATTCCTTAAGGTTTAGGATTCTGGGAATATCCAGTGAAACCTATTGCATTAATCATAGAATCATAGAATCCCTACAGTGTGGAAACAGGCCCTTTGGCCCAACAAGTCCACACTAACCCACGGAGCATCCCACCCAGACCCATCCCCCTATAACCCACACATCCCTGAACACTACGGGCAATTTAGCATGGCCAATCCACCTAGCCTGCACATCTTTGGACTGTGGGAGGAAACCGGAGCACCTAGAGGAAACTCACGCAGACGCGGGGAGAATGTGCAAACTCCACACAGTCGCCCGAGTATAGAATTGAACCCGGGTCCCTGGCACTGTGAGGCAGCAGTGCCATCAGAAAAAATCAGTAATCCAGAGGACGTAGTTTATTTCAAAATAACAAGGTAGAAATTATGGAAAGGTTTGGGCAAGGTTATAGTAAGTGGTGAAAAATCAAGTAATTTACAACATGCTAAACAAAATTAGCTTCTCCAGAGGTCTTCAGTATCACAGATGACAGTGTTCAGCAAATTCAATTCACTCATGTGATATCAAGAAGCTGCAGGAGGCACTGGACACTGAAAAGGCTATTGGACCTGACAACACTCCAGCAATCATACTGAAGACTGTGCTTCAGAACTTGCTGAGGGCCCAGACAAGTTGTTACCCAATGGCTGTTACCTATTTACCCAATAATGTGGAAAGTTGCCCAAATATGTCCTGTATTTAAAAAGCAGGACAAATGCAACCCAATCAGTCACTGCCACATCAGAATATTCTTGATCAACAGTACAGTGATGAAAGGTGTCATCAACACTGCTATCAAGCAGCACCTACTTAGCAATACAAACTTACTAATCATGCCTTGTACATTCACATCCAGATCACTTATGTAAATAACAAATAACAAAGCTCCCAGCACTAACCCCTGTGGCACACCACTAGTCACAGGCCTCCAGTCCGAGAAACAGCTTTCAACAATCACCCTTTGCTTCCTACCATCAAGCCAATTTTGAATCCAATTAGCTAGCTCTCCCTGGATCCCATGTGACCTAACTTTCATGACTTGCCTGCGTGCAGGACCTTGTCGAAGGCCTTACTGAAGTCCATATAGACAATATCCACTACCCTATCCTCATCCAACCTCTTGGTTACCTCTTCGAAAAACTCTAAAAGATTTGTCAGACATGCACAAATCCATGCTGACTATCCCTGATCAGACCTTGACTATCCAAGCAATGGTTGATCCTGTACTTCAGTGGCATCACAGGTGGACAGGGTGGTGAAGAAGGCATTTAGCATGCTGGCCTTCATTGGTCAAGGCATTGAGTGTAGGAGTTGGGATGTTATGTTACAGTTGTATAAGTTGTTGGTGAGATGCACTTGGATTATTGAGTACAGTTTGGCCACCCTGTTAAAGGAAAAACATAGTTAAACTGAAAAGTGTGCAAAGAACATTTACAAGGATGTTGCCAGGACTAGTAGGCCTGAGTTATAGGGAAAGGTTGGTCAGGATAGGACTTTATTCCTTGGAACATAGGAGAATGAGGGGTGACCTTATTGAGGTATATAAAATCATGAGGAGCATAGATAGGATGAATGTATATAGTTTTTTTTTAACTAGGGATGGGGAATTGAAAACTGGAGGGCATAGGTTTAAGGTGAGAGGGCAAAGATTTAAGAAAGACCTGAGGGCAACTTCTTCACGCAGAGAGTGGTGCGTATATGGAATAGGCTGCCAGAGAATAGCAACATTTAAAAATCATTTGGATAGGTACATGGATGGGAAGGGTTTAGAGGGACATGGACCAAATGCGGGCAATTGGAACTAATTGAGTGGGCACAATGGTCAGCATGGACAAGTTTGGGATGAATGGCCTGTTTCTATGCTGTATTACTCGATGACTCAAAAACCTGCTCACTGATGCTCAGTTTGGATCCTGCCAGGGCCACTTTGCTCCTGACATCATTACAAACAATGGTGCAAATGTGGACAGAAGAATTGGGTTCCAGAGCTGAAGTGAGAGTGACAGCCCTTGACCCCAAGAACACATCTAACGGAGGGGTGTGGCATCAAGGGGCCCTGGCTAAACTGGAGTCAATGGGAATGAGGAGGAAAACACTCTGGTGGTTGGTGTCATACCCGGAACTAAGGAAAATTATTCACGTTGTCGGACATCAGTCATCTCGGCTCCGTAACAGTGAGAATCTCGCCACACCGTTTGTGAAACGTGTTGGGTGTTGAGATGATCTTAGCATTGAGAAGCATCTTGCTGGACTTCTTTCGCAATTCTATTCACTGTACCAAAGAAGTCATGTTTGACTTTCTCTGATACGTCTGCTGTTTTGACTGCAACTGTTTAGGTTACAAGGTTTAACTGTGCAAGCCAGGATCAGATTAAATATGATTCAATCCCATTACAGGACAGTCTGTACGAATAAGGCCCAGTTCAGATTACATGACAGGCTCCATCATCAAAGGCTACATTGTATTGACATTTAAAGAAAGGAAACAATGCATGCAAATGCCATCAAGGAAGCATGTTATTTTTGAAAGTATCAATTTCATTTTCAATAAGTTTTGACAGAGTCACTATGGGATAAAATGACCAAGATGTGATTCCATTCAGCTTTTCCACATCTGCACTAGAAGGTTTGCTATTTTCGATTGCAACAACACAGCTCTCTTGAGTTCCCTGCTAGCATTCAGGGTCACATTGCCATAAATGACTGTGTGTGAAATCCGTCACCTTTCCTCACATCAGCTACTTGTCTCGACATGGGTTGAGATTATAGTTGCTTTGAAACAAATGACAGATGGGTCAGTGGAATGAGCCTCAGGTTTAATCAGTTTTGGGCACTGAAGTCATTCATGTTTTGAAAGGTTTATATATTGGCTTTCAATTCTTTATCCTTCTGAACCTTGACCATCCAACCTTTTTTTAGGTTCTGTGCTTGAGATAAAATCTGTAAACGATGTCACGGAGCTTAGAAATACCTCTGTTGCTCGTAGATGTAAGCTTCTCCAATGGCATGGCTGGTTGTTACTCAAGTGTACATTACTGTGAGAGGTTCGACACAAGACTGAACCTGCCCAGCAAATTCCTCATCTTGGCTCAGCCACAGTCTAAAAGAATTAGTGAGTGGGGCTCATGATTAATCTTCTACAGTACCTTATACATTTTTGCCGCAGATGTCCATAGTAAGTGGCGAAAAATCAAGTAATTTACAACATGCTAAACAAATTAGCTTCTCCAGAGGTCTTCAGTATCACAGATGACAGTGTTCAGCAAATTCAAGTCACTCATGAGATGTCAAGAAGTTGCAGAAGGCACTGGACACTGAAAAGGCTATTGGACCTGACAACACTCCAGCAATTATACTGCACCTCCAGTTTAGCAAACCAGACTTCAAAGCCCTAGCAGATCCTTCTGAATTGTGTTGATAATTCTTTCTGTTCTGTCTGCGTTAGATTTTATTGGAGCTGTAGGCTTGTTCTTGGCTCTGTTTCATTTTTTGTGGATCATTCCTAAGGCAGAACAACAAAATGTGGCAGTGCCAGAAACCTGAGGGGAGAGACACTTTACTTGCGTGTCATGGTCATCCCCTCAATCCACTCCCAGACCATTATGTGTGATTGCTGAGGCTCCAAATTCCATTGCTTTGTGGCATAGTTACGACAGAACAATTTGGACAACCCCAGCTATGAAAGATTTGCAGCTCCTGACTTTTTCCTTCAGTATAATCAAGCTAAAAGTAATGAAATAAGTAAAGTAAACATTTTTTAAAAATGGTCAATATAAACTTGTCTGAATGCAGCGGTGACTATTGCATTGCTCATGGTGCCAGGGAAGGTTCAGTGAACACTATAATAACAATCGTAATTACCTCTGGTTTCAAACGGAGGAGTGGAATTTTTGATCTTGATACACAAAAGGACTTGATGTAAGCAAGGGATTTAAATGTTCACATCATTAAATATTTACTTGTTGAATGTTATTATAGCTAGGCTTTGGTGCCATTAACTGCTTTTAGAGCCTTGATTATACCCTGGTCTTTTAAAATTAACAGCATTTGTGTTCATGTAGATTCAGTTAAACTGTATGGAGTATGCATAAAACATAAGGAACTCTTTGATCATTCATCTTCAAGAGTAATTTGGTGTTCCCTGAGACCTTGTACTATGGTTTGATACCCCCAAAGGGTCACAGAACACTTTGAATTAAACCATGGCATCACAAAGACAGACTGGTGCAGCTTAAAACAAAATGAGAGAACTGGACTTGATTACAGTCATTGGGTTATAGGCAGCCAAATGTCAAAGTTAAGTGAAGATTTGAAATACGAAGAACAACAGCACATTAGGAAACTTGGAAAAAGTACGATGATGAGGTAAATCAAGATGTTTGGTGCAGCTTTATTTTTTAATTTGGTAGTAGTTTGGCTTTAAGTTGTATGTCTATCAGAGTGGTGTAAATGCTGGTTTGGATGTTCACAAATATCCTCTGTACATGAATAAAGACCCTTTGTGGTGCTCCACCATTTTTCGAATGAGATCTAACACACTTGCAAATCTAACTTGTTGAGGAAAGTGAAGAATTTGCCAAAGATAACTTATTCATCAGGTGCTTAGTATCCAGAAGGCTAAATTTCTGGTATTATACCTGTTCAAGCTATATTCTGGAAAACTGTGGAGGCAGTTTTAGTTGGTCTCGAGGGAACTCTATGAATCTTGACTGATCCCTTCGTGCTTGAAAGTCAGAGGAAGGCGATCAGCAAAATCAAAAGCAGTTTTCAAGTGTTTACTCAGAGATGATACCCAAATAAAGAAGTCCAAGTGCACACAGCATAATTTAAATAGACAGCAAGAACTGCAAATGCTGGAGTCAGAGGTAACAAAGTGTGGGGCTGGAGGAACACAGCAGGCCATGCAGCATCGGAGGAATAGGAAAGCTGATGTATTTCTGAAGAAGGGTCCCGACCTGAAACGTCGGTTTTCCTGTTCTTCTGATGCTGTCTGGCCTGCTGTGTTCCTCCAGCCCCACATTTTGTTATTGCAGAATTTAAGTATTTGTTTTCTTTTAGACTTTAGTCATTGCTTGGTAGCACTTTCAATTCTCAGTTACAAGATTCCAGTTTCAGGTCCCGCTCCAGGTTTTGAACCCAAAAATCGAATCTGACATGCCAGTCCAATACCGAGGAAGTACTGCATTGTTGGAGGTGCCAGCTTTGGACGAGATGTTAAGCCGAAGCCCAACCTGCTTGGATGAATGTAAGTCATCACACTGCGCCTTCAAATATTGACCACACGATCAACATCACAAAAACCACAAAGATAACCTTGCTGGACATCACATTGATTCTTTGCGGGTGTTGACCCTATAATTGGCAACCCATTTTCTTCTATCACAAAAGTAACTACACTTCAAAAACATCTCATCAGTTAGAAACTGCTTTCAGATGTCCGACGGTTGGAAAAAAAAGGAATGTATAAATGTAAGTCTTACATGTTTACATTCTCAGCACGTGCCTGATTGTCAATCAAAAGGGTTTCAGCAAAGAATACCAATTCCAACAAGCTCTGACTCAGTCACTTGATTTAGTCAAAGGATAGCCAATGATTAACATCATCCCTTTCCAAACGTCTAGGTGGTCACCTACTTGTTGTGAGGATGTTTCATAGACTTCATGAACTGACAATAGTGGAGAGACTGTCACTTTAACTTCAGATTTACCCAGAGGGTGGTTCACATGTGCAATGAACTTCCTGAGGAAGTGAGGGACGTAGGCACAATTACAATGTCTAAAAGACATTTAGATAAGTATATGAATAAGAAGGGTTTGGAGGGATATGGGCCAAGAGCAGGCTGGTGAGACTAGTTTAGTTTGGGATTATGCTCGGCATGGACTAGTTGGATTTTAGGGTCTGTTCCTGTGCTGTATGAATCTGTGACTCCATGTACCAATTTGGACTTTGTTCTGTGCTGCTTATGGAAATAATTTTGGCTTTTATATTCTCAGAAAACCAAGGAATAAGTAAATGAGCTTATGTGAGAATTCAAACATAATTGAATGGTCTTCTTGTGAGTGTGACAACCAAAGGTTGAATGTTATTGCAGTTTGTTTCTGTTCTGCCTAGTAATATCAGATTTAGGCATTGCTGTACATTTATTTAGACATTTTTTTTGCTGACTAAGTGAAATTCACAAACTGTTCTTGTAATGTGTGACCCTATACTATTCAAGTTACATATTACATAGTGAATACTGATGAAGTCATAATCTTAGAAGGCATGCAGAAGGTTGTCATTTTGCCCATCATATTCATGCTAGATCTCTGCAAGAGAAACTCATCTAGTCCTCCTATTGCCTCTCCTTGTAATTCTGCAAGTTTTTCCTTTTCAGGTGCTTGTCCAATTCCCTTCTTGAAAGCTGCAGCTGAATAGATGGACCACAACCTGAGGCAGTGAATTTCTGATTCTCCCTGTGAAGATTGGGGAAAATGAGAGAGGAATTATATTGAGAAAGTGGAATGAGATTGTAGTCTGGAGAGGAGTGAAGGGTTGCCTATTTCATCTACAGTTTAAGAGTGTGAAAAGGTGTGGTAATAACTTTCCAAAAATATTGTAGTGTTTAAGACTTGGATGAGCTTGAAACTGCTCAGAGAGTGAATATAAAGCTTTCCTCTCATGGGTCATAAATGATATCTCAAGCCTCGACTGAAAGACTGCCTTGTAATCCACAAACAACCATTTGCTTTAATGTTACAATTAGAATTTCCCACTGCTAAGCTGCAGATTACTGAAGGACAAATCTGCAGTGTTGGCATCATGTCTGCTTATACACTTGTGTAAACATTATTGTGCAACCAGGAGAAGGTCATCTTGCCCGTTTGCATTAACACCACAATGGTTGCAACCAGTACAGGAATAAAGCTTAGCTTAGTGCAGCATGTATCATGTCTCTGAGAAATATCTGAACTGCTTTATTACCATTGAAAGTCTGTGACTTAAGGAGGCAAATGCAGTCAGTGTTTTACTACGTATAAGAGCCTGCAAAAGCATGATTTGTGGCACAGAGGAGATGATTCAACCCATTGAGTCGATACTGGAAGAGAGGAATGGTAGAAATAATCAGGATAAGCATCTCTTCAGGAATTGGACAGTTTATATATAAAATCAACAATTAATACCATAGAGAAATTACAGACCAGTAACCTGAAGTTCGGGTTCAGTTAAATTTTATGCATTGCTCATTCAATTTGCAATATAATTCAAATTTTTGGGTAAGATTAGACCTTGAATTTGGTTATTGCCTGTCCTTTGTTCTCCAGATAGTTCCTCCTGGGTATCCATAACTCTCAATGCAAAACACTTCAGTATTTATCCTGACGGATGAGAGGATGTAGTTAAAAAACAAATTTACACAATAAAGGCTTTCTTTCCCCTTTTTTACAGTCTAGTTACAAAATGCCAAGATCTCTTAAGTGACCCTAGAAGGTAGCAAAGTGCAGCAATCAATTGACATAACGTTTTATTGATCAATAAACAATTACTGTTTAGATCTGAAACAATTTAAGTGAAATTGGTGAAAAGTTTGTACTGTATTTTAACCTTACTGTTTACATTTGGTGTATTTGTACCATACTGTGATAAGTTTGAAAACTCCAAACATTCCTCTCCGGTAACAAGAATTCCAATTGTACCTTCAGCATTTTATTGACCTTATGCTGTATATTGGAAGTGTCTTAGATTTGTCTTCACAATGTAAAATGTCATCTGACCCCTCGATTCCAAGTGTTACCCAACCTAATTTGGCCTAATCTACATACATGCTATGGATACAGTTGAGTATTTAAGTGTACAGGTACTTCCAAATATCAGACATCGCAGGAGGCTAGGTGGTTAGCACTGCTGCCTCACAGCGCCAGGGACACAGGTTCAATTCCACCTTCGGGTGACTGTCTGTATGGAGTTTTCACATTCTCTCTGTGTCTGCGTGGGTTTCCTCCAGGTGCTTCGGTTTCCTCCCACAGTCCAAAGGTGTGCAGGCTAGGTGGGTTGGCAACGTTAAATTGCCCATAGTGTTCAGGGACGTGTAAATTAGGTGGGTTAGCCATGGGAAATGCAGAGTTACAGGGAAAGAGTCGGGGGATGGGTTGAGGTGGGATGTTCTTTGGAGGGTTGGTCTGGACTTGTTGGGCTGAATGGCCTGTTTCTACACTGTAGGGTTTCTATGATTCTTAAACTTTCACCTCTTCCAGCAACAACACCGAGAAGCAATTGTGTGTAACATGTACAGGATGCGTTGCATCCTCTGATAGCACCTTCCAACTCAATGTGAGTTGACAAAAGGCAATAGATGAATGAGAATGTTATCACCTGACAGTTTCCATCCTACTCATATTCCACCTTGACTGAGACCAGTGTCACTGTCATGACATCAAAATCCTGGAATTCACTCCATAAATGAGTGTACCCATACCACGCAGACAGCAGTAGTTCAAAAATGCAGCTCATCCCCATGTTCTCAAGCAATTAAGGATGGGCAATACATGCCGGCCTTTGTAGTGAACCTTTCATTTTAAGAACAGATCCCATTTAAAATTTGCATGTAGATATTAAATGATACATAATGATAAACACACTGTTGTGCGAAGAATTTCTTTTGACAAGTAGCAACCCTGACATTGAAACACTTAACTATTGTGGAATAGTATTATTGCTTAGCCAAATCTGGGGAATGCAGATTAAAAGAGTGGGCATAAACCGAGGTCCACACGTCAGGAATCTTGGAAATACATGATTATTTAGACAGTTCTCTTTTGGTCTTGAGAGTTTCTCCAGTGCCCCGTATTATCATTGCTCAATAGAACTTCACGAGTTCTGACAAGTCATCTATGAAAGGGACAATTGGAAGAGTATGATGTCTAAAAAAGGAACAATGCAGTTTAGTAGTTCTGAGGAAGGGTCACTGGACCCGAAACATTAACGCTGATTTTTTTCCTTCACAGATGCTGCCAGACCTGCTGAGCTTTTCCAGCAACTTCTGTTTTTGTTCCTGATTTACAGCATCCGCAGTTCTTTCGGTTTTTAATGCAGTTTAGTAGACAGGTTTAAGCCAAAATGGCAAAGCCTATTTCAAAAATGTTCTACCCGAGAAAGAACACATTGATTCAAAATGTTTACCACAATTGACAGCAAGGAATAGGTGAGGAACAAGTTATTCCTGCAAAAATCCAGATCATTTACAGACCGTATAAGCTGTTTCTATGAATTGAAGAGCAGATCCTTGCATACTTTTTTCTGTAGCATACTGTATTGCCTGAAAAACCTATTGCCATATATCACAGGGTTAGGAAATTAAATATTTACAAATCATTGCCCAATTAGAGTAAACTCCAGCATTCCATTGTGTGCTGTTATGCTGCATTATAGGCTTATGAAGGAGCTTTTATGTGTTATAAAATTGTTTTTACCGTAGGTTGCAAATTGAGATTAGTGTCATTGACTAACATTACAATGTGCAAACTCCAGCCTCCAAAGACTAAGGATTTTAAGCAAACTGAGCCTAAAACTATCGTAGACGAATCTGTCCATATTGTAGGCAGTACTCATCGGGTTATAGCAATAACCTGAATGGTTCAAAAACGTCTCCAGCTTTTGAATTCAGGTACTGTATTGAAATGTTGTTCATTTCATGACCTTCAGTAATAGGAGTTTTAGTTCACTACTGGAGCCATATAGTCAATATTTGTTGATCCACTATGCATAAACGGTACAGTTTAAAATCAATCTAAAACCCTCAGAATCAATGGGGATCAGAGTGGCTTGAGTTAAATGTAAACCATTAACAATTTCACTTTTGGCTAGAAAAGTTGATTTATTGACTTATTTCTGACTGCTTTTCTCTCACTCTGTCTCAATCTTCCATGCAAAACACTGTTTTTAAGTTGAGGCAATGCTGTTATACGGTTGGGGGACTGGAGGTCGTCGATTGAGATGCTGCTCAGTGGTTTTTTCCATGCCTCACTGCCATGTGTGTGCACAAGTGTTTGTGTAGGGTGACTGGCAGCTAAAATACTGAATTATATTCCATTCCTCAACGTGGACATCCTTCAAAATGACCATAAACATTTCGAATCAACACAGATGAGTTTAAAAGAAAAGTTGGTGTAATATATGCATTATAAGGTATTAGACCCTCTTTTCCTTTTCCATTTTCCCTGGTCATCTGTCTACACAATCCCTGGAGAGATCCAGATGGTCAACACCCAGGCCCTGACCCAATGCCCTTTTCCAACAGGAATACTCAAGTTGTTTGATCATACATAATACAAACTGGTTCAAAGAATCTCAAACCAATTTGACTTTGAATGGCTGCGCAGCTGGGTTGAAACTATTTCATTTCACATTGGCTCTCTGTCAGTGTATCCTGAATCTTGATCATGATTGACCACAGAACAAAGAGGACTGTGGCTCTCTGCAGGAGAGAGTTGCATTCCACTTTGTATCAGATTTGGTTCCAGTCATGATGCACAAATCCAGTAGTGGTGCAGAACTAAACTTGCTTTGCTCTATTGGTCACCTGTATTCAATAAATTCTCTAGAATGTCACTGAGATTGAGAGTGTGATACAATGGCGTACATGCAGTGTTTAACCCACATGGAATCACCTACATCTAATCTGTAAAGGGGTTAGAGTGATGTAAAGGAGCTAGGGATTGCATATTACATTAGACCGAGTTTACACTGCTTACCCTTTGGAATTGGAAGCTTAGAGGCTTTTTTTGCTTATATCTTGCACCATTCAATTCTTTATTTCTCTCACCTTCATCTTTAGCCTTATAAAAAGATTATTTTGAATTGAGTCCTCAACAATCCTCAGCAGTTAGCTGTTGGAAGAGAATGATCCTTTCTAAGGTATGCTGTTCCAGTTAAATGCACTTAGACACAAATTGCCAATGATCTTTAAAGAGGGAAAATACTTACTCTTCAACCTCATTGACCAAAAACATGTTTTCTTAAAAAAAATAAAAAGAATAAAGTTTCAGCACTCACTCAGTGCCGAGATTTGGGAGACAGAAATACTCTTATTGATATAGTTCTGGAATATTGCAATCGTCTCATGGGACTTTTATTCATTTTCAGCATAAATTCAATTTTCATACATTCTTACAAATCAAGGCTTTTCAAAAAAATACTCATGCAAATGTTATCAAAACCCAGAATGAACAGCTAATACAAGTGCTATAAATTGAATCCTTGAGGAAGCTTATGTGACAAGATTTTGATATGAACAAATGACTGGATTATAGACTATTCACTTACTGATTTAATGTCTAGACTCACAACTGGAATTTTAAATCGAGTGTAGGGCTATGTGAAATGTTCTCAGCATGCTTCTTACAAGACTAGTTTACTTAGAATTTACTTTATCCCCTTGAACTATTTTGCAACGTGGTGTCTGTAATGACACTACATATGGTGCAGTAGTACTCTTGCTTCTTAGTAGTATAGTTCCAAGTTAAAGTACTAGACTTATGCTGAAGCATAAAAATCATGCCTGATACTTCATTGCAGTACTGATGGGATTCTGCACTCTCACTGGTTCCATTTGTTAGATGAGATGCCAAACCAACAGCCCATCTATCTTATTTTTCCTTTATTCACTAATGGGATGAGGGCATCGCTGGCTGGGTTTTTTTCCTGACAATCGATTCATGGTCATCATTAGATTCTTAATTCAGATTTTTTTTTCTTAATTGAATCCAAATTCCACCATCTGCCATGGCAGGATTCAAACCCACATCCCCAGAATGTTATCTGTGTCTCTGGGTTAACGGTCTAGTGATAATATCAGCCCTTTGAATTTGCTCCATCATTCAATAAAGTCATGGTTGATCTGATTTTAACCTCAACTCTACATTTCTGCAAATCTCCAATAATCTTTCTTCCCCTTGATAATCAAGAATCTATCTACCTCTGCCTTAAAAATATTGAAACATTTTGCATCTACTGCCTTTTGAGGAAGGGAATTTCAAAAACTATCAACTTTCTGAGAGAAATATGTTTTCTTCATCCCTGTCTTAAATGGGCACCCCTTATTTTTAAGATAGGATCCTTAGTTCTAGATTGTCCCAGAAGAGGAAGTACCTTTTTGATGTTCATCCCCTTAGGATTTTGTATATTTCAGTTAAGTCACCTCTGACTTTTCTAAACTCCAAAGGTACAAGCCCAAACTGTCTAATCTTTCCTCATAAGGCAATCTGTTCATTCCAGTTATTTGTCGAATAAAGTTTTTATAGTAACCAGTACTGTACATAAAACTGCAGTTGCGGTCTCACCAATGTATAACTGAAGCATAACCTCCCTACTCTAGTATTCAATTCCCCTCACAATAAAACATAACGTGCTATTAGCTTTCCTGCTGGAATCTTCTATCAGTTTAAACCTAAAATGGAATTAGTATTTGCCACATCATTGAAGTTCTATTTTAATGAAATGACAACAGGTGATACAACACAGTGAAGAAGAACCACAATGCTGTTCATCTTGGCCATATCACCTTCAGCTGCTTCAATGACCATCCCGTCATTATAGAGTCTCAAGAGGGGCTTTACACTGATTAATGCACTATATTTATCACTATTCCTCACTCCTCAGATACTGCACCAGTCCACATCTAAATGCAGCAAGACTTAGACAACATTCAGACTTGAGCTGACAAGCAGGCAATTAAATTTGTGCCACACAAGTGCCAGGCCATGACCATCTCCATCAGAAAACTGAACCATTGCCATTTGACATTCAATAGCATTACTATTGCTGAACTCAACTATGAACATTTTGTGGGTTACCGTTGACCAGAAACCAAACTGGATGATCAGATATATACTATGGCTACATGAGCAACTCAGAAGCTGGGAATTCTGTGGAATGTAACACACCATTTGACACCTCAAAGCCTGCCCACAATCTGCAAGGCACAAGTGACGATTGTGATGGAATGTTGTCCACTTGCCTGGATGAGTGCAGTTTCGACAACACTCAAGATGCTCAACACCAGACAGGATAAATCAGCCCACTTGATTGGCACCACATCTAATACCTTCAATATTCACACCCTCCACCCCTAATGCACAGTGGCAGCCGTATGTACCATCTACAAGATATACTGCAACAACTCACCAAGGATTTTAGACAGAGCTTTCCAAATCCATGATTCTACCACCTTTGAAGTACAAGGGAAACAGATGCATGGGAACAGCACCGTTTAAAAGTTCCCCTTCAAGTCACACACAAAACTGACTTGGAACTATATCACCGTTCCTTCAGAATCACTGGATCAAAAACCTGGAACTTCCTCCCTACTGCACAGTGAGTATCCCTACCCTTGTAGTGCAAGAAGATAGCTCATTAAGACCTTCTCAAAGTCAGTTAGGGATGGACAATAAATGTTGGCCTAGCCAACAATGCCCATATCCCACGAATGAATTAAATAAAAAGTCATTCGTCCCTTTGCCTAATGTTACCTGTCTGCACCTGGCTGTTGCAGGGAATATAGATTGACGGAAACCTAATACATTGGCAGAGGGAAAGAAACAGTGGAAGTTTGAGGATCACCTGCAGAATTCTGCTCATTTTGAACCTAGTTTCTCAAGCAGTGCTTAGCTAGAGGGGGTACAGGTCAATAAAAGCCAAGTATGGGAAGACAGGCAATTTACTAATAGCTTTTGGCACACTGTTAGCAATTCTGTCAGATTGAAGTACCTGTGAGGGTCACATTGATATCAACAATTGATAATGTCAGATTTGAACGCCAGAGGTGATTTTGAGACTAGAACATTTCCACTGGGTCAGTTCCTTTCCTCAATTGAGTCAGTTTTGACTTCAATGCTTTCTATGGCTGGCTGAAGTGGGACAGTCATTGTAAGTTTTATCATTTAAATATTTGAAACCGCAGTGTAAGGACAATAGCTTTGAGAAGGGAAACTTTACTCCAAATTGTGTCTCTGTGGCTTGTGAAATAAACACAAATAAGGAAGACTATTCAGCCCATCCCTCCAAATAAATGTACACCTCCCCCAACCTCAACATCCTGTGCTTACCAGGTCTTTGACTCTACCAGCCTACCCGAAATCTATTATGAGCACTGATCACTCTTTGTCTGAGAATGAAGTAGCTGACCTCAATTGAAACTGCATCTTCCAGTAGTTTGAACCTGTCCGCTTATTCATTTTGTCCCTGGTGTAAGTTGTATCAAAGTTCTGGATCTGGAGTGTTGTTTCTCATACCATTTCCCTGTATATTGTATAAATGTTTTATAAATCTCCCTAAGGTCCTGAGCCAAAGTTTCCTCATTGTTTCCAAGTCAGAAGACTGGAGCAAACAATGCAATGCAGACTCAAGCTTTAACATTTCAATTGTGATCTCCATCACATGGTCATGTCCTGAACCTTGTGCATTCTTTCAGAAAAAAAGCATACTTAAAATGAATAGCTACCTCTGCAAATAAGCATTAGACAGTTGAAATCTTTATTGGTAACTAATATTAAAGACAGTCAAAAATTACAGTCAGGGATCTTTTCTGTATGAATCTATTCCATAAAGAGCAGATGATATTAATACATTAGCCTTATTGCTCATATTTTTAAAAGGGAAGGACATTCTGAGATTGCAATATGTTCAAAAGTCTAATGTCTATGTGGAGAAAATCATGTCAGAAGTCTAAGGACTACCCAGAAACTATTGATTTAGAAAGCTCCACGTTAGTTTCATTAACAGATTTACTATTTATTAATCCCAAGGACCCAACCAAAGGAGACCCTTTTGGCCCATTGAATACTATAATGAGGAGATGCTGTTTGCAACATGTAATGGAAACTACTGCTGCAATGCAGCCTGAAGATATCTGTTTTATAGAAACTTCCAATTCTGGTTAAACATTCAATGTTTATTTTTATGTTCAATTTAACAGTCAATGAATTCTGTTCTCTAAAGTTTCTACTCATTGACCCACCACAATACTGTCACCCCCAACGCCCCACTTAAGAATTGAAGTTGACAGCATTTTTATTTTACTTAATGACACCATTTCAGGAATACTTCTATAATTTCTTTGATGATAAAGTAATTTGGGGGCATAACCTTGAACAAAACAGTTTGCCCTTTTATTTTTCTTTCCTTTAATCAGTTGACATTGTTCCTAACTGTAATCCAGAAAGCGTTTCTGATCAATACAGAACAATTCACAGCAATTTTGATGTGCCTTTATTGTTGCTGGGTCTCTGTAGCAAACGGTCCAGTTCCCATCCAGTTAATGGACGTTCTAATGTACTAAAAGTGTATGTTGTAAATTCTACCTGTAAGTATTAGCGTTCTTCATTAAAGACATTTGCTAACAATTATGGTTATAAGTAATTTTGTTATGTTCAGAAAGTTTACAGTGAAACAAAATGTAATGTGAATCATGAAAATGGTGATTATTGGGTAGTTTTCTGCTGCGAGTCCAGCCTCATCAGGGAGAGAATGAGACTGCAAAACGCTACTTAAAATAGAACTAAATGGAAATTTTACAGTTAATAAAGAGTGAATTCATCCCATTAATTTTCATTGGATTTGAACTTGGATCCTAAAGAAAAATGCAGTTTGTCAACTCACTGTATCATTCAAGAATATTGTTGTCTACCCAAAAATATGGCCATTAATTTCTCCTTAGTTGAAGATACTGGGCTGTGGTTATATTATTCATACTCAATGCAGAAACCTACATGGTGAGTGTGGTAGCCTGACTGACTGAAGAAATCTAAATCCCATCCCCACACAGTATCCTGAATGTACATATATTGCACCAGGATTTACCAAATATCAATGGAGCACTGGCTGTTTTTCTTTTGTTGTGTCCTTTCTTAGCTTTATTTAAAATCTATGGTACTTCAGCGTCTACCTTAAGCACATTCATATTTCACAATCTTTATTTTACTTTCAGTAAATGCCATTAATAAGCAAAAGATAATCAGTGCGTTTCACAACTGCTTTGCTGTCTGTGAGAATGCTTCAAAATGATTGGTTGTTTACTCTGCTAGATGACATTGTTGTTGTTGGAAACTGGGAGATGCACTTAATTTAGCTCCAGATTCAAATCACAGTTGGAAAGTGGGAATCAATGCCTGGGATAAGGCTGGATCAGTATGGGCAGTTTTTACGGAGATCAACAGTGAGTAACTTCACTTCATCTCTGATCACAATATCTGAGTTGACATTTAATTTTAATGAAATATCTTGCAGTATTTTCAAACTAGTTGGCTTTCTGTGCCATTTAAATAATTTTCACTACCTACAAATGAAAATGTAACATTTAACTCTACACAAAAAATATATATAAACTGCCAAGTTAAAATATCGGTCATATCCAAAACGTAAAATATTCATGAATATTAAGATATGAATTACTTGAGTCTGAGGTTGAATAAAAGAATGTTGCATTTATTCAAACTCAGCTAACACAGCCAAGGTGCAGCTCATTTTTTCAAGGATTTGATTTTTTTTAGCGCATATGAGGGTCTCATGGGCAAGATTACCTTTTGGTTGGCAGAACACAGTACAGAAGGAGAACTCAGCCATCCAGCTGTCCTTGATAGTGAATGAAGGCTTAGGGGGAAGGGTTGAAAGTTCGAGAAAGGGAGTTACATATCCAAAAGGAAAATTCTCCCATGTACTTAGCAGTTGTCAGGCAGTCTGCCTTGGCCTCAGTATTTGCCACCTCTTTTGATGAGCTTGTGGCTGAAATCTTGCTGTGTTGCAATTCTTTTATAATTTTATAACATCTAAGATTATGAATGCTCACTTTCTGGGAGACTACAAGGACTGATTCATCAAGTCAGAACATTTGGAAGGTTCTCAAGTGTTCCTGATATTTGAGCTGCCATCTGCGTGCATTTTTTATATGCCATAAGGACAAAATTTCGTTTCAATACACGATCTGAAAAAAGACCAGCAAAATAAAGGCAATGTACAGGCATATTAGGCAGCAAATTCTGGTAAAGTTGAATTAAACACTAAGTTGGCAAAAGCCAGACCTTGGCGACCAATTTATATTATTGTTTCTCTCATCTAAATGGCAATTCCTGGACAGACAACCCATTACTATTAAGAACCTGCTGGAGTTGCACAACAAACTTAAATTAAACGTTCCACAGAAACTATAGGCTTGTACTTTTAACAATGTGATCGTTGTTAACGCAATGTCAGTCAAACTTTTTAGACTAAACTATTGAGTCTTATTGCTGCAGATAATAAATTCTTCTCAGATATTTTTAAAAATATTATTATTAAATTTTAGACTTTTTTGTTTATCGTTTTCTTTCTAGCTTTTCATTCTCTCTTTTAATCCAATCTTTCCTTCCTTCTCTTTCTTTGTCCTTCTCTGCTTGATTTGGCTATCATTGATCATCTTTCTTCATTGTTCCTCTGTTTCTTTCTCAATCCTTAAATTAAGATTCCAGATGTGATATTTCCTTCACTGTGCTGTCAACTCCTACTTCCAGCAACTTAAAGGGCAAAAGATTTTCAAGCTGGAGGATGGAGGAAAAGGTCAAACTAATGGCACGTGTATGAAATACCCAGATTCAGCAAGCTTTAACACACTATTCTTAACTATTTTGCAGTGGGTTTGTTGCAAAATTCACTCAAATTACAACAGAATTTTCCAATTTCTTCACCCCTTTTGAGGTCTTGCTAGGGTGCTACACCAGCAATTTAGACAATTATCCATTTTAATGTGCGTGTAACACCATTTAAACTGCACTGGTGATGGAAATTGGAATTCTAGCTAGACTTCCAAACAACAGAGAAATCTGTGACCTTTAAAGATATCGGACTGGCTCAGAAGCCTAAGTTCATAATCCGACTATACCAAGGGAGTCTTGGACAATCAAAACTGTTAAAAATTGTCGGCTCTTTGACAAAAATTGGACAGAAAATGGCAATATTTTTATTTTGTAATCCAGTGCAACTAACGAGTGACTAATGAAAATTTGAATCATTATTGAAATATTCAACCCGATATCCAAAACCACAAAATATACAATCACAAATTGTAAATACAAAATGTAAAATACAAAAATATGGTTCATTGTATGGCAACAAAAATGTCATTTAAGCCCATTGTCTGTCCCTCTGAATAAAATAACTGCTTATGTAAAAGAATATGCTCTTTGGACCTCTGAACACTGCCACCAGGCTCAAATCATGATTATCAGGGAAGGATGTTGAGAAATTCATTAGAACTAGATGTTGACAAGATGTTAGGTCCTGATAGACTTCATCCAAGTGTTTCAAGAGAAGCGGTTGCTTAAATGGTAGCACATTGGTTTTAATTTTCCAAAATTTGGGAATCTATATTCTGGAATGTTCCCATCAGATCAGAAAATAGCAAATGTAACTTGTCTATGCAAGAAAGAGGAGGAAAAGCAGGAAACTACAGTCTATTTAACCTAACATCTGTTACAGGGAAAATATATAGGAAGGCTATAACACGGCACTTAGAAAACCTCAAAGCAATCAGGTAGAGTTACCATGGTTTTGTGAAAGGAAAATCAGGTTTGACTAATCTATTAGACTTTTTTGAACTTTGAAGTAACAAGCAACGTGAATAACAAGGATCCTGTGGATGTGATGTACTTGTATTTCAAGAAGACATTTGACAAGGTGACACATCAAATGTTACCCCACAAAATAAGAGCTCATGAAGTGGGAGTAATATATTGGCATGGATAGTGGGTTAGTTAGATAACGTGAAACAATATAAGGATAAGTAGATCACTTTCTGGTTGGCAAGGTCTAATTGTTGCTGTACACAGTGATCAGTGCTGTGTCCTCAACTGTTTATAATCTATATCAATGACCTGGATGAAGTTCTGAATGTATGATTGCTAAATTTGCTAATAACACAAAGCTAGGTTGTAGAACAAGTTGTGAAGATGACATGAGTATGCAAAGGGGTATAGATAGGATATAATATTTACATTTATGCCGTATATTTGTGACAGATATAGAAAGAGTGTGGCAGATAAAATATAATGTGGGTAAATGTTCACTTGTCCACTTTGGCAGGAAGATCAGAAGGCAGTATATTATTTAAATAGAAAGAAAGGACAAAACTCTGAGGTACAGAGCGATCTGGGTGTCCAGGTACCTAAATCAGAGAAAGTTAGCATGTTATATCCAGCATGTGATTGGGAAGGTAAATGGAATGTTTTTTGCTTATTGTAAGAAATGTAATGGAATCCAAAATAAAGGAAGTTTTGCTACAGTTGTGCAGTCAAATCCAGAGTATTGTGTATAGTTTTGGTTTCCTTATTTAAGAAAAGATTATTCTGTGGAATTCTCTTCACCAGTTAACAGTGGCTGCAGAATCACTGAATATATTTAAGGCTGCATTACATAGGTGTGTAACTGACAAAGGAGTCAATGTGTGTAGAGGGTAGCGAGGAAAATGAGGCCAATCAGCTGTGATCACATCCATTGGCACAGCAGGCTTGAAGTGCTGAATGGCCTACTCCTACTTCTAATTCTTCTGTTGTGTAAATGGGGATCAAAAGAACTGTGTGGAAAAGAGTCACTTGTAATTTTCCCTAGATTGTCCAATCGATGGCCAAAGGGTGGGGAACTGTCTAACTAAGGGTTGTGAGTGTGCTGTCAAGGCTGGAGGGCGAATCAGAGACCCTCCTGCACCAAAGGAAACGCAGTACCTTCTGGCACAGAGGTCTGCAACTTGTGCCTCTCATAGTTACAGTCACCTCAGAGCTCTTGTGGTTCACCTGACTTTGATCAATTCAACCCACTTCGAGGAAATTAAATATCTTCATTTCTTCTGAAACTTTAATTGTGATGGAGTTTCAATGAGTTAACGGAATTTTTTATTCAAACTCATAAAGTACTGGCGGATTGTGTCTCTGACCCATGTTTTAACTGACACTTGACGAACAGCGAAGTTGCTGTTATTTTTTCTACAAAGTTTTGAAAATAATCTCTTTCTGTTAGTTTGGTTGCTGCTGCCTGCTATAGTGGGTAAGTGGGGAAGAGTTCTCTCAACAGGACAGCCTGAGGCCCAGCAGTGGAGGAGAGGTTCTAGGCCTAACTGGACCATTGACCTCCATGATCTGTCCACCTCCAGGAATGTTAATTGTCCCCTGCATCCTGCATGGAACCTGGAGACCAAATTTCAGTCAGCTTCCAACAATCAGCATCATATAGCTATTGATTAGCTGAATTGGTTACCCCCCAGTTGGGTGCAGATTGCCCTGCTATCATACACATACTACCCCGCTGTCCCATCCCACCGAGAGCACAATGGTCCTGAATTTAGATGGATTCTGTGGGCCAGTGAGATGAAACTCTATTTTTACCTGTGGTCCTGGGAGAGCCATAAAATCTTCCTCTAAAAGACACTTTCCAGGTATTTGCATGCAGCCTTTTAAAATAGTTTATTTTCATATTTTACCTATTTTTCTTTTTTTTTGTATTATTATGTCTATTGATTTGAATAATGTTTCTGGGAGGGCTTGGCACATCTTAACAAATCACTGGGCAAATAAAATCCTCATGTGCCATTTATTCTTTTGGTAATCTGAAAATAATGCTGCCTGTTTGACTCACTAACTAGTGAAAAGAGCTGTATCCTACAGACCTTATCAAATCTCTTCATAATCTGGTAAAAGAATGGATGAGCCAAATTTCAAACACAATAATATAACTGCAGTTCGCTCCAAGTACATTAAATATTGTTGAACTAATAATAATTAAGTTTGATTAGAAAGAATTATGTTGCCCTCATATGTTGTTTCAAAATGATATTTTCATTTGTGTCTGTGGGGATAATTATTGTTTACAACCCACATTTCAAGACTAATGATGCTGCTGGCATTAATCACTCAAAGCTTTTCCCTGATCCTATGGTTACAGCAAAAGAGAGGACCTCATGTAGCTATTGTCCTGATTGAGTGCACTGATAATTGATAAACAGAATACTTACTCTGAAAAAAAAAATCAAATGTTGTTGGGGAGATTTAACTTTGTGGAAACCAGGTTGGTGGCAGTAAAAAAGAAGAGGAGATTTAATCTCATGCTCTGGCCCCATCAACGATATTAACTTATACATACTTAAGACACTTATCCAAAACATTGCTCTTTTGTATGCGCAGCCCAGGTCACTTCCAACCATTTTAACATTAACCTTTGTTTATTCTTCCATGAGATATTGACTTTGGCATGTCCAGCATTTGTGACCCATCCCGAAATGCCCTTGAACTAAGCGCCAATCCAGGCCATTTCGGAACTTAGTTAAGAGTCAACCACAATGCTGTGGATCTGGAGTCAGATGTAGGTCGTACTGGGTAAGGATGGCAGATTGCATTCCATAAAGGGCAAGAAAGCATAATCAATTATAGTTGTCATGGCCAAGACTAGCTTTCTGTTCCAAATTGATTAATTGCATTTAATTCTACCAACTTCTACAGTGGGATTTGAACCCATATCTCCACAGCATTACACAAGGCCTCTGGATCACTAGTCCAGTTGCCACTTTCCTGCTGTTCTGAAGCATGCTGGATATTATTTGCTGGGTGAAGAGGCCATACATGTAAATATAAATGTAGTGATTGTAACAAGGGTGGCCAGGTGGACCTCATAGAATACAAGTTCTGTGATTGGGGCTGTTAACCTTGTTCAATCAGGGAGCCCTGGCTGATAAATATAATCAGGAGTGTCAGGGGTTTTGTTCACTCTGGGGGCTGCCCCTCACAAAGCTGGTCATGAGCCATGTATACTTGCAATTATGAATTTATTGAGCCGCCTCCCACTGGCAGACACACTGCCGATGGTATCACCGCTGGAAGAGCCCCTAATTGTTTTAAAGGTTTTGGACACACTTCCAGTCACAGCTGACAATATCAGCCTTTGGACGCAGGAAGATCTGGTCCTGGCAAAACTGAAACAGCTGGTGGCGATGGGGGGAAACCAAAGGGCTGTCACAACCAGAATTGAAACCTTTTTGGACCCAGAGACACCAGATCACAGTAGAGGACGGTATCTTATTATGGGGAGTGAGAGTGATTGTCCTGAGTAAAGGTCGACACCGGATATCAACTGAACTCCACCAGGGTCATCCAGGAGTTTCCAAAATGAAGACGTTGGTGAGAAGTTATATCTGGTGGCCTGGACTGGTTGCAGACATAGCTGCATTGGTGGGGCACTGCCCAGACTGCCAATAAGGACAAAAATGATACCAGTAACTCCCCCACATTCATGCGAATGGCTGGGTAAACCCCGGAATCAGTTACACATTGACTATGCAGGTCCTTTCATGGGCTCAATGTTCTTAGTCATTGTGGACGCCCACTCAAAGTGCCTGGGCTTGCATAGAGTTCATTCGTCAAACACGGGGAGGATGACAGAAAAGCTGTGCACATCCTTTGCAATAAATGGACCCCCGGAAGTTTTGGTCACAGATAACAGGTCATCATTTACCAGCCCAAATTTGAGTATTTCCTAAAGTCAAATGGTATTTGTCATATAAGGATAGTTCCATACCATCCTTTACCCAATGGTCTGGCAGAAAGAGCAGTCCAAAATTTGAAGGCAGGCTTAAAGAATCCCAAACTGTTCTGGCTCCTATTTGATTATGGGACCACACCTCATGCAACTACAGGGATAGCTCCAGCAGAGTTGCTAATGGGGAGAAGACTCCGCACCAGATTCAAACTGATTTTCCTGGACCTGGGGGCGGGAGAGTGAAATAGCAATGCCAGACACAAGACTCTGCTAAGTGAGAGAGACAGTTTACTTTGGGGGATGTAGGAACCATAGGTATTCATGGGTAGAGGGATGATCTACGCAAGGTCAGGTCCTGTGTTGTTTAAAGTTTGGGTATGTGCAACAGTCCTGAGCAAGCATGTAGACCATATGAAAGCCACAAACGTGCATCAGTGCAAGAGCAAGGTGTGCCCAGCTCTATGACTGCCCTTCTGACTGTTCACGAACCCATGGGTTCTCCCTCTCCATCAAGAATTGAAGATACCTTGGAACCAGAGATGGACACAGTGGATGTCGCTGCCTCAACATCTTTGTTGTCTGAAGAGGAGAATGGATCTCTTCCAAGAACTTGGGCTGCAAGAGGCAAGCTACTTTGTCTTACACGTTGCCCATATCAGAGACAGAGCTGGAGGAACTTGACCCAGTGCTAAAATGTCCCATGAGGAGCTACAAAATAATGAACTGGCCCATGTCCTCGGAGGCGGAGGGATACAGTGATTGTAATGAGGTCAGCCAGGTGGGCCTCATAGAATATCAATTCCCTGATTGGACCAGATTAACAGCCCCAATCAGGGAGCCTGGGCTGACAGCTATACACAGGAGTGTCAGAGGTTCTGTTTATTCTGAGAGCTGGCTCTGAGGGTGCTGGCTCAGTGTCAAAGATACTCCACGTGTAAATAAAGAGTGACATGGCCTCTCTGGAGTTATTTCACTGAGCATCCTGGATAAATAAGAACACTCCTCTAGGTCCCACAAAGATGATGTAGGTCTCCCCTCCCCCTAACCTCCCCCTCCATGCCTGGAAGATAAAATTCCTCCCAACTTACACCCTTCATTGCGAAGCAAAGTAATACCTTACCAAGGTTAGTATAATCGTGTATCATAACCCAGATATTTTAGAACTTCAATGCAAACATCAAAAGGTGTGGCTCTTAAATTGCAGCAAATGTGTTAATATTCCTTGTTTATCAGTTTAGTTAGACAGTTTTGCCTCTGGATTACACTGGAGCTCCATTTCAGATTTGAACTCACTACAATGCTGCACATGGACTGTGTACCTCAGTTTGACATTCTATCTGCTTGTTGTCACAGCTGGAGATTACATATCTAATGGCATTACTCGAAGGACAATGGGCTTATCCAATGTCCAAGTCAACAATCTACATGCATGTAATGCCAACAAAAGCTACCTTAACTGATCATTTAGCTCATTTCTGTTTGAGACCTGTCGCTGGAGCAGAATACGTCTTCATTTTCCTGTGTTATAACAAGTCGCTCCTCCTCTAAAAGAATTCATTATTGTTTAGTTTTTGATAAAATGCAGTAGGTCATTTAAGATACTCTTTGTTCAAGCATCTAGTCACCTATCCTAATGCCTATCTTTGGCTCAGTGCCAAAAGTTCCAAATCACAGAACTGTTACAGCAAAAAGGAAGGCTATTTGTCCCAATGTGTCTGTGCAGCTTTCCAAACAAACAATGCTTCTGGTGCTATTCCCCTATCTACTCCCTGTAACCCTGAACATTCTTCTTTTTCAGATAATGATCCAAACCCCTCTCAATTGAACCAGACTCCACCACACTCTTGGGCAGTGCATTCAAATTCTTAACTAGTTGTTCATAGAATCCCTACAGCCATTCAGCCCATCGAGTCCACACCGACCCTCCGAAGACCATCCCACCCAGGTACCTAACCCTGTAACCCTGCATTTCCTGTGACCAACATCCATAGCCTGCATATCCCTAGACAATGTGTGCAATTTAGCGCGGCCAATCCACCGAACCTGGACATCTTTGGACTGTGGGAGGAAACCAGAACATCCAGAGGAAACCCAAGCAGACACAGGGAATATGTACAAACTCCACACAGACAGTCACCTGAGGCTGGAATTGAACTTGGACCCCTGGTGCCATGAGGCAGCACTGCCCCTAACCACTGAGCCACCTTGCCACCCCTTTTTGCATGAAGGAGTTTCTCTTTATGTCAGCGCTGCTTCTTTTGTCACTCGCACATATGTGCGTCCTGTGGTTCTTGATTCTGTGACCAACAGGAATGGTTCTTCCCCATCAACTCTGCCAGACACCTCATGATTTTGAATAACTCCATCAAATCTCCTCCCAATTCTCTCTTCTCCAAGGAACTCCGTCCCATCTTCTCCAATCTATCTGTGTAATTGAAATTCCTCGTTCCTGGAATAATTCTGTGAATCTTTTCTGCTCTCTTTGCTGTGCCTTCACATCTTTGTCTGACAATACTCCAGTAAAGTGTTTGGGGATGCTTTACTCAAAGGCCCAATACAAATACAAGTGTTTGTTATTGTTTTACCAGTTGGCCTGAGCCAGAGCTGTAGCCACTTTCACTAGAAGTGTGCAATAAAAGTCATTTGAATTCAATGCAACTAACAGGGCGCCCACTGTTGAAGAATCCAATGTTCTGTATTATCCTGTGTATTGACAAGAGATATATTAGTGTTACAGTATTGACAATTTTATTGTCTGACATGCTTTAACCTGATTTTAATGGATTCTAAAAACACCAAGAGTCTTCTAGCTTTCAAGTAATAAACTGTTTCCCGATTGTGGGGCAGGATGTTTCATGTTTGTTTAGTTTGCTCAGTATTTTTAACTTTTGTTGGAAAAAAGAATTGGCCTTTTCTCACTTACTTTTCAAAACATCTGCAACTGTTCTATCTGAATTTCAGCCAGTTCAGAGTTTGCCCTCTCTTTTAATTTGAGTAACCTTACACTTGTGTGTAGAATTACTGTAACCTACTTGCAAAGGTCAATGCATTGGATTTTTCTGAGGTTCAGAATGATTGACAGCTTTAATCCACAGTTACGGCATCGTTCTCTTATTCAGGATAGTTCAGACAGATGGGACTAAATCCCCTGATGTAAAAAAAACGACCTGCTGTTTGCTTATTCAGCTGTTTTCCAATCTTGTTAACAGTTTCTTGGTACATCTAACTACTTCCCTAATTATCTGGTTTGCTTATCTGCACCCTGTAGTCTGCCTAATTCTGCATCAGAACAAAATTGACAACATGCCATCAGTTTCACGCACAGATCCTAGCTGTTTTGATCCCATAGCTGTTGTGTGGGTCTATTATCACCGAGTACAACAGACATAAACTCTGAACAGAAATGTTGAAAAATTCAGAGTTGTTAATGAATTGAAGCTGGACTGAATGCTGAACATCACATCCATATATATACATGAATATTTTGCCATGAAAGATGAATAGAGTTGTTACTTCTGGCCCTAATCCACAGAATATTTTTCAATTCATTTCCAATTACCTTACTTTCTCAATTTGGGAATTAGACAGGGAGCTGCTCCCATGCCAATATTAAACTTGAACCAGTCCATCTATAAATAACTCTAGTGTAATCCATTGATTTCTAGAACAGACACAATGAGGTCATTGCATTGCCTGTTTTGAAAAGAACTTGATCAGCCTATTTCATGAATAATTCAGTTCATAGAACTTGTGGATTTTCCAGTGTTTTGTACATCATAATTCATGATTCCAATTAACTTTATTTGAAAACTGTCACCATTGGTCTTGCCTATATCTCACCCAAAAAGGTGCTGCTAATCCCTGCATGATTTATGCCGAGTGATTATGTCAAATTCCAATTTTTATTCAAAATCTTTACCAAATTTGTAAGGTTGCATTTTGCAGTCTCTTTCCATCAGAGACAGAGATGTATATGAGATTTTGTAAGCGTCCTTGGCAAGAAGTGACACTAGCATGACAAGTGGAATGACTAGTTAAAAGGTGCCATGTCACGAGCTTCTTATTCTTCAATTCTCTGAAGAAAGACAATAACACTGTGACCTCTGCCATGAGGAAAGTAAGGAGGGCAAAGGTCATGAGCCCAACTCGGAGAGAACATGGACTGAACCCTGTGCGTTTGGCACCAATCTGATCCAGGCTGGTCGTAAAGCCAACTGAACCAAATTCCCCTACGCCGCTTCCTCCAAGTGTATTGTGTAAACACACATGTTTTAGTCTGCAGCTGTGGATAGGGGCTCCAACTTCCTCTCCATTACATTGCCTGGCCAGGAATCTCTCCCTTTCTTTCCAGCTGCCGTTGAGCTGTACTGGAAAGCTTTGAAGGTGTTTCTCGGCCTTTTGGCCGCATTAGGAGCAGACCTTCCTTTTCCATCAATTCCTGGCTCAAACCCAGAACTTCTGCTCAGAGGCCTGGTGCTACCTAACTGTATCACAAGACTTCCACTTCCAGTTCTGAGGAAGGGTCACCAGACCCGAAACGTTAACTCTGTTTTCTCCTCCACAGATGCTGCCAGACCTGCTGAGCTTATCCAGCAACTTTGTTTTTGTTCCACTTTTGAGTTTAACTCTTCCATAATTAGGCCTTGATCTTCTGAAATGGCAATACTTCCAATGCTAAAATAAAGCCTCTCGCCATTTCTAAGATAATACCAATTGGAAAACCACAGAATTGTTATGCATTGGTTGCCTGAAGGAGCATTATAACTCAGTGCCATTCTCCTGCTTTTCCCCCATAACCTTGAATATTGTTTGCATTTTTATATAACCTAATGTCCTCTTGATTGCCTCAGTTGAACCTCCCTCCACCACACTTCCTCACTTACATCACATTTGCTTTTACAAATTACCTTATATCTGTGTCATTTTGTTTGTGAACCTTTTATTTGATGGAACAGTTTGTCCTTGATTACCCTGTCCAGTGTCTTCACAATTTTGAAAACTTCCAATAGATTTCCTCTCCAGAAAAAGAGTCCCAAATGCTCCAATCTAAGACTCTGAGATTTCTCATCCCCAGAACTATTCTTGCGAACATCTTCTGCACTCTCTCCAATGCATTCATATCCTTCCTAGACTGTGGTGACTAAAACTATACACACTACTCTAGCAGAGGTCTTAGTGTTATATACAAATTCAGCATCACCTTCTTACTCCTGTACTTGATGCTCCTATTAATAAAGCCTAGGGTACAGTATGCTTTACTAACTGTTCAATACCTGTCCACTATCAACTTATGCATATATGACCAGGCCCCTCTGCTCCTGTGCACTTTTTGTTTTATACTATACCACCATGTCCTTTCTACCAAAGTGTATTGCTTCACATTTCTCTGCGTTGAACTTCAACTGCCATGATCAGCCCACTCCACCAACCTGTCAAAGTCTTTTTGAAATTGTACAGTTTTCTACTCATGGTTAGCAATGCAGCCAAATTTTGTAACACCTGCAAACTTTGACATTATCCTCTGCACTCCAGTATCCTCTTGTGGTGCAGAATCGCTAACCCAGGCCCAGGAGGTCCAGGTTCAAATCTCCCTGTTTGAGGTGTGTAGTAATATCTCTGACACAAACACAAACAAAGTTGCTGGAAAAGCTCAGC